>NC_058132.1:323318370-323338589 GCF_016433145.1 Gracilinanus agilis | reverse complement strand
CCCACATCACTCCTTCCTCCCTTCCCCCACCTCACCCCCTCCAGATTCCGGAGAGAACGCCGCCGCCCACCCCCCTCCCCGTCAGAATCCCACTCATTAATACCCCTGCACATATATGTGTTATGCACTGTTTTTAGATCTCTTACGGTCAACACCTGCTCTCTGAAAGACTAGTCTTCATCCATCTTCCCCCGCAAAAAAAGGGTAAATTAGGCTTCTCCTTCCCCGATGCCCACTCCCTGTGCACACCTTACCCCAAATCACTACTCTCTCCCGGCAGCGGAGGGACCGTCAGCATCTTTCCCCTCCCCCAATCACCTTACATCGCCCCCCCACCCCCCAGCACTTTGCAGGCACCAGGCCTCGCCTCCTCCTCCGAAAGCGATGGGGATGAGGCCTTTCCTACACTGCCCAACCATCCTCCGCAGACACGGATGGAGAGGTGGCTTGCCCTGCCCAAAGAGATAAAGGCCGCAGGGGAGGAGCCGCGGCGCGGTCCAGGCCGCCGACGCTCTCCAGGTGTCCCAGGCCCTCCCGGCGCCCAGGCCGCAGGCGGCATCCCCAGCCAACCCCGTTATCCCGCAAGCGGCATCCCCAGTCTGCCGGCCCCTCCCCCGGGCTCCCTTACTCACCGAGCCGCGGCGACGGGGGCGGGCGGGCTAGCTGGCTCGGAAGGCGGCTGCAGGGACTCTCCCTGCCTTGGTCCGCCAGCAGCAGCCTCGGCGGCTGGGGCGCGGGCTCGTACAGCGGCGGCGGCGGCGGCGGCGGGGGCTCGGCCTCGGTTCTCGGACGGGGCTGGACGCTGGGGGCGGGGAGGCCCCAGAGAAGAGATGCGGCCGCCGCCGCCGCCGCCGCCGAGGTTCCGGGCTCGAGGTGCTGATGCTGGGCTCTCGGTGCTCGTCGTCACGGCCGGCGCCTTCCCGGAGGCTGGTGGAGCTGCCCGGGCTGCCGCGGCGATCCCTCCTTCCAGCTGTCCCTCTGTCTGTCTGCCTCTCCCCCTCGTTCAATCGCTCCCCTCCCGAATCTGCGCAGCAACCGGACACCGTCCCAACCTCACTTCCGCCCGAGTTCGGAGGCAGGGAGGGAGGAGAAAAGGGGAGGGGCGGTAGAGAACGGAGCGACTCCGGCTCGCGCCAGACACCGCCCTCTCCGCGGCACGTGACCGAGGGCTCCCTCCCTCCTGGGCCTGCAGCCCAACCTCCCCGACCGCTCCCCCTCCCCACTGTGGGACCTGTGGTTTAGTCCGCTGGGGTTGACTGAACTTCCCCCCTGTGCCTGCGCAGTGCTAGGAGCTTGAAGAGGAAACCCATTGGGAAGGGGATGAGGCACTGCTGCTGCATGTTGTCATTTAGCTTTATTGTGTGTGTTTGCGCTCGCGACGGTCATTGTCAAATACTGGCACTTGGAAAATGTCGGGCTTTCGGTGGGGGTAGGCGAAAGTTATTCCATTTCTCTTTTTCGGGGCTGTGATTTTATTCCCCTCCCTCTGGGCAGAACAAATTCTCTTCACAATGCCCACTTGTCTCTGCCACCACTAGTTTATAACCCTTCTCTTTTTTCTCTCCTTTGCCCTTCTTTTCTTCTATCCACTCCCCTTTTTCCATTCTATTAATCCTTCCTCCTCCTTCCGGGTATATAACTTCCAATGTATCTCTACCCCCTCTTCCCTCTATCAATCTTTCCTCCCCGGGTAAATCAATCAACAAACATTTCTTAAGCAACCTGTGCCAGGCCGCTTTGATCCAGGTGGAATTGGATCTCTAACACTTTCGAGATTCTTGACGGTTGGCAAATCATTTAACCTTTTTTGAGCCTCAGTTTTCTCATCTGTAAAATGGGAGTGATAATACAGACAGTTCCTACCTCAGAGGACACTGAGGCTTGAATTAGAATGATCAGAAAATGGTTTTGAACGCATTTAACCTATGTAAATGTCAGGCATGCATTTATTTTCTTAAGATTTGTTTTTTATTAAATGTTTTATTCCAATTTTTTACATCCAGCATCAATATAACTAATAATTTTGCATCATAACTTTTACATCTAAAACAACTGATTTCAAATAAAAATATTTTAAGTTTTTCAACCATTCCTCTAAACCCCAATCAGGATTCTTTGTCCCTTTATCCTCAATGACTTTTCTTCTTACATGGTTGTACAGTAGATAGTGGGTTCTTTCTTTTGGGTCTGCTTTTTCCACTTTATATTATTTCACAAGTCGTTCCAGATTTCTTTATATTCCTCATACCTATCTTTAATTGTATTATTATATTCCATCATCTTAAATAAAATACAATTTATTTTTAAATTACCTATTACTGTGCATTTAAACTGCTTCTAGTCCTTTACAATTACATAAAATATTGTTAAAAAAAGTTAGATCATATGACTTTTTTGTTTTTGATAACATTTCCAAAAAATGGAATTATTGAGTCAAAGGGCATTGTGATATTTGTAATTTATGATGCCTCTCTGTTTCCACTCCCCTTTTCCTAACTTTCTTACAACCATCATTTACCCAGATTCATAATTTCAGCTAAATACTTGATTCTACACACTTTTATTTCCAACTCAGATCACATTTCAGATATTAACTCTGCTACTTACTAGTGAAGTATTGTTCTTTGCACATAATGTATCATTTCCCTTCTCTGTGCTTTTGGCCTGGCTGCCCCCCCATGCCTGGAATTCACCTCTTCTCCCCTCCTTAGGATGCTTGGCTTCCTTAAGACTCATCTCAAATACTACTTCCTGTAAGAAGATTTTTTTTTTCTGGTCTCCTATGCTAAAATATCTTATTCTGCATATTGCTCAGACTCTATATGTAATTTGTACATGCTATTTTCTCTATTAGAAAGTAAGCTCCTGGAAGGTAGGAGCTATTTAAAATTCTATATCATTTTCATTTCCAAATTTTCTCCCTCCCATTTCCCAGTTCAGTGAGAACACAAGAAAAACAAAACCATTACAAATATGTCATACAAACAAATTCCCACATCGGGCAAGTCCAATTTTTTAAAAATATAATTTTATTTTTAAAAATATTTTTCCATGGTTACATGATTCATGTTCTCTCTCTCTCCTCTTCCCTCCCACCTCCCAGAGCTGACAAGGAATTTCACTGAGTTATACATGTATTATCACTCAAAACCTAATTCCATGTTATTCATTTTTGTAATAATCTTTTAAAAACTAAAACCCCAAATCCTATACCCATATAAACAAGTCACAAATCATATGTTTTCTTCTGAATTTCTACTCCCACAGTTCTTTCTCTAGATGAGGATAATATCTTTCATAAGTCCCTCAGGACTGTCCTGGATCATTGTATTGCTTTTAGTAGCAAAGTCTATTACATTTGATTATCCCACAATGTTTCAGTTACTGTGTACAATGTTCTGCTTTTGCTCATTTCACTCCATATCACTTTATGCAGGTCTTTCCATTTCTTATGGAATAGAAATATCTTAGTTCATCATTCCTTACAGCATAGTAATATTCCATCAACATCATATACCACAATTTGTTCAGCCATTCCCCAATTGAAGGACACCTCATTTTCTAATTTTTTGCCACCACAAAAAGCACAGGTGTAAATATTTTTGTACAAACAGGTCCATCCCTATTTGTTTTTCTCTTTGGGGTGCAAACACAGTAGTAGTATTGCTGGATCAAAAGGCGTGCATTCTTTTAAAGCCATTTAGGCATAATTCCAAATTGCCTTCCAGAATGGCTAGATCAATTCACAAGACCAGCAATGCATTAGTGTCCCAGTTTTGCCATATTCCCTCCAACATTTATTTTTCTTTACTATCATATTGGCCAATCTGCTGGGTGTGAGGTGGTGCCTCAGAGTCGTTTTGATTTGCATTTCTCTAATCAGGAGGGATTTAGAACATGTTTTGATATGATTATTAATAGTTTTAATTTCTTCATCTGAAAATGGCCTATTCATATCCCTTGACCATTTGTCAATTGAGGAATTACTTGATTTCTTGTAAATTTAACTTGATTTCATATATATTTGAGAAATTAGACCTTTGTCAGAGAATTTTGCTATAAAAGTTTTTTTTTCCTGTTTGTTGCTTCCCTTCTAATTTTGGTTGCATTGGGTTTGTTTGTACAAAACCCTTTTAATTTAATATTATCTAAATTATTCATTTTATATCTTGAAATGTTCTCTATCTCTTTGCTTAGTCTTAAATTCTTCCCTTTCCCATAGAACTGACAGCTATACTATTCTATATTGACCTAATTTACTTATAATATCTCTCTTTTTCTTTTTCTTTTTTATTTTAAACCCTTAACTTCTGTGTATTGACTTATAGGTGGAAAATTGGCAAGGGTAGGCAATGGGGGTCAAGTGACTTGCCCAGGGTCACACAGCTGGGAAGTGTCTGAGGTCAGATTTGAACCTAGGACCTCCTGTCTCTAGGCCTGACTCTCAATCCACTGAGCTACCCAGCTGCCCCCATTATCTCTCTTTATAATTAAGTTATTTATCCATTATGAATTTATCTTGGTTGAGGGTGTGAGATATTGATCTAAACATAATTTCTCCCATACTGTTTTCCAATTTTCCCAGAAGTTTTTTTTTTTTAAATGGTGAGTTCTTCCCCCAAAAGCTAGGATCTTCAGGTTTATCAAACACTAGATTCCTGAGGTAATTTACCCCTAGTCTCTTCCATTGATCCACCCTTCTGTCTTAGCAAATACCATATTGTTTTGATGACTACTGCTTTATTTTTTTAAACATTTAATAATATTTATTTTTTAGAAAAGTTAAACTGGTTACATGGTCCATGCTCTTACTTTCCCCTTCACTCCCACCCCAGCTCCCCCACCCATAGCCAATGCGCATTTCCACTGGTTTTAACCTGTGTCATTGATCAAGACCCATTTCCAAATTGTTGATAGTTGCATTGGAGTGGTAGTTTCAATTCTACATCCCCAATCATGTCCGCATCAACCCATGTGTTCAAGCAATTGTTTTTCTTCTGTGTTTCCACTCCTGCAGTTCTTCCTCTGAATGTGGGTAGCGTTCTTTACCACAAGTCCCTCAGAATTGTCCTGAGTAATTGCATTGATACTAGTACAGAAGTCCATTACATTCTATTTTATCACAGTGTATTGGTCTCTGTGTACAATGTTCTTCTGGCTCTGCTCCTTTCACTCTGTATCAATTCCTGGGGATCTTTCCAGTTCTCATGGAATTCCTCCAGTTTATTATTCCTTTTATCACAATAGTATTCCATCACCAGCATATACCACAATTTGTTCAGCCATTCACCAATTGAAGGGTAAAATCTCATTTTCCAGTTTTTTGCACCACAAAAAGTGCGGCTATAAATATTTTCGTACAAGTCTCTTTGTATATGATCGCTTTGGGGTACAAAGCCAGCAATGCTATGGCTGGTTCAAAGGGCAGGCATTCTTTTATAACCCTTTGAGCATAGTACCAAATTGCCTTCCAGAATGACTGGATCAGTTCACAACTCCACCAGCAATGCATTAATGTCCCAATTTCGCCACATCCCCTCTAACATTCATTATTCTCCTTTGCTGTCATTTTAGCTAATCTGCTAGGTGTGAGGTGATACCTCAGAGTTGTTGATTTGCATTTCTCTAATTATTAGAGATTTAGAACACTTTCTCATGTGCTTATTGATACTTTTGATTTCTTTACCTGAAAATTGCCTATTCATGTCCCTTGCCCATTTATCAATTGGGGAATGGCTTGATTTTTTATACAATTGCTTTAACTCCTTGTATATTTGAGTAATTAGACCCCTGTCAGAGTTTTTTTTATAAAGCTTTTTTCCCAATTTGTTGTTTCCCTTCTGATTTTGCTGCATTGTTTTTGTTTGTACAAAAGCTTTTTAGTTTGATATAATCAAAATCATTTATTTTACATTTTGTCGTTTTCTCTAACTCTTGCTTGGTTTTAAAATCTTTCCTTTCTCAGAGATCTGACAAATATACTGTTCTGTGTTCACTTAACTTATTTATAGTTTCCCTCTTTATATTCAAGTCATTCACCCATTCTGAATTTACCTTGGTGTAGGGTATAAGATGTTGACTTAAACCGAATCTCTCCCATATTGTTTTCCAAATTTCCCAGCAGTTTTTGTTAAATAGTGGGTTTTTGTCCCAAAAGTTGGGCTCTTTGGGTTTATCATACACTGTCTTGCTGACGTCATTTACCCCAAGTCTATTTCGCTGATTCTCCCTTCTGTCTTTTAGCCAGTGCCATATTGTTTTGATAGCCACTGCTCTATAGTATAGCTTAATATCTGTTACTGCTAGGCCACCTTGCTTCACATTTTTTTCATTATTTCTCTTGATATTCTTGATCTTTGTCATTCCAAATGAACTTTATTATACTTTTTTTCTAATTCAGTAAAAAAGTTTTTTAGTAGTTTGATAGGTATGGCTTTAAATAAGTAAATTAATTTGGGTAGAATAGTCATTTTTATTATGTTAGCTCATCCTACCCATGAGCAATCAATGTTTTTCCAATTGTTTATATCCAGTTTTAATTGTTTGGAAAGTGTTTTGTAGTTCTTTTCGTATAATTGCTGTGTTTGTTTTGGTAGATAGATTCCTAAGTATTTTATATTGTCTAAGATGATTTTAAATGGTATTTCTCTTTCTACCTCTTGCTGCTGTGATGTGTCAGGAAAATATACAGAAATGCTGATGATTTATGTGCATTTATTTTGTATCCTGCCACTTTGCTAAAGTTGTTGATTATTTCTACAAGCTTCTTAGTTGATTCTCTAGGATTAAGTAGACCATCATATCATCTGCAAAGAGTGATAGCTTAGTCTCCTCATTGCCTATTTTGATACCTTCAATTTCTTTTTCTTCTCTAATTGCTACTGCTAGTGTTTCTAGTACAATGTGAAATAATAGAGGTGATAATGGGCATCCTTGTTTCACTCCTGATCTTATTGGGAAGGCTTCTAATTTATCCCCATTGCATATGATGCTTGTTGATGGTTTTAGTTATACACTGTTTATTATTTTTAGGAAAGGTCCTTCTATTCCTATACTTTCCAGGGTTTTCAATAGGAATGGGTACTGCATTTTGTCAAAGATTTTTCAGCATCTATTGAGATAATCATGTGATTTTTGTTTGTTAGATTTTTGATATGGTCAATTATGTGGATGGTTTTCCTAATGTTGAACCACCCTTGCATTCCTGGTATGAATCTTACCTGATCATGTTGGATGATCCTCTTGATCACTTGCTGGAGTCTCTTTGCTACTATTCTATTTAAGATTTTTGCATCTATGTTCATTAGGGAGATTGGACTGAAGTTTTCTTTCTCTGTTTTTGATCTACCTGGCTTTGGAATCAGTACCATATTTGTGTCATAAAAGGAATTTCGTAGGGCTCCTTCTTTGCTTATAATATCAAATAATTTGTATATTATTGGGATTAGCTGCTCTTTGAATGTCTGATAGAATTCACTTGTGAATCCATCAGGCCCTGGAAATTTTTTCTTAGGGAGTTCTTTGATGGCTTGTTCAATTTCTTTTTCTGATATGGGATTATTTAGGTATTCTATTTCTTCTGCTGTTAATGTAGGCAATTTATATTTTTGTAAATATTCATTCATATCTCCTAGATTGCGATATTTATTGCCATATAATTGGGCAAAATAGTTTTTAATGATTGCCTTAAATTCTCCATTACAGGTTAGGTCTCCCTTTTAATCTTTAATACTATCAATTTGGTTTTCTTCTTTCCTTTTTTAATTAGATTGACCAGTACTTTGTCTATTTTATCTGTTTTTTCAAAATACCAGGTTCTAGTCTTATTTATTAATTCAATAGTTCTTTTACTTTCGATTTTACTAATTTCTCCCTTGATTTTTAGTATTTCTAACTTAGTTTTCATCTGGGGATTTTTAATTTGCTTGCTTTTTAATCTTTTGAGTTGCATGCCCAATTCATTAATATCTGCCCTCCCTAATTTGTTAATATATGCACTCAAGGATATAAATTTCCCCCTGAGTACTGCCTTGGATGCATCCCACAGAGTTTGGTAAGATGTCTCATCATTGTCATTCTCTTCAATGGAATTATTGATTGTTTCTATGATTTCTTCTTTGACAAATTGGTTTTGGAGAATCATATTATTTAATTTCCAATTAGTTTTTGATTTGCCTGTGTAGGTGCCCTTACTAATTATTATTTTTATTGCATTATGATCTGAGAAAGTTACATTTATTATTTCTTCTCTTTTACATTTGTTTGCAATGTTTCTATGCCCTATTACATGGTCAGTTTTTGTGAATGTACCATGTGCAGCTGAAAAGAAGGTATATTCCTTTTTGTCCCTATTTATTTTTCTCCACATATCAATTAAATCTAATTTTTCTAGGACTTCATTCACCTCTCTTACCTCTTTCTTATTTACTTTTTTGTTTGATTTATCTAGATCTGAAAGAGGAATATTTAGATCTCCCACTATTATGGTTTTACTATCTATTTCCTTCTTGAGCTCTGCCAGTTTCTCCTTTAAGAATTTGGAAGCTATGCCATTTGGTGCATACATACTGAGCACTATTATTTCCTCATTGTCTATACTGCCCTTTATCAGGATGTAATGACCTTCCCTCTCTTTTTTAATCATATCTATTTTTACTTTGGCTTTGTCAGAAATGATAATAGCCACTCCTGCCTTAGTTTTCTGATTTGAAGCCCAAAAGATTTTGCTCAAGCCCTTTACCTTAAACTTGTGTATGTCCACCCACCTCATATGTGTTTCTTGTAGACAACATATTGTAGGATTTTGGTTTCTAATCCATTCTGCTTTTTGCTTCCATTTTGTGGGTAAGTTCATCCCATTCACATTCAGAGTTATAATTATCATTTGTGTATTCCCCAACATTTTGGTATCCTCTCCCAGTTCTACCCCTTCTTCTTACAGTATTTCCTTTTAAACCAGTGATTTGCTTTAAGCCAGTAACCCTTGTCCTCTCCCTTGATTTACTTCCCTTTCTACCTCTTCCCTTATTATTCCCCTCTTTTTATTTTTAAGGCCTAATGAATTCCCTTCCACTTCTTCTTCTCAACCTTTTTTGACCTCCCTACTCCCCTGCTCCCCTTGGTTTATCCCTTCTGACTTTCTCAGTAGAATTATAATTTTATATCCCAATGGATATAGCTACTCTTCCCTCTCAGGGTTAATTACACTGAGAGTAAGGTTTAAATATTAACTCTTAATGCTCTCTTCCTCTCCTTCTTATAATCATATTTATCCCTTCCCCTTCCCATGCCCTCTTTGTGTGTAATAGAATATCCTATTTTTCTTATTCATTTAAATTTCTCTTCATGTCCTCTACTATTCACCCCCCCATATCATCTTAGACCATTTAATATTCCAACCTCTCCCTATGAATAGTTCTTCTAATTACTATTATACTGAATACTATAATAGTGAATAGAGTTCACTACAGAGAATTATATATATTTCTCCACATAGGAATACAAATAATTAGATCTTATTGAAGCCCTTAAAGAGGCAAATTTAAAAAAAAATATGAGTTTTCTTACTTTCCCTTCTGTATCTTATTTACCTTTTCATGTTTCTCTTGATTTTTGTGGTTGGATATCAAACTTTCCATTTAGTCCTGGTCTTTTCTATGCAAATTCTTGGAAATCTTCTATCTTGTTGAAAGCCAATACTTTCCCCTGGAAGTATAGAGTCAGTTTTGATGGGTAGTTGATCCGTGGTTGAAGACCCAGTTCTCTTGCCTTTCTGAATATCATATTCCAAGCCTTGCGGTCTTTTAGAGTGGAGACTCCCAGATCCTGTGTGATCCTTATTGGTGCTCCTTGGTATCTGAATTGTCTTTTTCTGGCTTCTTGTAAAATTTTTTCTTTTACTTGGAAACTCTTGAATTTGGCTATTATATTCCTAGGGGTTGTCTTTTCTGGGTCTAGTGTAGAGGGTAATCTATGGATCCTTTCAATGTTTATATTGCCCTCTTGTAGAACTTCAGGGCAATTTTGCTGAATAATTTCTTTTAGTCTGGAGTCCAAATTTCTATTAATTTCTGCTTTTTCAGGAAGACCAATGATTTTCAGATTGTCTCTTCTAGACCGGTTTTCTTGGTCTGTCACTTTCTCATTGAGATATTTCATGTTTCCTTCTATTTTATCAGTCTTTTGACTTTGTTTTATTTGTTCTTGCTGTCTTGAGAGATCATTAGCTTCTAATTGCTCAATTCTAGCATTTAGAGACTGGTTTTTGGGTATAAACTTTTGGTTTTCCTTTTCAATCTGGTCATTTCTGGTGTTCAATTTGCTTATTAGTTCATTTGATTTTTCAGGAAGACCAATGATTCTTAAATTGTCTCTTCTAGACTTGTTTTCTTGATCTGTCGATTTCTCATTGAGATATTTCATTGGCTTCTACTTGCCCAATTCTTGTCTTAGAGACTGGTTTTCTACTATAAGCTTTTGATTTTCCTTTTCGATTTGGTCTATCCTGTTTTCCAGCTGTTTGATTTTGGTCTCCATTTTGCTTATCATTTCTTTTGATTTGGAGGCATCTTTTTCAAATTGTCCAATTCTAGCCTTTAGAGACTGGTTTTTGGCTATAATCTTTTAGTTTTCCTTTTCAGTCTGGTCATTTCTGGGGAGTTCCTTAATCACTTGTTCAATTTCTTTTTCCAAAATGAGATAAAATATTCTATTTCTTCTTTTATTAAACTAGGAAATTTATATTTTTAAAATATTCATCCATTTCACCTAGATTGTCATATAACTGGACAAAATAGCTCCTAATAATTGTCTTAATTTCTTCTTCATTAGAGGTGAAATCCCCCTTTTCATTTTTGATACTGATCATTTGATTTTCTTCTTTCTTTTTTAAAATTAGATTAACAATACTTTATCTGTTTTATTTGGTTTTTCAAACAAGTTCTTTTACTTTTCATTTTTTTAATTTCTCCTTTGAATTTTAGGATTTCCAATTTAATTTTTATCTGAGGATATTTAATTTGTTCTTTTTCTAGTGTTTTTAGTTGCATACTCAATGCATTGATCTCCTTTTTCTCTATTTTGTTGGTATAAGCACTCAGGGATATACATTTTCCCCAGAAAAATGCTTTGGCAATATCCCATAAATTTTGATATGTTGTCTCCTCATTGTCATTCTCTTCAATGAAATCAGTAATTGTTTCAATGATTTATTCTTTAACACACCAGTTTTAAAGAATTAGATTATTTAGTTTCCAATTAGTTTTTTTTTTAATTTTTAAACCCTTAACTTCTGTGCATTGACTTATAGGTGGAAGAGTGGTAAGGGTAGCCAATGAGGGTCAAGTGACTTGCTCAGGGTCACACAGCTGGGAAGTGTCTGAGGCCGGATTTGAACCTAGGACCCCCCGTCTCTAGGCCTGGCTCTCAATCCACTGAGCTACCCAGCTGCCCCTTCCAATTAGTTTTTAATTTGCCTCTCCATGAGCCCTTACTAATTATAATTTTTATTGTATTATGATCCAAAAAGGTGACATTTACTATTTCTGCTTTTATGCATTTGTTTGCAATGTTTTAATGCCCTAGTACATGGTCAATCTTTGTATATGTACCATGTGCTACTGAAAAGAAGATATATCCCTTTTTATCCCTATTCAGTTTTCTCCAGGTATCTATTAACTCAAATTTTTCTAACATTTCATTTATTCCCCTTGCTTCTTTCATATTTATTTTTTGGTTTGATTTCTCTAGTTCTGATAGGAGAAGGTTGAGGTCCTCTAGTAGTATAGTTTTTCTCTCTATTTCTACCTTAAGCTCCTTTAGTTTCTACTTTAAAATCTGGATGCTATACCATTTGTTGCATATATGATGAGTACCGATATTTCTTTATTATCTATATTGCTTTTTATCAAGATGTAATTGCCTTCCTTATCTCTTTTAATCAAATATATTTTTACTGTAACTTTGTCTGAGATCATGAGTACTACTCCTGCCTTCTTTGTCTCAGTTGTAGCACAATAGATTCAGCTTCAGCCTCTTACCTTTACCCTGTGTGTGTCTACCTGCCTTAAGTGAGTTTCTTGTAGACAACATATGATTGGATTCTGGTTTTTAATCCATTTGGCTATCTGCTTCCATTTTTTAAGCTTTATCCCATTTATATTCATAGTTATAATTACCATCTTTGTATCCCCCTCCATTTTGACTCCCTTCTTTAATCCTGACATTTCTCCTTTCAATCTTTCCCTCCCCTCCAGTGTTTTGCTTTTAGTCAGTCTACACCCTTACTCTTTCCTTTTATTACTCCTCTATGCACCTCCTCCCTTCTTATTCTTCTATTTCTATAGGGTCTTTTGGTCACCTTCCTCCCTTGTATTACTCCCCTCCCCACAACATCTTTTCTTATTCTCCTTCTACTTATCTATCGTGTAATATACAATTCTATACTGTAATAAGGGAATAAAGCAAGTGGATGGGGTTTGTGTGTGACTAGGTCAGTAGGTGGGAAAGGAGGGTGCAATAGTGAAGGTAGTAGATTGAGGTGGTAGGAGAGAATGTAAGGGAATGGCTGAGTTTAGGGAAATATAAGACATTGATTTATAATGAATGGCAAGGGGAGAGGATGAGGTAGTTGGGCAGGCAGTTGCAACAGGGAGACACAGACTGGGTACCCAGGCTTGAGACAGAGAACACTGAAGAGAAACAGGCTGAACCCTTTCAGGTAGGAAGGGCACTTCTACAGACAAAAGATTAGAGCCAGTCAGAAATGGTTTGAAACTAACTAGAGGGCTTTCAAGTCAGTTTCTCAGGTTCACAAAGAAAGAGTCCCAAGGCTCTTCCCTGTCTGTGAAATAGAAGGGCTTCTCAGAGGAAGTATAGAGATCAGCACTTCCTCCAAGATGGACGCCTCCAACTCCCCTCAGAACCCAAAGAGAAACTATTCCTTTTTCTCCTTATCCCTCTTTTATCATTCAGCCAATGATTTAGCAAAAGGTTTGATTAAATAACAACAGGGTTTATTAAGTTTCAGGGTTGATTATAAAGGACAGAGGGATACAAGGTTTCTCTAACAACTGCCTAGGGAGAAGCTTCAGATGGGGGAGGGACACAGGAATGGGAGACTGAGAAAGGGCCTGCCCTCACTCAGTCCCAGGAGGTTTTGTTGCTTTTAAGGTTAAGGAAGTTATATACAATGAATCAGGAGATGATTTGAATCAAGGGTAAGCCCTACTTGACTATGGGGAAAACCTAAGTCTTCAAAATTTGATCGCTACTACCCAAGTCCACCCTTCTCCCAAAACCCACAGGAAATCAGGAAGGGAAATGGTGATTGGAATAGGGAAGGTCAGGGAGATCCAGAGGAATTAGCTAAGCTACAAAATCTCAAGAGAAAGACACAGAATCAAGGCCAGGTTTCAGCAAAAAGTCCAAGCTCAGTTGACCCTTCTGCTCTGACTGAGCCTCCCGGATCAACTGCCTCTACTCAGGGTTCTAAACCCTCTCAACTGCCAGAAATTCTGCAGTTAGATTTTTGCAGGGTTGATTGCACCTCTGCACTACAATACCCTATTGAATCTGGCTGTCCTTCCCTCTCTGAGTCACTTCCAATGAGAGTAAGGTTTAAGTATTACCCATAACCAATTTCTTCCTCCCTTCCATTGTATCCATCTTCTCCCCTCACCCTCTGCACTTCTTTATCTTATATAATTTACCCCATTTTACTTCTCTTTTCCCATTCCTCTTAGTATTATCCTCTTTTTTATCCCTAGTTTTATTTCTTTTTTGACATATCATCCTAAACAGTTTACTGCCACATCTTCTATGTATACACATTCTAACTATTATGATAATGATAACAATTTTTAAGAATTGCAGATGTCATCTTTCCATGTAGAAATATAAACCATTTGACCTTACTGAAGCCCTTAAATTTTTTCTCTTATTTACCTTTTTATGCTTCTCTTGAATTCTGTATTTGGGCATAAAATTTTTGGTTTAAGTCTGGTCTTTTCTTCAAGAATGCTTAGAAATCTTCAATTTTATTAAATGACCATACTTTCCCCCAAAAGAATATAGTTGGTTTTGCTGGGTAGTTGATTCTTGGTTGTAAATGCAATTCCCTTACCTTTTAGAATATCATATACGAAGCCTTCCAGTCCTTCAATGAGGAGGCTGCCAAATCATTTGTAATCCTGACTGGGATTCCATGATATCAGAATCGTTTCTTTCTAGCTGCTTGTTTTATTTTCTCCTTGACTGGGAGCTCTTGAACTTAGCTATAGCATTCCTGGGAATTGTCATTTGGGGATTTAATGCAAGAGGTGATCTGTGGATTTTTTCAGTCTCTATTTTACTCTCTTGTTTAAGACTATAAGGGCAGTTTTCTTGGATAATTTCCTGTCATATGATGTCTAGTCAAATAATTCTCAAATTATCTCTCTTGCATCTATATGGAGAACAATCTCTATATTTCCAGAGATACTGAATGGTGTTTAATGGTGTTGGATTGAAATAGTATAGAAAAAGAGCATTGAGAACAGTCAGACTATCAGTTAGTTCATAACTGCTCCAACTTGTCATGGAGTCTTAAGTTTAATATATAATGATTTCACACAAAGAGCACAGAAAAAGAATTACAGCTGTGAAGGGGTTACAAATTATACAAAAACCCATTAGAGTCTTAAAGGTAGAAAGATAGGTCCAGGGTCAAAGGCCAAATTCCAGCCGCCAATTAGCAGGAGGTTAATTCAGGGAGTGGTAATATATTTTATAGATATCCTAAATAAATTGAGTTCTGTACTCTTGATTTACAGGATTGCATCTGGTTGGATAAAGTCTTATCTAGCTTTGTCCAGTTCTGACCTTGACTAAGTAATATTTTTTAGAGTTCAGCCTTCTTAATTATCAAGGAGAGAAATTTTCAACTCTGTAACTGCTGGTTTGCTAGGAATTTAAAGCTTTTCAATAAGGCTATAATGTTTTTCCAATAAGAAGAGGTATGGATCATAAAAGAGGTCAAAAGAGGAGTCTCAGATTTTTATCTGAGACTGTTTCTCTTATTGGCCTCCCACAAAACTCCCTCTTTTCTTTTAAATTGAAGCGATTTATTATACAGCAAAAACTTTTATTAATGAGAGGAATCACAGAAAGTGGTTACAACCATCAGCTACAGAGATCTTGTAAACTACAGCTGGATCTGATGGGAATCACAGATTATACTGACAGACCATCGTTTTCTCTATTGTTCTCAACATCCCCTCCTTTTGTTTTAATTTGAAGAGACTTTAATTCAACTTAAATTTGCCTTACTATAGGACTGAGTGATATAATGAGAATTGGCAAGTAAAACAGAATTATAAGGAATAAAAAGGGCATCCACATGTTGGGGTGTGTGAATATCTCTCACGAGATCCAAGGGAAGGTGGTCTCCCTGAAGGCTCTTGTAAACATAGCTAACTTTTAAGTTACACAAATTTGGGGATAAAAAGAAAGGACAAAACCAATGATCGAATGATTGCTAGGTGCATTGACAAAAAGCCAATTAGGGGGAAGTCCCCTTTGGCATAATAGTGTACATTCAAAACAGATGCATTCAATTCCCCATAGTTCAATCAACTGCACCCCAAAGTTCATTTTGGATCTTCTTAATGCAGTGTAGCTTTCTGCAGGCATCCTCATGGTGTTTTCTCCAAACAGGTTCGTCGTCACGATTCTGGGGAGATGGCAAATTTCTTATCCTGAAATTATTCTCAAAAGAATTTAAACTTTACATTATAGATTATAAAACATACATTCTTCCCTGAAGAGGGTTAAGGCTAACATCCAGATCAGCTAAGAATACATGGCTGAGTTTTCAGGTTGTGTGAATCAATTGTCAAAAGAAATTAAAAAAATTTTTAAAAATCCAAATTAAAAGAGAGAAGAAAAAATAACTTGTGAATGAAATGTAAAATATCAAAGTCTTATGTGCAAAAATGTAGGGAAAAATAAACTTATAGGAGGTCCTTGAATCAAAGCCCAAGTAAATTGATTTAAGCAATTGTGTAATTACTCATTCAGAAGCCAAGGCTACAGAAAGTTGCCACACTTATAAGAGAAAGAAAAAAACCAAAATTTTTGTGAGAAAGGGAAGTGTTTTTCCCTGGTTTGATTTGCCTGCATTTCTCAGGGATATGGTGAGCCAGGATTATGGCCAACCTTTGGTACTTAACTGGGATGAAGCTCAAGGAATTCCAGCCTCTAACATATGTCAGAAAAGCTGCAACCCCAAACCCCAAACCAAGTTTGTTTAAGTCCTTCAGTATTGGCATGAGAAAGTTTTGTCAATCCTTCCTGGATTGGTATGGTCTTTTTTGACCTTGTGGTACTTGGCACTGTGTGGTTTTTCACCAATCCCATTGGACTTGGTGGTCTCCTTGACCTTGTGACTCTTTTGTTCCCTTCTCCTAGAATTAGACAGAATTATTAATTATAGTCCCATAATATTTACCAATTCATTGCAGGTTTCCATAGACTATAGCTTTGCAGGTATGCATTAATATTAACCTTATATTACTGTAAAATCAAAAAGGATTAACATTAATTATATGTACTTTAAGTACAAAAAATGAGGAAAAAGTGAAAAAATACAATTATTCTATAAAAAATAAAAGGAAAAGCAATAAGAAAATTAAAAATTCAGGGAAAAATACAATGTTTTTTTAAGTAAAAAATGTTTTAAAAATCAAAATTTTATATATGTAGTTTAGATTTTGTAAAATGTCTTTTACCCAAAACTCAGATCCATTTCCTATAAGAATAAAATAAAACCTCAACCCTGATATTATAATTCTGGGGTATTGTTTGTTCCTTGGTATTTGTAATTAGTTATTCCAGTTGATGTTCAGAAATTATACAACTAAATTAATGTACAAGAGATTCAAACTAACTTTCCTTGAAACAACACTTGGGGTTATAAGGATAAAAATTAATAAAGGCTGCTATAAATATAAATATTAGTGTTTTAATTAAAGCCATGCTGATAGATAAAGTTATTAGACCACACGCTTATAAGAATTTAAAATTGCTGCCCGCGCCATTATTGTCTCCCTTCTCTTCCTAAGACTGTTGGCAAAGAGACCACTCCCACCTAACCCAGGAGATTATAAACTCTTCTCTGCGTGGAGACGTAGGTGTCCCCACGCCCAAAGAACCGGAACCAGAAACCCGTTGGACCACGGGAAATGTAGTTTGATAATTTCCCCGTGTCCATAGAAAATACATATATATACTTAAAGATGACATCTCTCAAATTTCACTTTTACAGGGTGAGTATAGTTTCTTTAGTAAACAGTGGAACATATTGGCTAGCTAGATACATTCAAATTGCTGGGGCTTCAATATGCTTTGAATATGGCAAAAGGAGGGAAGGGAGTATAACATTGTTTGACTTCAGGTAAGAGTCATGGATTATTTATCAGTGATATCTTTCTTTTGAATGGTGAGTCCAATTCAATGAACCATAAATGAGTAATATCAGTTGCAAATCCAATGACTTTTACCTTAAACAGTAATTATTACCAATAGCATTTGAAAGGTTTCCAAGATTTACATACACAATGAAAAACTCTGTTACAAAATATGATAAACAAATTTTCTTTTCAACAATTTCTCAATGTATAAATTATCTAGTAATTCTTTCTAGTAATATAGAAAAAGAGTGAACCACTTTGCTTGGAATTAAGTTTTCATTACTGTTATCTTAATTAGAGAGTGTTAAGGCAAGGGCTAGTTATTCCCTTAGCTCATTGTGATAGTCAGTTTACTTTAAATTTTAGTTCACAATACAAATCATATATTATTGCAAATAGGCATGATCAATTTTTAACAAATAGCTTTTACACATAGTTTACATTTGAACATATGTTTTCAGTTTTCACAAAGTAAGGTACGTGTTTTGATAACATTCAATAACAATTTGGTAAAACCCAATATTCGTATCAGCCTTGCTTGCAACATTATTGTCTATATCACATCAAAATTCAATGAGGCTGGTTCCGGGTTAAGATGGCGGCAGAGTAAGAAGCAGCTCTTAACCTCTCCTGACCAAAACACACAAAACTCCTCAAGGGGACATAAAAACAAGTCCAGACGAACAGAGGAACCCCACAACAGGGCACAGCGTAGAAGGTACGTGGAATCGAGGCATTTCCATGCTATAAAGGGGTGAAATAACTCTCACTAAATTGCGGGCTGAACAACCACCCCACCCCTAACCCCTACACACACACCACCTATAGCACCTAAGCCAGCTAAAAAGAAATAGAGCAAGTTTGGGGCACCCATCAAGTCATTGGCAGCTCCGGGGCCTGTTCCTGAGAGCAGCAAGATTTAGGACCCCAAAAAGCTAAAGAAAGCACACAAACCTTGAGAGCGGGAGCAGAGAGCAGACACAGGGCGCAGAACGCGGGCTCAGAGCGCAGGCACGGGTGGAGGCGTGGGTGGAGGCAGACACAGCCACGAGCTAAAGCTCTGAAACCCTGAGTGGGGAACCAGTGCAGACGGGTATACGACTGTGGAAGCAGCACCCTGAGACTTGTAAAAAAACCTCCGGCAGAGGATCAAGCAAGGGGGTCCACCAGGGGGCTTGACCTTGGAAAAAAACCAGAACTCAGACCTCAGGAGCCAAAAGACCGCGGACAGACCCTGAGCGCGAGGATAAACCTGAGAAGCTGCTGGGATAACGATGGCTACCCAGGCTCAGGAAGTTCAGAAGAGAAAGATTAACAAGAAAAAGAAGTCTTTAACACTTGACAACTTTTACACAGAGAAAATCCAGACAACTGAGCAAACAGAGGAGGAGAACAAACAAGCATCCGGACCCTCCTCAAATAAGGAAAACTCCTCACAAGCTATGGAAGAGTTCAAAACTGAGATTTTGAGGAAAATGGAAGAGATCTCACAAGAAAATAACAGTTTAAAAGGTAGAATCCTGCAATTGGAAACTGAGGCTCAGAAACCAAATGAACTGATAAGCAAATTGAACACCAGAAATGACCAGATTGAAAAGGAATACCAGAAGATTATGGCCGAAAAACAGAAGATTATAGCCGAAAACCAAAAGATCATAGCCGAAAACCGAAAGATTATAGCCGAAAACCAATCCCTAAAGGCTAGAATTGAGAAATTAGAAGCCAATGATCTCTCGAGACAACAAGAACAAATAAAACAAAGTCAAAAGACTGAAAAAGTAGAAGGAAACATGAAATATCTCAATGAGAGAGTGACAGACCAAGAAAACCGGTCTAGAAGAGACAATTTGAGAATAATTGGTCTTCCAGAAAAACCAGAAATTAATAGAAACCTGGACTCTATACTAACAGAAATTATTCAGCAAAATTGCCCTGAAGTCCTACAACAAGAGGGCAATATAGACAATGAAAGGATTCATAGAACACCTGCGACATTCGATCCAGATAAAAAAAAAACGCCCAGAAATATAATTGCCAAATTCAAGAGTTTCCAAGCAAAAGAAAAAATCTTACAAGAAGCCAGAAAGAGACAATTCAAATATCAAGGAGCACCAATCAGGATCACACAGGATCTGGCAGCCTCTATGCTAAAAGATCGCAAGGCTTGGCATACGATATTCAGAAAGGCAAGAGAGCTGAGCCTGCAACCACAGATCAACTAGCCATTGAAACTGACTATATACTTCCAGGGGAAAGTATGGGCATTCAACAAAATTGAAGATTTCCAAGTTTTTGCACAAAAGAGACCAGGACTAAATGGAAAGTTTGATATCCAACCACAAAAATCAAGAGAAACATGAAAAGATAAATAAGAAACAGAAGGAAAAGAAAGAAAACTCATAATCTTTTAAACTTGACTCTTTAAGGGCGTAAATATGATCTAATTATCTGTATTACTAGGTGGAGAATGTTATGTATAATTCTCTGTAGTGAACTCTATTCACTATTATAGTATTCACTATTATAGTAATCAGAAGAATAATTAACAGGGTGAGGGTGGAACACTAAATAATCTAAGATGGCATGGGGGATGGGAAAGAGGGGGTGAATAGCAGGGGACACCAAGAGAAACTTGAGTTAATAAGAAAATAGAATATTCTATTACACACAAAGAGGGCATGGGAGGGAGAGGGGACAAATACTATTATAAGAAGGAGAGGAAGAGAGCATAAAGAGGTAATAATCAAACCTTACTCTCAGTGTAATCAACCC
>NC_058132.1:323246580-323313370 GCF_016433145.1 Gracilinanus agilis | reverse complement strand
TCAAAACAACTCTGAGGTATCACCTCACACCTAGCATATTGGCTAAAATGAAAGAAGGGGAGAGTAATGAATGTTGGAGGGGATGTGGCAAAATTGGGACATTAATGCATTGCTGGTGGAGCTGTGAACTGATCCAGCCATTCTGGCTGGCAATTTGGAATCATGCTCAAAGGACTGTAAAAGAATGCCTGCCCTTTGATCCAGCCATACCATTGCTGGGTTTGTACCCCAAAGAGATCATAGATAAACAGACTTGTACGAAAATATTTATAGCTGTGCTTTTTGTGGTGGCAAAAAATTGGAAAAGGAGGGTATGTCCTTCAATTGGGGAATCCTGAACAAACTGTGGTATATGCGGGTGATGGAATACTATTGTGCTAAAAGGAATAATAAACTGGAGGAGTTCCAGGCGAACTGGAGAGACCTCCAGGAACAGATGCAGAGCGAAAGGAGCAGAGCCAGAAGAACATTGTACACAGAGACTGATATACTATGGTAAAATTGAATGTAATGGACCTCTGTACCAGCAGCAATACATTGACCCAGGACAATTCAGAGGGATTTATGGTAAAGGATGCTGCCCACATTCAGAGGAAGGACTGCAGGAGAGGAAACATATAAGAAAAACAACTGCTTGAACGCATGGGTCGGGGTGGACATGATTGAGGGTGTGGACTCGAAACTACCACACCAATGCAACTACCAACAATTTGGAAATAGGTCTTGATCAAGAACACATGACAAAACTAGTGGAAATGTGCATCGGCCATGGGTGGGGGGATTGTGGGGGGTTGAAGGGGAAAGTAAGAGCATGAATCATGTAACCATGTTAAAAATGAATATTAATAAATGTTTAAAAAAATTCAATGAGGCTGCTAATTACCCCTTTAGGTTCTAAATTTATGGTAAGGAAGGGGTTATTAAGTTTGTTAGAAGTTCTAAGTTTTTAGAAGTAAGGAAAATTCCTTTTCTTAGTAGCAGTTTTTTAAATCCTCTATAACTATTTAAATTATTGTACTTATAAGATTTACATGTTTTGATCTTGATATAAAATTACTCTTCAAAGGTTATTGATTTAAAACTTCAAAAGTTGCAACCAGCTACCTTGGAATATTCCTACATTTTTAAATAATAGTCTTATTTCAGGTCCTTTAGGATTACTGAGATGATCAATATTTCTAGTTAAATGCATTCTTCAATTACACTTATAATATTAACCAGCTTGTTAATTAGTTTTAATTACATCAAAATCACTACAAAGTAAAAGACATTATAATAATATTAATGCCATCACAATCAAGTACATATTAGCTATGAAACCAAATTATTATGAGGGTTATGCATTTTGTTATAATTTTATGTTCTGGATTTGAATGTATTACTATAAATCAAATATTATGAGAATACAAATTAATTTCTTGTGTTATAATGCATGTTAATTTTCAATAACATTTTATAATAACAGATTAATAATATTTGAATTGTCTTTTTCCTAATGGCTTTGATTATTACATTATAATCTCAATTTTAATTCTAATCTATTCAATTAATCTTTAAGGACTAGTGAAATAGTGAACATAGGAGACATAATTTTACTAGGATCTAGTACCTTAAAACTTAGATTAAAGTTATCACAATAATAATTTTTTGCATATTCTAATATTATTTGAAACAGAGATAACTACTGAAGTTGAGCCAGATTTCTGTAAGTTACAAAATTAACTTTAGCTTCTTATGAATTTTTTCACTTTACTGAGTTTGAATTGGTATAAAATGTCACTCTTCAATAATTATTTTTCTTCCCTGTTTCTCAAAATAATTATAGTCAGAGTCTCTCCTTCCTATGTGTAGAAGGGGTTAAATTACTTTTGAAAAGCATCCAAGGTTATAGCTGCTTCTCTTGTCTAGCTGTACTCTTTAACTCTTTAGTTACTGCATTTATAAAATTTGCATAATTATTTTAAAACCTTGATGATTTATCACTTCCAAATGAATATTAATTTAAGCTTCACTACTTCCAAATTATCCCTGATTAAAATCTCTTGACAATGTTTCCTATATATACCTGCTTAAAGCAGAATAAAACCTGTAGTCTTATCTCTTTATACTTTAGGACAATTCTACATACCTAATTAAATATTTCTTTTAAGTCATGAACTAGTATCCTTATATAATTTGCACTTATAATTTGCAATCCTCAAATTCAGTTTGATAAGAATTTTTGGCAAATTTGATTAATTAAACCTGTATTTTATACTCTGAAAATTTTAATACAAAACTTTTCCAATATCAATTTTGTGCACATGTAAAATTAACTGAAATTCCATTTTCTAACTGTTAGTCAATAGATTTATACTATACCATCAGTATCTATTCAAATTATTAGCAAACATGTTTCCTAATGAATTAGAGAAAGGGCTGTGAGTTTTGAGAAAAAGGAGCTATGTTTTTTGACTTTCCAAAATTATTTCTTGCTGAACTGAGGCAGCATGGATGATTCAATTATGGCTTAAAATTTTCTCATGAACCATTCTCTGTTTAAAGGGGTCTAATTACAAAATATAAGCCAATGGTATTGTTCTAATAATTTATAAGTTAAGATTTTCACTAACATCAGTGTGATTAATGGTAGATTAAACTTGCGTCAGTCTAAAAAGTTTTTACCACTCTCAGTTAAGCATTTAGGTGAACTGATGATTCTGATTAGCTAAGAAAGTTTTAAATTGCACTTCTGTACTTCAGTACATAATTCAGAATCATTTCTTTTCTGTCTGAGTAAGATTTTTCTTAGATTGCATGTGGAATCCTTTGCAATTTTGTTTAAATATACATCTCAGTATTTAATCTGTTAATAGAATTTGGTGGTGGGATCAAATATGTTCCCCTTTTTTGTCTTTATGATTTCCGTGTTCCCTTTCTTATGGCCAGTAAAAAAATGTAAGAAGAAATATAGACAAATTATCTTGTTGATTCTCGGCCTTAATGAGAGCAGAGAATATGATTTCTATTAATCAATTAAATTCTCTTAGAGTTTAAAACAGTCAGAAATCCATTAGAGATTTTATTTTTCTGAATTTTTCAAACTCCTCTGTTTTTGTTTCCCATTCCTCCAGAATGAATGAGAGAGATTTATTTTCTCCAAAATTCCATTGTGATCACAGACAAACAAAACCATAAAACTTAAATTACAAACAGATCATAGACACATAAACACAACATATAGACACACAGACTGATCAAAGACATATTTCCCAGGCATTTCATGCATACTCTAACAAATATAATACATCCTATCCACAGATCAATAAATCACATCTTTCATTGTTAAAAGAAATCTGGAAAAAAAGAAAGTTTATTAGTCAGAAAAACAGTTAATTGTAGCAAGGAACTGGCTAAGCTAGGATGAATTCTTGGATTAAATTTAGTCATAGGAGGGGGTTGGTTAGCTCAGTTGGTTAGAGCATGGTGCTAATAATGCCAAGGTCACAGGTTCGATCCCCATATGGGCCACTTGCCTCCCTAAAGTCTCCACCAAAGTTAAAGTGTATGGAGAAGCAGGACCATATGAAGCACAAGCTCTCTTAATTTCTTTTAACACTTTGTAGGGAAGAGGCTCCCATGTGGGAGCTACTTCAACATCATACAATTCATCTGCTCTAAAAATAACTGGGAAACAGAATGATGTGTCTCCTTCCTTCGGAGCATTTTGTAATGTTCCTTTAAACCCTATATTCCGGGGCTGTGGCTGTGGAGCTGGAGCTCCAAGGGGGCAGAGGCTCCTCTGCTTTTATCTCTCTTTCCTCTTTTGAAAGGAGGTTTTTAGGTGGAGGAGGGTCTGCTGCTTGTGGCTTTTTCATTCGGATTTTAAAGCTCCAGTTTGTTTTACAATGAGTCTTTTCCTCCTCCTCAGATTCTAACATTGAAATCTTAAAGATTTTATTCTCTGCATTTTGACCAGATAACAAAGTTGTTTCTTCAGCAGCAGATGAAATTTTTACTGGCACTTGTTCTAGTCTGTGTTCAATATAATAAGTTTTCAAATCATTGCCAACCTTTTGCCAGGATTCTAAGGGAATCCATAGGCTAAAAATTTGAATAAAATCAAGGAACTTAGTAAGCTGCTTTTTACCTATTTGTCACTCCCCACTTTTGGAGGATGTATTTAATTATCTCCACAAAGAAACTTCCCTTCTTTGATTCACTGTGCCCCATGGTGTTCTGTTTGCCTTAAGTTGTAAAGATAAAAGATCAAAGATACTCATCTCCCACAAATCTATTTTCCAGGTCAGTTGTTTTTTTCAGAGATATTTCATATTTTCTTCTACTTTTTTCTTTCTTTTTATTTTGTTTTATTGTTTCTTGATGTCTCATTAAGTCATTAGCTTTTTTTGCCCAATTCTAATTTTTAAAGACTGAATTTCTTCCATGACCTTTTGATCCTTTTTTCCCATTTGGTCCATTCTTCTTTTCAGGTAATTCTTTTCTTCATTTGACTTTTTTGCCTCTTTTTCTAGTAGGCCAATTTTTGACTCTTAGTGTAAGGGGCAGAATGTAAGGGGTTAAGATTAAAAGGGTTGGACTAAATTGATCAGAGTGTGATTGCCAGGAATGATTACTTAATTCCATATGACTTTTTAGCAATTTATTTATAAAATAGAGGGAAAGAGTGAAAGCAGAGAAATGAGAAAGAAGGCAGAGTAAGAAATCTAGCTTAAAAAGTTAGACTATTGCTCAAGCCCTGGCTTTACTCTGGCAGGGCTCCAGAAGCCCCAGCCAGAGGGCCTAAGGGTCAATTAACAAACCAAGGAAGAGAGTCAAACCTTTTTTCACTCACCCACATGGTAGTCCTAATAGAAAGCAGTCCTCACTCCTCAGCTGGAGCTCCTCCAGGGTCAAATTGAAGGCAAAAACCATTCTTCACAGGTTGTTCTTGCCACTTATAAAGACCATTTTATCATTTACTGTGCCTTCCTCCCACTTTACATGTACCAATTACAGCTAATGCTTTGCTTAGGACTGCCCAGGGGGCAGTTAGTCAATTCTGATTCATCACCCATTGTTGCACACATGGGTCACAGACATCCCCCACTTAAGGATAAGTGGGATGTGTACATTTTTGGTGATTAAATCTAAAAAATGGGCAGGGGATTGTTAATCCCATCTTCACAATAGAACACTGTTTTCTTCCTTTGATTTATGTGCCTCTTTTTCCAGTTGATCTATTTTGCTTTTTGAGCTGTTGTTTTCTTTTTCCCATTTTTTTCAACTTGTCTTATTTGATTTTTTAATTCCTTTTTAGGCTATTCCAGAGTTTGAGTACAGTTCCCAATTGCTGTTTTCTTTCTTTCTTTTTTTTTGAGGTTTTGCTTGAAGTTTCTTGGTTCCTGTCATCCTCTACTGGTTCTCTTCTTTGGTCTTTATCCCCTTAGAAGCTTTTGATCATTACCTTCTTTTTTTTCATTTGTTTAGTCATTTTCTCTCTTTTCTTTTTCCTGTGGACTATAAGATAGTCCCTCTGTTGGTTTATTGGATTAGGCCATTTGAGGTGCTCTGCCCTGGGACTGAATCTTTAATCTTTCTCTCTTCTGCTGGTATACTGGATTAGGCTGGTTGAGCTAGTCTGTCCTGGGGCCAAATGTTCAATGTAGCTAGCTGTGGAGGAAGAAGGTACCCAGCAGATGTGCCCTTCCCCCTCCCCACCCTTATTCCTCCCTGCTAGTTGATGTCAGAGCCCAGGACCTCAAGTGGTAGGTCTGAAACTCTTCTTCATGGTTGTAGCCCTTGCCCCAGGATCCCACAGCCAGCTCACATCTAATCTCAGGTCTCAATGTGGTAGGTGGGGAGATGGAAGGGTGGGATTTGGCCAGCCCAGTCTTGTTTCTGATCTCTCCCTTATACCAATGAAATCTACTCCATATGACTACCTTTCAAGTTGTATTCAGTAAGAGAGCCCGTGATTCCATCTTGTTGTTGAGTTTGAATTCCTGTTTTTTTGGAACACTTTTTAAAGATTTGTATGGAAGAATAGTTGAAGAGTTTTAGGCTTTTGCTACTCCTAAGCTGCCATCTTGACTCTGCCCCTCCAATTTTTTTAAAGGAAACAATAAAGAAAAGAAAATATGCTTCAATATCCTTTGGAGTCATCAATTTTCTATTTGGAGGATAACATGTTTTAGCATGATTTCTTTGGAATTGTGGTTGGTCTTAATGATGGTCAGAATTCCCAAGTTTTTCATCTTTACATATAATTATTATAAATTGTTCTCCTGGTTCTGCTTAATTTACTTTGCATCAGTTCATACAAGTCTTCTCATGTTTTTCTGACACTATGCCTTTTATCATCTCTTGCAGCACAATAATATTCTATCACATTCATATACCATAATTTGTTCAGTCATTCCCCAATTTATGGGTACCACTCAGTTTTCAGTTCCTTGCTACCACAAAAAAAAAGTAAATGGATCTCTCTGGAGTATAGATCTAGTAGCAGGTTCATTGGCTCAAATAGTACACATAGCTTAATAGCTTTTAGAGGCATAGGTTTCAAATTGCTTTCCAGAATGTCTTGGATTAGTTCACAGCTCCACCAACAATGCATTAGTATACCTGTTTTGCCACATCCTCTCCAGAATTGTCTTTCCTAAGTAAAATGTGATAGCTAATTTACTGACTTTACCTATTAAATCGTATGCTTAGTCTTGAGTTGCAATCTTAACTCTGAATCAATTACCCAAGTAAGTGGTCTTCCAAGTTTTGCTTAAGCCTTTATCAGCCGGATTTCTGAGGGTAGCACATCTCGGTATTTTTTTTTAATTACTCCAGGCGAGTTTCTCAAAGTAGCTACTAGCTCCCTGTCAATGTGGAATCTAGAGACCCCAAATTTGTGGCCTAGTGAGATCTGATGAACCCCAAGTTTTAGGAATAGCTTGTAGGTTGGAGACCCCCAAAACTTTTGCTTGTTCCCTGTTCCTGTGAGAATCCACCCTGAAGGAAATCTCAGACTAGCAGTTGCAGACTGAATAATGGACCCTAGGGAAAATGCTAAATATCCTTTTGTTTTAGGTAGTCTTGCCCATTGTATCAAGAGACCCTTTCCCAAGAAGACATACCTGGGCAGGGACCATCCTTTAGTATCCATTGTAAGTAGCCCCTTCGATAGCACAACTGGTAGAGGAGAGGACTGTAGATCCTTAGTTCTGCTGGTTCAATTCTGGCTCAAATGAGGAGTTGTCATCTAGTGCGTTGGCACTTCCAGGGGGTCAGGGACTAGAGCAAGTAGTGTTCAGTCCTGGCGTGCGGCTCTGAGTGGAGGCCTAATCAGCCCTGTTCCCCCTTTTCCTTAATTAAACAGTGGATTTTATGACTATTTAATAGTTCTGTGTTTTTTCTAAGTTAACATCCCCATCAGGAAGATGTCAGAGGTATATTTCAGCTCTCATGGGGAGCCCTAGTATACAATCTTATCTAGAGCTCTCCTTTTCCTTCTTTTAGTGCATAGGAAAGAAGAACCCTTTAGCAACTTTTTAGCTCCTCCCTCTCTGCTTGCTTTCCTTTTGGTTAATTGAAGGAAGCCTGAGTGAAAACACAGTAGTCACATAACTAGCTTCCATGTGGATGTCCTAGTCTACTCCCCATCAATTTTGACCTTTTTCTTGGTTACCCTTGACAGCCACACTGTGACTTAGTCATTCTTCCCTCTTTTTTTTCTAACACATGGATAATTTACATAGGAAGAAGTTTTTTTAGATAAACTCCACATTCCACAATGTGACTTTCTGCTTTTCATAAGACATTAAAAAGCTAGCAGCACTGGGAGTCAGAGAGTACAACTTGGGTTCTTAAATTGGTCCTGCCCTTCATCCCCTTCTGAATCTATTGAACAGAGCAGAATGAGTTTTTAAATATAATTGTGCCATGTAGGAATATGAAATTTTAATTAATTAAGCTTCAAGGAAAATTTTCTTTAAAGTTCCCATGAAACTGCTTCAATCCTTTGCACTTTAAACATATCTTTCAAATTATTTGTTCCCCATTTGTGAGAAAGTGGATCACATATTTTGATTATACCCAAAAGGTCAATATTACATATGAAGAGTTACTTCTGGTTGATTTCTGTGTACTATGGATATGCATGTACCTTCTATTTAAAAAAAAAACTATCAGTTTCAAGTATAAAGAATTTTTGACAATTTTTTTCTGACATTTTAGGATTCAGATTTTTTCCCTCCTTCTCTCCCCTCACTGAGATTATGAATCATCTAATATACATTACACCAGTACTTGCATACAATACACATTTCCATATTGCTCATGTTGTGATAGAAGATACCTATCATACATACAATAAAAATCTCATAAAGGAAATAAACTGGAAGATGGCATGCTTTTATCTAAACTCAGACTCCAATAGTTCCTTTCTACATATACTGTAAATAATCATATGGTTTCTATTGGTTTTCTTTTTGATATGATCAATGATATTGATGGTTTTCTTAATATTGAACCATCCCTGCCTTACTGGCATAAAACCTACCTAATTGTGGTATATGATTCTAATGATATAATGCTGTAATCTCCTTGCTATCATATGGGAGATTGGTCTATAGTTTTCTTTCTCTGTTTTAGCATTTCCTGGTTTAGGTATCAGTACCATATATGTGTTATGAAATATTTGGAAGGACCCCTTTTCCCCCTATTTCTCCAAATAATTTACATAGTATGAAAGTTAATTGTTCTTTGAATATTTGGTTTCTTGACAATCTATCTGGCCTAGGGGCCTTTTTCTTACAGAGTTTTTTTCATGGTTTGTTCAATTTCTTTTTCTGTAATAGGGTTGTTTATTCATTTCCTTTTTTTTAAATCTAGGTAGCTTATATTTTCATCTATTTCACTTAGATTGTCAGATTTATTTGGCTTATAGTTGGGCAAAATAACTTCCAATAATTGCTTTAATTTATGCTTGATTGGTTGTGATTTTGCCTGAAGCCATCCACCGACTTCAGGAAGATTCCTAGTGGGTAGGACACTCAGAAAAGGGAACCAAGGACTGAGAGAAAATGGGTTACGGGTTAAGGACTAATGGAAAGAGAACATAAGGTGAGAATAAAGACATGCAGACATAGAAAGTTCTGGCATAAGGTAGTCAGACAGCGAGTAAGCTCTGGTGGTCAAGAGCTCCCAAGGTTCAGAGCTTCACTGGGATGAAGCTCTGATGGTCAAGAGCTTAGATGGTTCAGAGCTTAACCCTTAACTGACATACTGCTCTTTTATTGGAGTTACAACAGTATATGGGGAGAGGGAAAAAACAAGTGGTCTGATACATTGGCACCAGGATGTAATCATCAGGAGAGACAAACTGTTGGAACCTAAAACAATAGGTAGAGCTAAACTCAAATCTGGAGTTCATATGGCCTAAGGCATCTACAGTTGTTTGATACATATGTTAATTGATCGTTTTAGGTAAAATATGGAGACTGAGGTAATTGACCAGTCTTCTGGAGTGTAGCCTTAGGGAAGGGCTAGGAATTTGGCAAGGTTGAGGTTCAATTTAACTCAAAGGTTACAGAAATAAATCATAAGTAATACAAGAGTCAGTTTTTTGAGCACTCTTAAAATAATATCAAGATTAATGTATACCTGGATTGCTACATTGCCTTTTTAATTTTTGATGCATGTACTTTCAAAATATGCATATTATGTCTTACATGTGGTTAGACATATGACTGTAGCATCTTCCCAGATGATGTTCTTTATAATGCCTTGTCTATTGCATGTACCATTAATGTGCATTTATTTTATTTTAGTTTCAATGATAACAAAGATTGATTACCTGTGATGCTGGGAAAATCACCTTTGTTTCAAAGTACTGATATTTGTGTTTACACTAGTTAGTTACAGGTTTTGAACTTGATCCAGCTGATCTGTACAAGCTACCACAAAGAGTTTATTCCCAGGGAAGGAATATAAACCAGTCTCTAAAGCCAATTTGTGTAGGATTCTCTCCTCATTGATGAAGATCAATGTCTTGTTCCTGAATGAGGAGTAAAGCAGAGCAAGAAAGACGAGAGGTCTCTTTGGGCTCTTTGTTAATTCTCTACAGGGGCTTCTGGCTTCCAGCTTTAAGAAAGAAAATGGATGATGCCAATCTAACTTCATGTTGCCAAAGTATTAAGATTAAAAATGATAAAGACATATAATAAGAGAAATTAGTAGTTTAATTAAAGCCATAGCCATGTTGGTAAAATATATATATATGACTGCGCCTGCCTAGCTTTTAGATTTACCGCCAGAGCCCATCCTCTCCGCGAGTCAGTCAGCTCCTCAGGAAGATCAAGAGGCATTCTTTTGGCCCTCCTCTGAATTTAAACTGCCCCCTGCATGGGGACCTTTGACGTCCTAAGACCCATTGGAATCATGGGTAATGTAGTCTCAAAGTCTCCCACATGTCCATAGGGAGTCTGCTAGACACTTCCCTGAATTTAAAACAAACAAAAGTGAGAAAAAGACTAGGAAGAAGTGAATATGAGAGGAGCTGGCAGGGTCCATTATGTCCTTATTCTCAGCTTGCCAAACTTGTAACAGTGAAGAATTTCTCCTTTGGGTGTGATCTGGGTTTCTTTCTGTCTTGGTTGAGCTGAGATACTTTGCTCCCAATTGGAGAGTGCTTTCACTCTGTGCTTTCTAGCAAATAGTTTTATATGTATACTTTGTCTGAACTTCATTTTACTATCAATTTGGATAAATGGGATTCTTTGTAGAAAGAGAGAAATTGTCAGGAAACCTTTGTGGTCAGATAATATCTCTTCGTATCAAAATGGGATTGGACTGAGCACATCCCACTTTTCCTTCATAGTATAAATATGAAAAATAATAAAGGCTGCTATAAATATATATATATTAGTAATTTAATTAAAGCCATTCTGATAGATAAAGTTATTAGACCACGCGCTTATAAGAATTCAAAATTGCCGCTCCAGTCATTATTACCTCTTCCCCAGTCTGCTGGCCAAGAGACCACTCCCCCCAACCCAGGAGATTATAAACTCTTCCCTGCGTGGAGACATAGGTGTCCCCACCTCCAAAGAACCGGAACCGGAAACCCGTTGGACCACAGGAAATGTAGTTTGATAATGTCCATAGAAAATACATATATATGTACTTAAAGATGACATCTCCCAAATTTCACTTTTACAATAGTCACTCTATAGGAATGTTACTATGTAAGCAAAATTGACTGTTACCTATGTAGTATTGTTTGAAACACTACAAAGCCTAAAAGTATCTTTCTAGATGGCTACAGTACCTAAAATCCCTATCATTAGCATTACACTTTTAGTTTAAGGAAGGCCTTGCTAAATGTACATATGTAAAAACAAAGTTTAAAAATTGCTTTTTCATATAATTAAGGAGAAAGATAAACTATCATTTGAAAAATAAAATGTACATATGTTACATGGAAAATATTAGAATCCCACATTAGTATCCCAAGATTTTCTATGCTGCTATTTTTCTCTCCATTGATTTTTCCATCCACTTCTAAGGCTTAAATATCACCATCAATGGCAAAGACTCTCAAATTTATATATCTATCTCATTTTGTAGCATTCTGATCTTACATTCCTAAACTGAAATTGGATATTTTTTGGCTATTCAGACATTTGACACCTCAACTTCTGTAGTTCTAAAATAAGATGAGGACCATATAAAGTGTTGGTCTTGTGAGGAGAGGAGAGTAAAAGATTGGGCAGATTTTGATTTATTAATTGGCTGAAGGAGTTGATGATTTCATTTGATTTCACGGGGGCAGTAGAAAGAGCCCCTTGATCTGGAGTCTGAGATCCTTTATTCAGATTCAAGTTCTGCCACTTTGTGGCCTTGGGCAAGTCACTTAACTGTAGTTTCTAAATATGTATATATGAAATTTATATTTGCATATAGATAAAATGAGGAGATTGATTTAGTTGACCTGTCAGGTCTCTTCAAGCACTAAATCTATGATCCTTTGAAATAGGCAACAGAGTGCTGCAATTTAAATAGTGATAAGAGATAGATGGAGACCACTTAACTTAGGTTCATGAAGTATCTGTAGTTTGTAGTTTTTAACTTTGTATATTCAAACAGGTTCAAGGATGATCCATATATGGAAGATTAATTCATACTAACCAATCTTATAGGAAATTAATTTATAAACCAAGAAATCCAATTTATTCACACTGAGAGTATTCAGAGTATGGCCTAATATAGTCGGCATGGTTCAGTCTCAGAAGTTAAAATTCAATAAGGCACTCAAGAACTATAAAGTATAATCAAAACAACTTTACTAATAAGAGCCTAAGATAATACAATTTGTAAAATTAAGAAGGATATTGGCTCAGATAAATGTTGCTCCATTCTGCCTCCACAGTTACAACTATAAGAAGATATCCCCTGAAGGCCAATAGGAATTCTTCTGACCCTAATTCCCCCTAGACTAACATTTTTATATTTCAGATAGCAAGAAGGTTGATTCAGCTTGTATGCTACCAGAACTGTGTAGGACACTGGACAGAATTGCCAGTGAGGAAGTAGAAGGGAAAACAAGGTTGAAGAACCATGGAGGAGGAGGAGAGGAAAAAGATGAGGTTTTGAAAGTACCTACAGTCTGAATTTAGGTGCTCTCCAATTCTCAGGGGTATGTGGACTTAGAAGAATGGCTGCTCTTCCTTGTTGAGAAATCCTATGCCCTACTGATTGGATCCAGAGAGAGACCACCAAAGGGAACACACTCAGTAGAAATTCTAGCAACAGTAGATGATAAAGCAGGCACTACTCCTTCACCAGGAGGATAACTCTTCTCAGTGATTAAAATACTTGTGTCTTTAACCTACTCATTCCTCATGAACTACTTCTCTACCCAAACTTAGCCATGAACAAAAATGATCATACTCTTGATCTTGATATCACCTACAAATGTCCTACCTCAATGTTCAAGAATTCAGAAATCTTCTTATCCAACCATAAACTATTGGTTTTTCATTTCATCTGCCTTCCCTTACAAAACCCCAGTCTTCATCTGCATCATGACCTCCAATCCCTTGACTCCTCAATTCTCTCCCAAGCCATCTCCCCTATACTAACCACTCTCTCATCTTTTCCTCATATTAACCCTTTGGTGAGCCAATTCAACTCTATACTGTCTTCTCTTGAATCCCTAGTCCTCTTATCATTTTACCAGTAATACCCAGCCAAGCCTCAGCTTTGGGTCATTCCTACCATGCAGCACCTTCATTCCTTCATTCCTGCACATGATTCTGAATGAAAGTGGAGAAAATCACACAACCTTTTTTGACCACTACAAGTTTATATTATGCAACCTCAACTGGGCTGTCACTATTAATAGGCAATCCTATTATATCTCCTTTATCAACTCACTGTCCCTTTCTACACAGTGGCTCTTCCAACAATTTTCAGCTTCCCCTGCCTCCTTCTCCCCTTGCTCTATTAGCTGAGAATTTTGCCTCATATTTTAGAGAAAAACTGAGATCATTTACTGTGAGCTCCCTCTTTACCCCACTTCCTCATCTCCTTTTTCTCAGGTGACTTTTACTACTTTATCTTCTTTTATCAGTTTCATATGATGTAGTGGCCTTACTCCTTACCAGGGCTAACCCCTCTTCCTGTTGGAATGATTCCATTCCATCTAGTCTTCTCCTACAGATTGCTCCCTCTGTCATCTTTACTCAATCACTTTTTCTTCCATATATTTTTTATATTTTTCAGTTACATGTAGAAACAATTTTTTATAATTGTTTTTTGACATTTTAGAATTCAAGTTTTCTCCCTCCCCTCTCCGATGCCCCAGTGAATAGTCTTATGCAGATTATATCTTTACTTTCATGTAATACAAATTTTTATATTGTTCATGTCACATCTATTATTTATTTTTAATCCTTCCCTGCCTACTAGCTCATTTTCTACTTCCTCCAAATATGCCCATTATCTCCTCTATCTTGAAAACATTTTTTGATTCTTCTATTCCCACTAATTACCTTCTACACTTTGTAGCTACTCTTCAAAAAGGCTATCTACAATAGGTCTCTTCACTTCCTCTCCTTTTCCTCTCTTCTTAACCCACTACAATTTAAATTCTAAACACATTAATCCACTAAAACTGTTCTATCCAAAATTACTCATGATCTTTTAGTTGCCAAAGTTGGATAGCCTTTTCTCAATCCTAATTCTCCTTGACCTTTCTGCAGCCTTTGACACTATTAATCACTCCTCCTTGATATACTCTATTCTTTAAAATTTCAGCTCCCCCTCCCCCCCATTTTCCACCTACTTCTCTGATCATTCCTCCTTTGTCTGCTTTGCTAGATCCTCTTCCAGATCACATCTTCTGATCATATCTATATGTCCAGTTACTTTCCTCAGTGAGCTTCTCTTTTCCTTCTATACTCTTTCACTTGGTGATTCTATTAGTTCACAAAGATTTACTTACCATTTCTATGTTTATAATGCTCAAATCTACTTACTTTGCCCCAATTTCTCTATTACCCTCGAATCTCTCATCTCCAATTACTTTTCAGACATTTGAAACTGATGCCCAGTAGACATCTTAAGTTTACTATGTCCAAAACAAAACCCATTTTTTTTCCTCCTAGACCTTCCCGTCCCTTACCTTCCCTGTCATACTCCAGTCCATAAGGCTCACAACCTGGAGTCATCCTGAATTCCTCACTATCTTTAGTCTCCCATATCCAATATGTTGCCAAGGCCTTTGCAGCATCTCTCAAATATGTACTCTTTTGTCTTCTGATGCTGCCACCACTCTCACTCAAGCCCTCATCACCTCATGCCTGGAGTAGTACAATAGCCTGCTGAAGGGTCAGCCTGCCTCAAATCTCTCCCCATTCCAATACACCCTCCATTCAGCCATTAAAACGACTTTCCTAAAGTACTGGTCCAATTACGTCACATATTCTCTGACTCAATAAACTCCAGTGATTCTTATTGCCTCCAGTATCAAATACAAAATGCTCTGTTTGACATTCAAAGCCTTTCAGAACCTAACTTCCTCCTACCTTTCCAAAGGTATTTTACTCCCCAAACCATACTCTTTAGTCCAGTGACACCAGCTTCCTGATTGTTCCATAAATAAGATACTCTCTTTCTTAGCTCAGGGCATTTTCTCTGGCTATCTTCCATGCCTGCAACCCTTTTTTCCCTCTCCTCCAATATTCACCTCCCTGGCTTCCTTTAAGTCCCAACTACAATCCTCCCTTTTACAGGAAGTTTTCCTAAACGCTTTTCGTCTTTTTATGCATTGTCTCTTAATTATTTCATATTTATCCTGTATGTAGTTTCTTTGCATGTATTTGTTTGCATGTTTTCTCCCTTATTAAATTGATCTCATTGAGGGCAAGGACAGTCTTTTGGCTCTTTATTGTATCCCTAGTATTTCGCCCAGAATCTGTCACATAATAGGTACTTACTAAATTTTTATTCTTTAATTGATTGCTAGTAGGAGCATCCTTTTCCAGAATCAAAATACCTAAGAAATAAATGAGTGATTAGCATATTAATATAGTACTTTAAGCTTATAAAGCAATTTCTTCACAACAACTCTATGAATTAGATGTTATATGAATTATCTCTATTATATTGAAAAGGAAACTGAGACTAAGAGGTAAAGGGATTTAGCCAAAGTCCCCTTATGTGAAAAAGTTGAAATCTGACCTTAATTTTCCCTAAAATCAAATCCCAACACTCCTTTTACACCAATAGTGTCAAACTCAAATAGAAACAGATCTTTGTGGGCAATATATTAACTTATGGAACCATAAATTATTATAATCTATATTCTTTTGCATTTTTATTTATTTTGTCAAACATAGTCTAATTATATTTTAATCTGCTTCAGGCAGTACTCAAGAATTTTGCTGGGAGCTTGAGACCTTAAGTGTAACACCTCTGTTCTATATCATGCTACCTTTGATATGGGTCAGCTAAACTTTGACTTAGGGATATTTGGTGAACTCGAATTCAGAACAAATAGAATTATATGTTCTTGTAGGATATTTTGTTCTGGTTGTAGAGAATCCTAGGAGGATTAACTTTGTCACACTATCAGGTAAATCTTTCTAGTGACCAGAGTAATTTTGCCTATCAGATTTAATACCCACCTCTCTCAGATTGCTCTCCAGAGCACTAATAAATTCCTTCTCCTTAATTCTCTTGCTATCTTCCCCACATATACCCATCTTCTGTATAGTGTGATATTGGAAATTTGGGGGCCTTAATATTGAGATCCAAGATATAAACTTCCTGTGGACATTTAGGGGACTTGAAAACTACATTTCCCATGATTCAACAGGCTCCCTGTCTTAAGTGGTGAAGTGAGCCAACATAAACAGAAGTTTAAATAGGGAGAACTTGATTGGTGCTTTCTTTTTGCTAGGAAGCAGCCAAGGGCAAGGTATGATGAGCATTTGAATTAGATCTTAGCAGGCATGTGGTTCTTTTTAATTATCAATATGGCTGTTAATAAAACCCTAATATCTTTAAATATACCCTTCTATATTAATTTTATTTGTCACAATAGTATTGCCTCAAATGTGAGAATTATATTAATTATGTTTTGGTTTCCCTGATGAAATTTTGGGGCAATAATGCTCCTTTAAAAGTTTTTGGAAAGCACCCTAATTTCATCAGAGTGGCACATTGATAAACTTTTGCTTACATAGGTTACTTTTGAAGATGGCTAACATCATCCTTTTCAAATTGATTATTGTTATTGTAAATTCTAGAAGCTATTTCCTACCTTTGTCTAGAAATTCTCAGGTTACATCTTGGTTGGGGCTTGTATTCTCCTTCATATGACTATATAAGACAGTGTTTGAAAAGGACTAGATGAATCCTTCAGACAGACATTAGAATTCTAGGACTTTAAGGAATGGTACAATACAGATTGATTTAGGACAGTTTTGAGTATGGTGAAGTCTTCACCTGGGAATTTGGGAGCATCTGATCTCTCTGATTGTTAGTTCTTCCTGTACCCCTGTTTCCCAAATTATTTTGTACTTACTTTGTATGTATATGTTTTGTATTCACTTACCAGCATATGTATTGCTTCCTCCCAGTAAAATGTAAGTTTTGTGAGGTCCGGGACTCTTGTTTTTATATTTGTACCTTTAGTGCCTAGAACAGGGTCTTAAATGCTTATCAAATTGAATTGAATCTAGTGCCTCAAGGTAGAAAAAGTGGGAATGTGGATGGAAAGTGAAGAGACAGAGCCTGAGAGAAATACAGAACCAATTTTAAAGACAATGCAAACCAAATGCAACACTTTCTATTGAGTGCCCTGTGGGTAGTCGGTAACAAATATGCAGGCCACCTCTTAGCTTGTGGTAAAGAGCAAGTAATTACCAAAGCACTTTGTAGGTGCAGGAGGGAATTTTAATTTCAGGTCAAAAGAAGGTAGGTAGGAAAAAGCAATGTATTTTACCTCAATTGATCCTCCTGTGGAGACCCAAACATGTAATTGAGAGCTGAGTGCAGGTCCAGTAAAAACAAACAAATGAACAATTTTAAAAAAGCCATTGTTTGTCTGTAAAATTGTCCTTTGTGTAGTATAGTCTTGCTTCAATTTAAATGCTTCCTATAGCTTATTTATCTTTTGCAGAGACAAAAATGTGGAGAAGCCATTTGCCACCATCCAGTTTCTCAGCTGGAGGTAAATAGAGAAAAAAAATAAAAGACTGAACCACTTGGAAGTTCAGATGCAAGATCACAGACTTTTTGAATCCATCCAATTTCATACATATCCTTCAAAGGAACTGGACTCTATGTCTCTGCCTAGATTGTTCCAGGTTGTGATTTGAATAGAAGGTTTTTTTTCTTTTATTTCTTACATAGAATGATGGAAAATTTGATTGAAAACCATTTCTGATATTCCTGAGACTACTGTAATTTAAGAGACTCCAAATCACCCTTCAAGGAGGATTTCCAGCCATAGGAAGGCAACAGTAGTGACTATTTGTTTGCTGTATTCCCCCTCATTAAAGATACCCATGATTTATTTACAAGCCCTTTTCTTCCTTCTCTCATTACCATATTTTTGCTTACAGTCCCAACCACTGAAGTCAAAGTTTCAGGGAAACTAAAAGTTGTTCCATAAGAAAAAAGCTAGGGATCCTTCCTATATTCTTTACTCTCATGCTATTTAATTGCCTGTGTATGTTAAATCAGCAATAATTTACTCAAAAATAATCTATAATAGTTTCCTTTATTCTAGTCCTACTCTTCTGATTGATTATGTGTAGTGAGCCTAGATTTTCTTTCCTTTTTAAACTTTATTATATTTTAAAAGTTAAGTACTATTTTCAGTTCTAAATTCTCTTCCTTTTACTTCCTCCTTCCCCTCAAAAGAAAGAAAAACAAATTCCATTACAAATGTGAATAGTCAAGCAAAAACAAATTCTTACATTAGCCACCTCCAAAAGAATAAGCCTCAATCTTTATTCTTCATCTATCACTTCTCTATCTGAAAGCAGGTAATATGTTTCGTTGTGAGTCCCCTGGAATTGTGGTTGGTGACCCTGGGTCTTCAAAAGCTATGCTTAAGTACTGTTTAGTTGTCACTAAAGGTCCAGGCCAGTTTTGACATCAGAAAACTGTCTACACAGTGATCAACTTTTTTAACCATGAAAATTTTTGAAAACAGTTTAGCAGGTATTGGGGGAATTACTATCAGCATTAATCAGTAAGGAGAATAGCTTACTGATGAAACCATGACTCCTTGAAGTGTATCACAGTTTAGTGAATTTTAGGTTTAGTTCATTGAGTGTTGGCCTCAGAGAGTTGAAAGACTGGAATTCTAAGACCAGTTCTGCAAACTAACAAGCTGTTTGACCTTGAACTAATCACTTATTCATTCTATTCACCAAATATTTACTGAGCACTTACAGTGAGCAATGTAATGCATACTAAGTGTTTAGGGAAATACAGATGTAATATGGGTAGACACTGTCTTTGCTCTTTAATGGACACTCAGTTTGCTGGCAATTCTGAAATTAGCAGAGCTGCTGTTCACTAGAGAAAGCTCTGAGGTATTCTGTTACAGGATTACATTAGGTGGGCATTGACTTGGAAGAAGGGCAGAGTATCCACATGCAGCAAAAATTAGCCAGCAGAGACCCAGACATGGAAGAGGACAGTAGCTAAGTAGAAAGAGAACAGGTAAAAGCCAGCACCAGAGTGAAGCAGGGAAGATAAGAAAAGGGTGTCCAGTATGGCCAGGACATAGGGTGATTATTCCAGAGTTACAGTGAGAATCTTTAGTAACCATCAGTGTGCCATGAGTTATTAGTGATCTGTAGCTTGCCCCTTTGGATTTGGAGCAAAAGAAATTCAAGAGACAAACCCTATGCTTCACCATTGGTGATGAGTCTGAATTGTCTTTTCTCCTGCTGTGGTGGAACAATAGAATGCTTCTACCTGATTAAATTCCTTGCCATTTATCTGTTTTCATTAATTTTTTTCTTTTGAATTCATGTCTCATGGGTGTTCTGGAACAGGACTTTTGCCTTCACAGTCTGATGCTTATGTCAGTGTTTCAGTATATTCATGAAATTCTTCCTCTTGGTCTGCAGTAATATAGATGTCCTGCTGTCTGCTGAAGGCACTTTAGCTGTCCTGATTTTTAATTAGGAAAGCTTTCATGCCTAAACACTTTATAACAGTTCTCAGGATGGTAGCTGATAGAAACTACTCTGTCAATGAAAGAAGTTGAGGGGGAATATATAATAAATAAGATAAACATATAAGTATTTATTTTGCCACTACTTAGCATAGTGTTTGGCATACAGCAAGCATTTAGTCAATGTTTTTAATTTATGCTTTCCTTTATTGACTCATTCATTTTGAATTCTTCTTGGACCTTAACTATGTGTTTAGTACTATGAAGATATGAGAAAAAGATTGTTTTCAAGAAGCTTGAAATATGATTCCATAGCTAAATCCTACAGACACAAACAATACAATGTATAAAATAAAATGCTAAGTGGAGTATGGAGGTGGTGTAGTCCTCCAGGCAGGAAGACTCAACTTCCTGAGTTCAAATGTGGCTTCAGACACTTACTAGCTGAGTGACCCTGGGCCAGACCCTGTTTGCCTTTGTTTCTTCATCTGTAAAAGGAGCTAGTATAGCAAATGGCAAACCATTCCAGTATCTTTACCAAGAAAACTCCAAATGGGGTCATGAAGAGTCAGACATGACTCAAAACAACTGAACAGCAAGAGGAATGATGCCACCTGTAAATGTAGGAGGAGTTCAAAGAAAAGAGAATGAGACATTAAGATTAAGGTTAAGGTGGCAATATGGGAAAGAGGACCGCTGACGCCCCCATAAAAAGTGGCTAGGGGCAGCTCATTGGATTGAGAGCCAGGTTTAGAGATGGGAAGTTATGGGTTCAAATTTGGCTTCAGACACTTCTGAGCAAGTCATTTAACCTCCATTGCCTAGCCCTTCTCTCTCTTGTGCTTTGGAATCAATAAACAGTATTTATTCTAAGCCAGAAGGTAATGTTTTGTTTTGTTTTTGTTTTTAAAGGGTGGTCCAGATTCTTCTCCCTGCTATTTGAGACTTGCTATATGACTTTGAAGAAGTCACCATCTTTCACCTTTAGTTATCCCTGAACGATAAGATGACCTGCACTGCCTTCTTTACATATGGCAGATAGACAGAGAAACTTAGATAAGTCCCCAGACCTAGGTCCCCAGTGGTCCTCTAATGATTTGGGCACTCCTTACCACTTTCCAGATACATTATAGGTCAGAGAAGGTTGGTTCTTCCTGCTGCTACCAAGAGACCCCCAAATCTTTTTAAAATACAACTATCCCCTAATGCGTTAGTTCTTCCTGCACAGGGTTTCTAGCACAACCTCCAAGAGGTTGCCTCTATTTGATTTCTTTCCTCTCCAGGGCTGCCGTTGCTACTCTTATAATTTTCATTGCTATCTTTTGTTTTTATATTGTTTAAGTTTCCTCTATGTCCCTCCTTACTACTCCCCAAAGCTATTCCACACAACAGAGCTTTTTTTTTCTTTAAAGAAAAAGAAGAGAAAAAAATCAGCAAAGTCTATTAATCTATGGGGAAAATGAGACAATATATGAAATTTCCTTACCTGTGGATCTCCTACCTCTGCAAAAGAACAGAAAAAGGTTTCTTCCCATCTTTGGGGACAAGCATGTTCTTTGTAAATTTACAACATTCAGTTTTGATGTTTTGTGGTTATTCCTATTATTATTTAAATGGTATATGTGTATGATTTTCTTGGTTCTGCTTACTTCACTTTGTTTCATTTCAGAAATACCTTTCCATACTTCTAGGTATTTATAATATTACTTGTTTCTTACATATAGAAATATTCTACACATTCATGTACCACAATTTGTTCAGCCATTCCTCTCTCAGTGGATATCAGTTTTACTTCTAATTCTTTTCTACCACAAAAAATGCTGCTACAAATATCCTGGTGGCCAAGCATGGTGATACAAATGCTTCCATAGTCCCAGATACCAGAAAAGCTAGTGGAAGGTTGATACAGAAGGCTGGGGAAGGTAGATTTCTTGGGTTGAGGAGTTCTAAGCTATAGTAGGCCATGATTATCAAGTGTCTGCACAAAAATTCAACATTAATATGATAGACCTCTAGCAAAGAGTGGATTGGGACATAAGAGGAGACATCAGTTTATGTAAGGAGGGGTGAACCTTCCTATATTGGAAATGGAGTATGTCAAAGTTCCTATGCCATTCGATAGTGGTATCCTACAATTCCTACCTGGGTGAGATGGAGAAATACATGCTTTTAAAAAATTTTAAAATTATATACATATGTAAAATTTTAAATAAGATAATAGTTTCATTTTAAGACATCCCATTCCCTTTTAGAACATCTTTGATTGTTAGAAAGTTTTTCCTTACATCTGCTTTTCTTTACCTTCTTCTCAGCCATCCTTCCTAGTTGTCCGGTAGTGTTAAGCAGGACAATTCTAGGGTCAAGTAAATTGAACTCAGCACTATATGGTCTGAGGGACCCTATAATAACACGATAATAACCTCCCTCTTCTCCTACAAGATATGCCCTCCAAATACTTGAAGACAGCTATTGTGTTTTCCCTAAATCTTCTCTCCAGGCTAAACACTGTAATTCTTATAAGTGATCCTTTTAGGGTATTATTTATAATCACTTCCTCATATTTAGCCACTTCCCTCTGGGTACATTCCAGCTCGTGAATGTCTTTTTCTAAAACATGATACCTACAACTAAACTCAATATTCCAGATGTGGTGTAACATGGATGTATAATGGCAGAGCTAGGTAAGCCTCCACCCCTTAATCAGAGATACTAAGCTTCTATTTAAGCATCCCAGGAGCATATTAGATTGCATTACCTGATTAACTCATATTGTATTTGTAATACAAAAAACTGCTGAGTCTTTCACATATTTACTGCTGTATATAGCAATGTCTTCTCCATTTTGTAATTGTGAAATGGATTCTTTGAGCTCAGGTCCAGAATTTTACATAGAACAGGTTGGTTTCTTAGCAACTTTAAGCTTACATTTGATATAGCCAAAGTAGGAGTAGTTCTTAGAAATTCCACAGAGGTATTATTTGCAAATGCTTTTCATAAAATGACTGAAATACAATTGTCCCTTGGGTTGTACTGTTTAGCACAGCAGCCTTTAATTTAATTTAATAAAGCCTTTCTTTAATTCTAAGTTACTACGGAACAAAGTCTTACAAATCCATGGAAAGATTGGTGATGGGGGCATGACTTAGATCAGTCAGTTACATGCATTTATTACATGCCAGCACTAGCATATATGGATGAGGCACTATACTATGCACCAAGAATTACGAAGCAAGGCCAAAAAGCACAGCCCCATCCTCACATTTTGGGGTGGAAGGTGGGGGAAACTATGTGAAAAATGTCTCATTCACAAGATGTATATAATGGTAATAGAAGGTTAGAGAAAATAAATGCTTATTAATTGAAACTAATTTAAGATGAACAAAACAAAAATCTCATAATTAAGGCACTTCTCATGATAGTGTGAAAGTTAGGGGGGAAAGGAAGAAAAGGAAAGAAGAAGTCTTTCAATATTTTCAATAATTCAATTCAAAATCAAATTTCAATCCATCAATAAATATTTATTAAGAACTATGTGCCAGGCAATACGTTAAGCTCTGGGGATACAAAGAGAAGCAAAAGACAATCCCTGCTCTAAAAGAGTTTAAAGTCTACTTAGAATAGAGCCAAGTCTTGAAGAAAACCAGTAAAGTCAGGAGGTGAAGGAGAAGAAGGAGCAAGTTCCAGGTATGGAAGACTGCCCTGAAAAGACACAGAGAGGAACAAGAAGACCCCGTGTTACTATATCATAGGATATACAGTGGGGAACAAAATGGAAGACTGTTGAAAAGGTAGGAAGAAGCTAGGTTATGAAATGTTTTAAATGCTAAACAAAGCATATTTATAATTGGTCCTGGAGGTAAAAGAAAATACTGGAGCTTATCGAATAGAGGCAGTGGAGAAGTGGAGTGAGGGGACACACACAGTGAGCCAATGTTTTCTCTTACCCTACTATTGTTCAGTCATTTCAGACACATCTGACTCTTTGTGACCCCATTTGAAGTTTTGTTGGCAAAGATATTAGAGTGATTTGCCATTTCTGTCTCCAGTTCATTAGATGAGGAAACTGAGACAAACAGGGTTAAGTGACTTGCCCAGGGTCACATAGTAAGTGCTTGAGGCCACCTTTAAACTCTGGAAGATGATTCTTCCTGACTTCAAGGTCTGCACTCTACTATACCACTTAGCTGCCTTTCCAAGGGCTATTACTGTTTCCTGAATGGAGTTCAGTGGAATTTGGCTTTTGATAAATTGTTTCATTCTCTGATCATATATTCTTAACCTGTGTGTAACAGGCAGGCTATTCCACATTTGTAACAAATTAGAGTGTAATTAGAGTGTAACTCTGCCTGTACTTCGTGAGGCTTTTTTTGTTGTTGGTTGTTTTTTTTTTTTTTTTGGCAACAGGATCGTGTACCCTTTGGTCCTAAGTCCTTTAATTGTTTTTTTCTATGTAGAAGGAGCAGTTTTCTTGTGTCTTCTGCCAGCAGACTTGTCTAGAATTCCTGATGTAGAGTCTGATTGGCTCGTAGTGGGTTCTCATTTTATTGGAGCCAGTTTAAATGATTTTTACTTCTCTTTCGCCTCTCTCTTTAACTGAACTCATTTCAATTCTCTCCATGCCCTTGACTAGCTACATCTCTCCTTTTTGATTAAACATTGATAGGCAGCTCCATGAATTTGGGTGTTTCATTAAATCTCTAAATCTGATGCCATTCATTTTCTCATTACCCACTCCTCCTTTGACCACTAGGCTCTGCAGAAGCTTTCCATAGATAAAATAATGCCTGAAAGATTCTCACTATCGTGTGGAAAGGTATTAAGGAAACTAAACAATATTTCATGTAACACTTTGTTCCATTAAATTGTCCATCCGGTCTCTTCGAGCATTCCAGCCTCAGAATATGCCCTTGGAATTACACATTTTTCTGGGCACACATGGGATGAAATGCAAGTCCCCAAAGGCTTTCCATTAACATCTTGAATTGGCTCTATAAGAGCCCTGACACAGCTATAGCATTTTAGTGGCATATTCTATCTAGGATTCAAATGGTTTCTCCCTCAGAAGGGTACATGCAGATGATCCCCAGAGAAGGCTCTTACTTCAGCAAATTCCTCCAGTTTACACAGTTTAGCTAACAGGTTGCCCTCCATTCCCAGCTTCCATTGTTCTCAGAAATATTGATTTTTCTCTCACAGATATCTTGCCTTATTTTTAGTTTCCTTTCTTATTTTTAGTTTATCTTTCCCTCCCAAGGAAGGTTTTAAGCTCCCCTTCCAGGGCCTCCTTTTAGTTACTCGATTCCTAGGAAGGGGTATAATAACTAATTCCTAGGCAGCTTTTCTGAACTCTATCTTTTTGTGAATACTGGAGAGCATTTATGTATGGATAAATTGGCAGAGCCCAGTTTTAGTTCTGGCTTTGTTACTGGGCAGCCTCAGCAGTTCCTGGCATTTCCTCATCTTGGCCATACTATGTGAAGTCCATTCTATAATTTCCTCATGGAATTCAATAGATAGCCTGAGATGATTCTATTGCAAAAAGGTCTTCATTGATTAATGAATATGATCTGGAACTGTCATATCTTGAGAAGCCCCAAGAGCACTGTTCACTTCACTTCCTGCCCCCTTTCCAGGTTGCTCCACCTCCACACTAGCTTCGTGTCCTCCACACATACCCTTTCTTCCCTCCTTTCTGGTTTCTCTTTATGTTTTGTCTTCTCTTAATAGAACACAAGCTCCTTGAGAAAACAAAGTGCCTTGGTTTATTAAAAATAGCCAGCTTCAAGGCTTGCAAAGAACTTTCCAAATATCATCTCATTTTATCCTCACAACCTTGGGGGGGGGGTGGCAAATGCTACTATTATCCTCATTTTACAGATGAGGCTAAGAGAGGTTAGTTGACTTATCCAGGCTCAAAGGGCTGGTAAATGTTGAAGGAGGGTCTTCTTGATTCCTTAGCATACTCAGAGCTTAGCACAGTGCTGGGCACATAGTTAATACTTACAATGCACTATCTTTCTTTGAACATTGATTGATGGAATTCCTTCTATTTTCACAAGCATACAGTAATTTTCCAGTGATTGTCTAGTCATTGCTTGCAATCAAACTATTTAACAGCACAAGAAATGTCCATTCTTAATTACATGTACTCTACCAATTCAACACCCTTAATGATTAAAAACATTTCCATAACATGAGATCACTCTGGAGTGGTACTTGACAATGAGGTATAATGAAACGAGGCATGAGATACAGGTATAATGAAACAATATTCATTCTGTTCAGATTTTCAGCAGGAACTAACAATGCAATAAAAAAAAAAAACCCAAACAATCAAAACACACTTTCAGCTATCAATCTGTCAATTTTAGCCTAGGGAAAGATGATAAAAAAAATTCTTGAATGGGCCTTCATCTATGCTCAAAAGCTTGCAAAATTCCACAAAATGTCAAAAAAGAAAACATATTCCTACATATATATCAGGTTTTTCCCAAATACAATAATTGTCCTATATAGAAGAGATCAGAAGAAAGGGACATAGCCTACAGGTTCAATCTCATAGCTCTCTACATTTTTTTTCTCTGTTACTCCTAAGCTTTACATAGGGCTCTTTTTCAGTGTTTGGTTTCACCTCTGTTCAGGGATGTATTGATTAAGGGTAAAGGATGTTTAATAGCCAGTTTTCCCATAAAGAAATATACCCATGGCACACTTTTAAGTTTAATCTGCATTGCTGATATTTTTCTCTATCATTTTCTTAAGTTTAGGCAATCAACAAAACAATAGATTAAGCCTTGGTTTGTAGCTTGCCCATTTTGAAGAGATAAATGCTTACATTGTAAAAGGTCTCATTAACAATCAGTTCTCCTGTGCCAGTCAGAGCTGGCACATCCCTGACCTAGTTCCACTGGAAACTCCTCTTGCCTAGACCCAGCATGCTGTTCACAAATCACTCACACTTCATATCAACAATGAAGAAAAAAAAGGCAGTTTGCACTACAGCAACTATTAGGAGATCAAGGAACTACATCTGTAAGAACAACCACACTAACAAAAACTGCATCAGATCTCAAACCCTGCCCATCTACCCTGAGTTAGGCCCCACTTTCTATTCACTCTGTCTGAGCTCCAAAGCTTCAGAAGGAAAGCCAGGAAGTTCATTTGCTTAATATAAACCTCTTATCTAAACACATTGCAAGGGTGGAGATTATCAATTTATAGACAAGCACTTATTAAACAACTATTATCAACTAAGTACTATGTTAGTCATTGAGGATACAAAGACAAAAATGAAAAGATCTGTGATTTCAAAGAGCTTCCATTTTACTGGAGAAAAACAACTTGTATATATAGAAGTAGATACAAAATACAGGCTTTCCCAAAAGTCTTAGTGCAGTCCTAAATTACTGACCTTATAAAATGGATACAAGGTAATTTCAGACTGAGGGAGGCATTAAGGAAGGATCAGGAAAAGGCTCATGTGTAAGGGGACATTTGAACTAATCTTTTAAAGAAGCTAGGGACACTGAGAGGCAAAAGTGATGTGGAAATGTATTCCAGGCATGGAGGATTTTGCCTGTACAAAGGCAAATGGAGATAGGACTGGGAATGTCACATCTGAGAAACATCAAAAATCCAGTTTGTCTGGACCAGAATATACATGAAAGGGAATTGTATTTAATAAGCCTGGAAAGGTATTTTGGAGCCAGGTTTTGAAGGATTTTAAAGGCCAAACAGAGGAATTTGCATCTCATCCAAGAAGTAATAGGAGACCACTGAAGTTTTTTGAGTGGGATAGTGATAATGGTCATTTGTATATGGAGGGATGTTTTAGAGATATCAACCAGACTTGACAACTGATTAATTGATTGATTGACTATGGAGATGAAAGAGATTGAAGAGTCTAAGATGACTATGAGGTTGTAAACCTGGGTAACTAGAAATGTCATTGTAGCCTTGACACAAAAGGAAATTTGGAAGATAGATAGTTTTGGGAGGAAAGATTTCTGTTTTGGATATATTATATTTAAGATGCCTTTTGAATACCAGTGGGAAAGGCCCAAAGGAGAGTTGGTGATGAGGGGCTGGAGCTCAGGAGAGAGAACAGGGCTACTACATATGGAGACCTGAGAGTCGTTTGGGTAGAGATGGTAATTTATTATATCAGTTATTTATCCCAGTTAACTTGCTAACAGGCATATCAGCTTGAAATTCCCCTTTGTTCTCACTGGAGAAAGTAATGGGAACTTGTTCCCCCACTGGTCAAATACTCTAAAATGTTTTTTATTCTACCAGGCTCATGTGTCCTGAACAACAGCCTATTCAGGCCACCCAATAGGTCTGATTCACATCTGCTTTCTACTGCAGGCTAGTGAACTGTTCCCATCTCTGCTGCATATTACTCCATATTCAATAATTATAGTTGTCTCTATTGCCTCCATGACCCTTTCTGCCTTATTTAAACTTTCTAATGTCTATTTAAACACACACACACATACAACCACATACCAAAACCAAAAGTTAACTACATTTATATTTCTAAGAGGAAAGCTTCCCAGTGAGAATGGGGGAAGAAGAGGCATCTTTCTGGTCCCAAAGTATCATGGGACATATAATTCAGACTCACATCACAAGAAGTACATTAGTTATTTTAAAGGGTTCAGGGAATATGACAGGTTTTCAAAGAGGTTCTTTAATACATCTGTTACTGTTACATGTTATTGTATTAGGTTTTATTGCTTTAACTCTGTAAGATCTTGATTTTATCATTATGTATTAGCTCTCATTCTCCTGTTCTCTATCATTTTTCACAAGTACCCCAAAATAATTCAGCATACACATATGCAAGTTTTTTCCTAGTTATTCATTTTCTATTGGCATTTGAAATTCTATTTCACTGGCTTTAGTTCCTCAAATCTTAGCACCTACTTATACATTGAATAATTTCTCTAATTCCTTCATATCTTAATCCTGAAGGTCTTCAAACATGTTTTCTCTTACTGTGTCACCCATAATAACTAATATAGGACTGAGCATTTAGCTAGTATTCAATATGGACTGACTGGTCAGTTAAATGATAGGAGATAGAATGCTACACTGAAAGCTAAGCGTTGATCAGTCCAGACAGTCCACAACTTGTTAAAAGTTGTGTTCTAACAGTTGATTTCTAAACAAATTGTTTGGAACTTGAAATTTATTTTGTCAGAGAAGCATTAGAGGGGTCTGGACAATTACCTTCTTTTTCTGAATGTAAATTTCAGTGAAGGTGGGGGTGAGGTTGGGAAGGAGAAAAAGACAGAGAAAGTTTTCCTAAGGTAATTGGCCAAGAGGTAAGAGAATCTTAGGACCATATGATCATAGATTCTTAATTAGCTTATCAGCTCTTACTCCTCAATTAATTTTTTTATTTATTTAGCTTCATATCTATTATCTCCCACCTCTTACTTGCCATAGGAGGGCAGGAATTATTTCATTTTCATACACAAAACCCAATACATGGACTTGTATGTAACAGGTATTAAAGAGAAGCCTGCTGATTTGAATAAATTGAAAAGAAGAAAGAAGTTAAGGACTATGTATAAATTGGAGGAAGAGATTTATTGGAGTTGGAACAAAATGAACTATCAGCAATTAAAGTTAGAAAAGGAGGAGGAGGGAATCCCTATAACATAGATGGATAAAAATAGAGAATAGGGGTTGGATTGGGTCATGCATCTTTTGGTATTATAGATTTGGAATAGCTTGGTTTTTAACCATTTAGGAGGATGTAAAGAAAATTATGCAGAAGGGCATTTATTTAATAAGCAAATTACATGTAAACTAGTCTCCTGCTTAGGCTTGTCCAAAGACCTACAAACCACTAAGGGCTCTATTTACATATGGAGCAACTCACCCTGGACAACTATTTATCATATGTGTCCAGCTCCTGTGATGATTGCAGGGCTGTCGGGGATGTAAGACCCCCAGCCCTCAACCCTTTGGCTACTTGCAGTTATGCTAATAGTTTTCCTAATATTGACTCATCACTGAATTCCTGGTATAAATCATGCCTGGTTGTACTGAATAATCCTTTTTATATATTGTGGTCTGTTTGCTAGTATTTTATTTAAGATTTTTGCATCAATGTTCATTAAAGAAATTTGTCTGTAATTTTCTTTCTGATTTTGTTCTTTCTGCCTTTGGTATTAGCACCATATTTGGGTCATAAAAAGAATTTGGTAGGATTCCTTTGGCCAACTAGTTTATATAGTATTGGGATTAATTGATCTTTAAATGTTTAGTATAATTCACTTCTGAATCCAGCTGGACTTTGGCTACTTACAAAAAGAGTCATTGGTCACATCCTTGCTTCTCTTTCTCATTTCAAATCAACATCCAAAGAAGAAAATCCCTTATTTATCCCAGACAGGGCTAACTTTCTTTAGAATAGAAGGTAGAACACTAACTACATGCATGCCTGGTGTGATTTTCAAGGGCACTGGGAAGGACAGATTTCCTCTCAAAGCTTCCCCAGACCCCTAGATCCTGCATGAAATTCCATTGACAGAGCTCTATCCCTTTAGCTTAAGACTTATCCCTGCTAAGCTGTAGATCCCTGTGGGAGAGAGTTATGCTTTAAGTTGTCTTTAGTCATGCCAACTCAGTGTGAAGGAAAAATATGTCTGCAGGTTTGGATGGGGAAGTGAATCTGGGGGCACTAGATGTCAGAAGTGGGCATAAAGAGAAAAGAGGCTGCAAAAGGGAAGAATGGGGAGGTTGGAAATACCAAAAAACACTTTTCAACTAAATTTTGCTGAGGACTGGCATTCCAAGGAGATGAAGATCTGAGACAGCTTCAAATTCTGATCAAGAGAAAGTCCTTTGTGCTGCTGTGAGAAGACTGCTTTTATGGGATTGCTGAAGCCCAAGTATTCATCCCAAGGGGGATTAGCTCTCCTAAGGCATATTCCCAACTTGAAGGCCACCATGTTTGAAGATTCCATGATTGAGCTACCAGAAAAAATTAACCTATATCCTTAGGGTAAAATGACAATCCAGAAATGAATCAATCAATCACTCATTAAGTTTTTAATAAGCACTTATTTTATGTATAGCTCTGTTTGGGGCAAGATAAGGCATTTGTCCTTTGGACCTTTACAGTCTAGTTTGAGAAATTAAAACTCGAATACATGAATTTGATAGGTAATAAAACCATATATGTGATGCAGGCACTTCACTCATAGAGGATTTAGAAGTAATTTAATCAATCCCCCTAGTTTGCCCAATGAAGCTAAAGTGATTTGCCCCAAATTCCTTAGCTGCCCAGGAACATAGCTGGAATTCAAATGCGGGCTTCTAGATCTGAAACTCATTACTCTTTCCACTACCCTTTAGTGTTACTAGAATTCAGAGAAGGACTACTAGCAGCAATGCAAAGATCCAGGATAATTCTGAGGGACTTATGAGAAAGAATGCTATCCACAGCCAAAGAAAGAACTGTGGAAGTAGAAACACAGAAGAAAAACATTTGCTTGATCACATGGTTCGATGGGGACATGTTTGGGGATTCAGACTCTAAATGATCACTCTAGTGCAAATATTAATAATATAGAAATAGGTCTTGATCAATGATACATGTAAAAGTCCAGTGGAATTGCTGGTTGGCTACAGGATGGGGGAAGAAGGAAAGGAGGGAAAGAACACAAATCATGTAACCATGGAAAAATATTCTAAATTAATCAATCAGATAAACAAATTTTTAAAAAATAGAATTCAGAGAAGGAGAGATTAGTATCTAATGAGATAGTCTAGAAAAGTTTCCTGAAGAAAATGAAGCTTTGAGCTGTCCCCTGGAAGAATTGTTATGATGTAGATTGCCTGAAAGGAAGAAAAACATTATAGTTCAAAGGAACAATAGGAATAAAGGTATGAAAGCTGGTGTAAACATGTCAATTTTAAATAGCTTGTATAAGCCTTGAGATCATTTTCCCAACTCTCACTTTCACAGAAGAGTCTCAGATCCCTGAACAAGACTATATCTCCCTCTCAGGTTTCTAGAGGTACCTTTAGCAAGTCAAGATGGTGATGCTGATTTTCTAATGCCCTCAGCTCAAGCCTTTACTTGTGTGCTAACCCCTCTCCCTCTCCACCCGCCAAATTATCCTTTGACAGTCATTATAGCCAATCAACTTTAAATAGATTTTTTTAAAAGGGGGACTTACTAAGGTGATATGGGAAGAGGAGTAGGTAGAAAACATCTACTCCAAAAGTCTGTGACACATTTGCCCACAAGCACATACAAAGTCCATGGGAAAGTGGGCTCAAGTTTAGAGTACACAAAAGGCAAAAAGGTCATTGGTAATCCTTTCCTCCCACTCATGGTTATTCAAGAAGTTCTTCTTGGTTCTGATGTAGTTTCTTTGCTAGATTTCTTATGGAGCCATGGATATACATTTTATTTGCCTTTGCCTCTCAATATAGACACTGCTATCAGTTCATCAAGAGGTATCACTAGATAAGACAATGATGGGAAGATGGGATGTCCAAAATCTTCCTGATACTTTGAAGCTTATGGGGTGTAAGAAGGTAGGGGAGAGGGAAGAGCTCCAAACAATGAGTTCTCTTGTTCCCCCCTCCCTACTCCAGATGGTTCCAATTCAGGAATTTTACTAGGAACACCATGCTCTCTCCAATTTCTGGAATGACTCTGGCTCTAACTACATTGACAATTTATAGACAAGACCCAGGGGTGTGGCCAGGTTTCCTTGCCCAAGCCAAAAATGATTTTTGTGCAGTGTCACTCCAGTTTTAAGGATGTGTTTGTACCTTGTCAAAAGCCTATGATGGATTGATTGGACATCTTATCATTTACGTTTGGGATAGAGTGTGTTCCAATCAATTTACTCAATCACCCCAGTCACTATAAGTTCCTGAGGACACTGTTTGGGTTGGATCCATCTTTCAAGGAAATCAGCATTTAACAAGATAAATATATGTACATTAAAATTTAAGGAGGGAAAGATTGTTAATGAGAAGGGATTAGGAAAGGCTTTTCACAAGAGGTGGAAAATTCAAGAAAACTCAGAATTCTAAGAAACAGAGGTAAGGAAGCAATCTTTTCTAGGAATGGGGGACAACTTGAACAAAGGCATGGAGTCAGGAAATAGAATAGTCAGTGTAGTAAATAGCAAGTATGGCATTATGTCTAGAATGGGACGTGTGTGAAGAGTAGTGTCAAGATGTGGGTGAGAGCTGCCTTCTCTCTGTACTGAGGTGATCAAAGGGGAGAGAAATGGGGTCAACTCTGGATAAAATCATAAAGTGTGTGAAACTTGTCTTCAATACCTTCTGACCTTCTCTTCTAGGAGTACTGTTCCATGGCATCCAGTGCTCTGTCCAAGGCCACCTCTACCCATTTCATCCATTGGTGAGCCCATACGATCTAGCCCTTTTGATGAGGTACATCCTGATTTCATTTCCATTTCTTCTTCCATCAAAACTTACCCGTCCTATATTCAACTTAGACTCCTTCCTTAATCCTTGTTATGTGTTAGTGGATACTAAAAGCCTACTCTCTTCTTTCTCCAGGGAATATATTTGCATTATACTGTGGTCTACATGGGAGAGTCTCAGCCCAAAGAAATAACTCTATGGTTGGACTAACAGACACAAAGTTTGGAGGCAGAGTTCAGGGGAATATATTCTCTTTTCTTTGTGCTATCTTTAATATACTAATGTTTAAATTAAACACATTAATGGATAAATGAATGAATGAAAAGGCTATTTGGAGAGTAGAGAAAATTTGTGGCATCGCTCAGTAGAAGCCTGTTTTACCTAAGCCTAAGGTAGGCCTTGGGGATAAATTTAAATTTTGACAGGAATTGATTTCTTTCTACTTGAATAAAAAAGTTAATATTCTCTTTGACTCAGTGAGTCAACTACACATCATTATCTTTGCCCTTCTGCTGCCCTTTAAACAACACTCCTGAAAAGAGGGACAAGGACAATACATGGGACAAAAGTCAACTAACTGCTAAAGAGATGACTCATTAAAAAAAATTTTTTTTCTGAACCCTGGAAAGGACACTTAAGCACATCAGTGGAGGCTTGAGCTCAAGGCATTAATTGGACCCAGAGCAACTATTAAAGAAGGAAAATACTTTATGTAAACTACCCTAGAGCAATCCCAGTGACTTTCAATCATTGTCTCCCTCTTGGTATGAGCAAATACTGACTGGAGTTGTAACCTTTGCATATGTAAAGTGAAGGGGGAAGTAGCTCTATAAACCATATTCATGCTATTTTTATCTCTGCAAGATCACTGGAAAGAATCACTTGAGTTCAGACAGCTTCCAGGCTGATCAATATGTCAGAAGGCAGTATCGTAGATGCCAATTGACTGTAGGCTGGCCAGTCTCCCGATATCATTTCAATATTACTCCTCAAGAGATCCCACCTATATCTAAAATTAGATTGAACAGCCCTGGGAGATAAGCATAATGTGTAATACTGGAATCAAATTCTTTGTCCCTTGTAAAAGAAATTCCAGGCAAGGATGAGCACATTGTAAAAGTATTTTGAAGCCAGACCTGACCACATGGTGTGATATGAGGGATGCCACAAGGCCCTGGGAACAAATGGCCTTCCTCTGACTCTCTGTGGAGATTTATGTGGTTATGACTATTTGTATTATTGTGAATTAGAAAAGGCTTTGGGCGAATGTCCCCCTATTGTGGAGAGGCTAGCCATGACTCAGTCTAAACCTGGTGAAGTAGATGAAACCAGAAACACAGCAGGGACAAGTGTGGAATGTTAATTGGGCCCAGCTGGTATGGTCCAGCCAAATCTTTCAAAAAAGGGACAGTCTAGGAGAGCTGCCAACTTTGAATTGAAGGAATTAAAACTGAGGTTGAGGAGAGAATAAGGTGAAGATTTTCAGAGACTTTTCAAGGCATGAAGTAGTATCTCCTACATGAAAGTTCTCCAGAAGGCTTAAGGTACTCTGGATTGTCAATTCAGAACTATAGCTCAAAAGCTTCCACTTATATATTTATTTATTGTCAATTAGAGAACACAATTCATTCAAAACAAAGCCATTTATTAGGACAGTGTTGTAAAAAAAATGAACAATGGAGTATTTTTCTCAGTGGAAACAGAGCAGACTGTCTAAGAACCATGTTTTGAGGGCACAGATATAGGAAATACACATAGACAGGCCAAATGATTAGAGGAACACTCAGGCAGGGAACATTCACAGTCAAGGCACATACATGAAGAATCAACAATATCATCTCACTATTCTCTGAGCTCCCTGCTCCTTATTGGGCAATACATTACTGATTTTCCACCAAATGTCTTGTGGTTTTATTGGACACATATTTGCTGAACTCCTGTCTGGTAAAAGGTTTAGGACTTTATCTCTTTAGGTTTCTGCCCCTAATCCAAAGGCCTTTCTACTATTCCACTCATCATTAGAGGCAGCTTGGTAGTTCCATAGTACACAGAGTACAGACCTGGCTCCAAGAAGACCTGAATTAAAACTTACTAGCTGTGTGGCCCTGGGCAAGTCACATTACTGCTGTTTGCCTTAGTTTATTCATCTGTAAAATAGGAATAATAATAGCATTTACCTCTTAGAATATTGTGAGGATAAAATGAGATAATATTTGTAAAATGCTTTGCAAACCTTAAATTGCTATATAAATGCTAGAAATTAGTCTCATTATCATAAAACCTTTGAGCCAGAATGACCCTTGGAAATTCTCTAACCCAACCTCATCATTTTATAGATGAGAAAATTGAGGTCCAGAGATAGAAAGTGTCTTATTCAAGATTACACAGAAAATGACTAAATTGGTTTTGAACCCTTGAACCCTTGAACTGTCTTTCAACCTAATATTCTTTTTGGCACATCATTCTGCCTCTCCTTGAAATGAATATGACATATAGTACACAAAAAATGAAAATGATAGCCAGAAAAACCAGATACTATCAATATTAGCAATATTATTAAATGAAATAATATTTGTATAGTAATTAGCACAGTGCCTGGTACACAATAGCACTTGATAAATGCTTTTTCTCTTCTTCCACCTTGTTTGCTTTCATTATTATACCAACTCATATTAAGAAGGCCAACCAACTATAATCTAACTTCTGTAGAGAGTTTCTTCCTTGGAGGGATCACACATTTTGGAAACTTTAGAAGTCGGATTTCTTAGGGGGAAAAAAATTTTGATCTCGTATCTTCTAGGAGGCAGTGTTGTATAATGATTAGAAAATTGCCCTTTAAATGAGGAAAAAGCTGGGCAATACATTACTGATTTTCCACCAAACGTCTTGTGGTTTTATTAGACACATATTTGCTGAACTCCTATCTGGTAAAAGGTTTAGGATTTATCTCTTTAAAACCTATATCTCTTCAAACCCTATATCCAATATTTACTCATTGTGTGTCCATGGGCAAGTCATTTAACCTTTAACCTTGAGGCTTAGTTTCCTCATCTATAAAATAGGAATCACAACATCTATAACATTTTTTAGAGTTGCTGTGAGGTAAATATATGTTAAATACCTTATACAAAGTATGCAGCTATATTTTGCTACATAGCAAAAAAGTAGAAACAAATGGATGCTCATCTGCTGAAAAGTGACTAAAAACTTGTGGTATATGAATTATAAAAGAATATTATTATCTGTAAGCAATTACAATGATAAGGATTTGGTTAAAATTGGGAAGATTGCAAATCTTCCCAGTGGGAAAATAAAAGATGGGAAGAAGAAAAAAGGAAGTAGAGATAGTAGAACTAGAGAGAAACCACTTTAATAATGCAAATGAAAATAATGAAAGATGGGGGCAGCGAGGTGGCTCAGTGAATAGAGAGCCAGGACTAGATGGGATGTCCTGGGTTCAAATTTGGTTTCAGGCACTTCTAAGATTTGGGCAAATCACTTACCTCCTATTGCCTAGCCCTTACCCCTCTTCTGCCTTGGAATCAATACACAGTACTAATTCTAAGATGGGAAGTAAGTTTTTTTTTTTTTAATAATGAAAGGCAGTAGAATTTAGATTAATCTCAATGAGTTATCTTGGTTTCAGAGAAGAGGCAAGGAAATATATTTCCCTCCTCTCCATTGGGATGTGGGGAGACTATGAGGTCAGAATGACAAATGAGGCCGTTTTATCAGTTGGCTTGGTTTTGCTTGACTGATTTTCTCTGTTAAAATGAAAGATTCAATGTCAGGGGACAGGGATGGATAGGATAAGGAGATGATTGTGATGTTAAAAAATAAAGGACCAACAAAGTGAAATGAGCAGAACCAGGAGAACATTGTACACAGAAACAGCAATGTTGTTTGGTGTGAAAGACTTAGCTACTCTGATCAATAAAGTGATCCAAGACAATTTCAAAGGAATCATGATGCAAAATGCTATCCACCTTCAGAGAGAGAATTGATCAACTCTGAGTGCAGATTAAAGCATAATTTTTTCACTTCCTTTATGATTCTTGCTTTTTCTTGCAATATGACTAATATAGAAATATGTTTATGCATGACTTTGCGTGTATAATTGATATCATATTGCTTGCTTTCTCATTGGGTGTGGGAGGAAAGGAATGGAAGGAGAGAATTTTGAACTCAAAATTTAAAAAATGTTAAAATAAATAAATAGTTCTAAAAAAGCATTACAAAAAATATTTCATAAGTAGGTAAAGGACATAAATCTGAAAGTTCTACACAAATTATTGCTATTATAACCTCTACATGCTAAAGAAATGTCTTTTTTAAAAATTTCATTCGTATTGTTAACATTTTGTCCATCTACCTATATGTATATTTACATATATACATATATATGTATATACTTGTATACACATATTACTATCAGCCTAGTTCCCAAAACAGTAAGCATACAATTTTCTTATTTTATCAAAAAAGGGGAAAAGACTTAGGAAAACTTGTGTGGAAATTTGTTATTACATATAATTGGTAAAAAAAATTATATTTTTTAAAAAAGGGAGAAAGAATATCTCATATTCATGCCACGGTTCATCCTAAATAAGTGGTTTTGTTTTATTTCTTTGTTCTTGGGTTCTAAAAGGAATTAATTTATTTTATTTATTTTAAAAGGTGGCTCTTCTCCTTCCCAAGACAAACCCCTCTATTTATACAAGTGATAGCCCATGTTATCTTATCTTCTGCAAATTATCCCCTTTCCTTCCTATTTTCTCACTAGTCTTCAATTTCACCCTTTCCACTGATGGATTCTCTGCTGCCTATAAACATGCCCGTGTTCCTTTTGTCCTCAAAAAGCCCTTACTTGATCAGTCTTTCTCTGTTGGCTATAATTCTATGTTTTTCCTCTCTTTTGTGGTTAAACTGTTGAAGAAAGTAGTCTACAAGGAGGCCTTCGTTTTCTTTTTTCTAATTCTCTTAACTCTCTGCAGTCTAGCTTCTAATTAATCACTCAACTGAACATGCACTTTCTGAAATTATCAGTGATCCATTGCTAAATCCAATGTCCTTTTCTCAGCCCTTATCCTTTTTGACCTCAAAAGTTTTTTGTGAAATCTCTCACCCTTTTCTCCTTAATACTTTTTTTTCTAGGTTTTTGTGATAGTGATCTCTCCTCCTTCTCCATTCCATCTGACCACTCATTTTCTGTGTCGACTGAAACTTCCTTCAGGTCATACTGGATAACTGTGGAATGACTCTCAAGGCTCTGTTCTGGACCTTCTTCTCTTCTCCCTCTATACTATTTCACTTGGGGTCTCATCAGCATCCATAGATTCAATTATCAGCTCTATGCAGATGATTCTTTGATGTGCTTATCCAGCCCTAGCCTCACTCTTAACTTCCAGACTGCCTTTGGGATATCTCAAACTAGTGTTTAGTAGATATCTTAAATTCAATATGATTAAAATTAAACTCATTATCTTTCTCTTCAAACCCATCCATCTTCCTAAATTCTCCATTTTTCTTGAGGATACCACCAACTTTGCAGTCACACAGGCTCTCAATGTGGGTACCATCTTTGTCTCTTCACTCTCTGTCAACACCATTCCCTCTCCACGTCTAATCTGCTGCCGAGTCCTGGGGAGTTTACCTATGAAATACCTCCTTTGTAACAATACCTTTATAATATCTAATATACCTTGACCTGGCCCTTTTCTTCCTTATCTATCTTCTTATACCTTATTCCACTCCCTGTATTCTCCTATACAGGAAAGGTGACATCTTTGCTCTTCTTCACACATGACATTCCATCTCTGGACTGTGCATTTTCACTGGTAATCCATCATGCTTAGAATCTTATTTTTCCTCATCTCCACCCCCTGTTTACTTAGCTAAAGTCTCACCTTCTGCAAGAAGTTTTTTCCAATCTTTCTTAATCCTAGTGCCTTCCTTCCAAGACTATTACCTTATATATGTCTCGTTTGCACGATTGTTTGCATGTGATGTGGACCCACCCATTAGATCATGAGCTTCTTGAGAGCAGGGATTATCTTTTTGCCTTTCTTTGTTTATGCCTGGCACTTCATTGGTCTTTAATAAATGCTTGTATATTTGATTTAACTATTAGCTCTTGACCTCCATAGTGTGCTAAAATGACAAATAACCATAGCATTCAGAGCTGGAAGCATCTTAGTAGTCATTTTGTTACAGAGTGTTCTCAGTTCCTCCTATTTTGGGGAATAGTGGTGGATCTGTTGATCATTCTTATCAACCTACCAAACAGAGGAAATAAATATTACAAAATGTTCTTCTCTCTACTATCTTTTGCAATGTTGTAGTTTTCTAAAGTTAAATTTTATTTTAATTTTCAGATCTACATTCTCTTCCTCCTACCTTTTTCCCACTGCCTGCTGTAGGTTTTGTTTGGTTGGAACACAAGGTATATAAAAAAGCAAAATATGAAATAAAACTACAAAGTTAGATTGGAGGCATGGAGGACCTTCAATGGCAGAGCAAATAATTTCTATTTTATCCAGTTAAGAAACGTTAGATACAAGATTTGAGATTGAGAAATTAGGGGCATTAGAAGTTTTTGGGATCAGTAATCATTTACTATAGAAGATGATGTTTAAACTGTCTCTTTTTTTAACCTTACCTTCCATTTTAGAAGCAATACTGTGTTCCAAGCCAGAAGAGCAGTATAGTCTAGGCCAGTGATGGGCAAACTACTATCCGCAGGCCAGATGCAGCCCCTGAAATGTTCTATCCAGCCTGGTGACATTATTCCTAATCTGACAAATACAATGAGTAGGATACAATATAATGAAACTTCAAAAGAGTTGCCTTAGAAACAGACTGACAGATGAGCATTTCCTTTCCTTTGGCCCCCTCTTTAAAAAGTTCACCCATCACCGTGATGAGCATTGGGGGTTAAATGACTTGATCAGGGTTATACAGTTAGGAAGTGTCTGAGGTCAAATTTGACCCCAGGACCTCCCGTCTCTTGGCTTGCCTTTCTATTCACTAAATTGTGTCTTAAAGAAAGGGAGAGATTCAATGAGGAACTACATTCCAGACATAAAAAATGACCATAAAAAGACACAGAAATGGGAGATAGAATACTGTGTATAGATTAGAGAGAAGACCATTTGGGCTAGATTGCAGTGTGGAAAACAAGATAGAGAAGATAGTCTAAGGTCAGATTGTATAATAGGGATTTAAAAGCTGAATACAGAAGTCCACATTTGATCCTTAGAGGTATTAGGAAACTACTGAGGTTTACTGAGTAAGGAAACAACATGGTCAGAGAGCTGCGTTGAAAGAAAAATCACTTAAGCAACTATTTGGAGAATGGACGGCATGGAGTGAGATGTGAAACCGAAAGAACAATTAAAGAGCTATTGCAATTGTCCAGGTGAGAAATGATTGCTGCCTCAACTAAGATGGTAGCTTCAGGAGTAGAAAGGAGGAATTGGATTGAGAGATGTGAGGGCAGAAATGGCAAGAGGTGCTAATTGATTGGATATATAAGGTGGAAGTGCATAAAAAGTTGAGGATAATCCTGAGATTATAAGCCAGGAAGACTGAAAGGATAGTTTTTTTCATCAGCCAAAATGTGATGTTTGGAAAGGGATGGGAGATGGGGGAGCTGAATGTAGGACCTCCAGCCTTTCTTACTTTATAGCATTACTGCAAGGATAGAAAAGGGAATGATGGATGTGACTGTGATTTGATTTATAGCTTGTTATTATGGAAATGAAGTATGATAAAACATTTTTTGGTCATGGCTAATGTGGAAATTTGTTTTGCTTGACCATAAACATTGATTATAAGTGTTTTGTTGTCCTTTCAATTAGAGAGTGAGAGAGAGAAAATAAATGCTAATTATTAACTGAAAAAAATTAAACACTTTAAAAAAGAAAAATTTTAAACTTTTTAAACTTTTGCTCACCTCAGAGTAGTGAATGAACCAAATTAGTTCTTAAGTAAACCTTTAAAAAAATGAATTGGCAGGGACCTGACCCTAGTTGTACCAACATCTCATAGGAAAAAGGTCTGTTAACTACATCCTCCTCCTGACCAATCTTTCTCTTTTCCTAGTTTCTCTTCCCTTTCTACTTTCTCCCCTTGATCCCTACTGTGCCCCCTCAAACACATTCAATCTCCACTTTGAAGGCCTTCTATGAAAAGCTCCATGCTCTGGAAACAAAATTATCAAAGGCAAATGTCAGGCATCAGAATCTACTGAAATAGAAATATTTCCCTTTTTTTCCTGTCTTACTAAAGACAGCTTGACTGAAAGCACTTTTATAGACATCTTGGCCTAACGGAAAACAGTCAAAATGCATGTATATTATGTTAACAATTCCTGACAGGAAGCTCTCTTTCCTCTGCTGCTTGCAAAGCTGGGTGTTTGGCATATCTTTGTTTATAGTACTCTGGCAGAATGGTGGAAGACTTTCCCTCAGTGATTCGTGTCAGAGTACTGAGTGGTCTGGAAACCAACAGCATTTTGATACTGGGAAAAAATAAAACTGTCACAGTAAAGAAAAGATGAGGCATTTACACTCTGCTTGGTGCAAGGTATACAAATACAAAGAATAAAACAGTCCCAACTTTTGAGAAGCTTATCAGGGAGAGATAAGATGTCCATATATAAATATTTACAGAATAAATACAAAATCAATTCAAAGTAGCTATATTTTCTCATTAATTAAGAATCAGTAAGAATTTATTAAGCTGTCATCCTGCCTCAGGCACTGTGCTTGGTTCTGGAGATATAAACACAAAATAAAAAATCTCTGTCCAGAAGAAAATTACATTTTATTGGGGAGATAACATATCTATATTGATATCTATACTATAAACCCACCAAATAAAAAGTAAACATAAGAAATTCTCCTAGTTCTGGGAAGGCACTGTGCTAAACATGTTACAAATGTTATTTCATTTGTTCCTTACAGTATCACTGGGTGGTGGACACTATTTTTATCTTCATTTTTTTTAAACCCTTACCTTCCATCTTGGAGTCAATACTGTGTATTGGCTCCAAGGCAGAAGAGTGGCAAGGGTAGGCAATGGGGGGTCAAGTGACTTGCCCAGGGTCACACAGCTGGGAAGTATCTGAGTCCAGATTTGAACCTAGGACATCCCATCTTTAGGCCTGGCTCTCAATCCACTGAGCTACCCAGCTGCCCCTTTATCTTCATTTTTAAGTTGAGGAAGAGGCAAACAGATTAAATGACTTGACCAGAGCCATACAGCTTATGAGTATTCGAAGCTGGATTTGAACTCAAGTCTTCCTGACTCCAGACCCAGGACTTTAATCACTGCTTCACTTAGCTGCCTAGAAAGTTATGCTTAAGCTGACTTGAGGGAATACATTTCAGTTACAATACAGAAATAGTATGGGATGTGTTGAATATATCAAATGATGACATTGGCTGAACCATAAAATTCAAGAAGGGGAGTAATATACAGTGTAAACCATAAAGCACATCATAGATGTAAGCAGTTATGCTGATGATTCTATCCTGTCTTTTTAGCCAATTACATCATAAGTCCTAGTTATCAGGGACCACATCTTTGTATCCTCCATGCTATCTAACATGGCCTTGAATCTAGTAGGCACTCTGTGCGTATTAACCATGAGTTGCCTCCGCTTTTTTTGTTTATTCCTCAAAACTTATAATACTATCTTTCTCCACACCCTCCTTTTATAGCAGAAGGAAAAGTAGCCTTTTTGCCTCATTAAGGCTAATTCCTTTTTAAGCCACCCTGATTTCAGTCCCTTCTATTTCCTCATGAGAATGTGAACTCCTCAAGAGCAGGGACTATTTTTGCTTTTCTTAATATTCCCAGAACTTAGTATATAAGACCAGGACTTAATAAATGCTTGTTGACTGACTGGCTAACTTCCTCTAAGACCTTTCTACAGTAATCATAACTTGGAGGAAATCAGAAGTCATCTTGTCTAACTTGCAAATGAATGAGAATTCACCCTACAATTTCCAAGACAAGTATTCATCAAGCTTTTGAATAAAGACTTCCAGAGTTGGTGGACTTATTCTCTTTTGTGGTATCCCTTGCCATGAATCTTGAATCTTACTCTTTCTACTGCTTCATTCTCATCTACTTACAAAGTTGCCTCATCAATAAAATGAGGGCATTTGACAAGATAATTTCTAAGTATATATAATATTCTAACATTTAATAATAATGTAATATATAATTAATTATAGCATTTAATTATATAATCATATGCAATTATATAATTAACAGTAAATAGATAAATAATTATAATAATTAATAATATAATATTTTAATAATTTCTAGAGCTTTCAGCTCTACATCCCAGACAGTAAATGCAGTGGTGCAGTAAATGCAATACTGTTCCTGAAGTCAGGGATTTCTGAGTTAAAATCTGGCCCCAAACACCAGCTATGTTACCAGTTATTTCACCTCTGTTTGCATCAGCTTTCTCATCTGTAAAATGGACATAATAATGGCACCTACTCCTCCAGGATTGTTGTGAGATCATACCTAAAAAGTACTTTACAAACATTAAAATGTTAGCTATTGCTATTATTATTATTTATTATTATTATTATTGAATCATATGAACCTATATATTCCTATTTCTCCCAACTTAGAGAAGACTTTCCTTAACCATACTATTCTATTATGCTATTATCCCATGTCTCTCCCCACTGTCACTGCTAAACCTCTTGAAATGTTTTTCTAATTACAAATTTAATCATAAACAAGCCCATGTTTCAAAACACAGACAAGAACAAAAAAAGATTGCATCTGAAACCACATTATTTATAGTTTGATTTTTTAATGTAAATATTAACTTGTATATGTAAAATGGATACCAATAGGGGATAAGTAGGCTTTGATAAGTGGTATTTAGTAATGGACCAGATCTTTAACATGTCACAATTAGATGAAAAATGTAGGAACCTGAATGCTTATTTTTTTTGTTGACCACAAGAAAGCATTTAATTTTGGTGGAATAAAACGTGATCTTTTACAACTCTAGTCATACTTCAAAATCATTCAATATTAATTGAAATATTTAACAGATATAACAATGCTTGCAACTTTCTGAATTTAAACATCAAATGAGACATAAATAGAGAGATGTATGTATGCTCACTAAATGTATTTACCATTGTGATGGAAGAGATCCAGCATGGAGTGCAGGGATAAGAGCATTTCCCTGAGTATGTACAGTTCCTCTTATTTATGAGCAACATTGATGTGATTACATCAAGCTCCAGAACAGAAATCTATAATAATTCAAAGGATTTTGGTCTGTCCATCCACATAGAAAGACAAAATGGTTGAAGAATGGTTTGCTGTCCTTTGTACTGGAAGAGGACCAAAATTACATCACTGGTCACTGGTGACATCATTTTGACTCTTGCATAATTGAATTTAGGTGAGGTAGAGTTGCATAGAGCTGTCAGCCGTACCTTCTCTTCCAAAGTCATTGAAGTCCAGTGGCAACCTAAAAGTAAGGATGACTGGTGATGGCTCAGGATGTAGTGATGATTTTGGCTTCTTTGATGTCTAACCTAGCTCTAAGCACTCTACAGCAACTACTTCCCTGGCCTTCATGGCTACTGGAACAAATTGAGAACCCTTCACTTGTCTAGGGTAGATATCCTTCAAACTCAATGAAACGTTTGAGGCCTATTGGTCATCTTCAACCTAGGTTAGCCATCTGCCAAGATGGTGTTTGGCTATTATGCATGCTACAGCTTCTTATAGCCACCACTACCTTAGAATACCTTAGCCCTTGATTTTCCAAATCATTGATGTCCTCAACCATCATCTCCACATCCATTCTATTCAGGGAGGACCAGAACCTCTTTGTGAGCCTTTTCTCTCTAGCCCTTTTCAGAGTTGCTCATCCAGCTTTGGTATCCACCTTTTACCAAACTCTCACTCATGGCTCCAAGAAGCTTTGGCATCCACAGTGGCCACATCCTGGTAAAACCATCTCAACTAATAGGCTAAACCAGTGTGAAGCTAAGCAACAAGGCTCAAACTATTGGTGAGTTAAGGGGATGTCTTCCCAAGGATGTGAAGACTTTCCCCAGCATGGAATGGATAGAGGGGAACAATTTGTTCAAATTACCATGAAGATGGTGAAAGCAGGCTTTGTAGAGTGCTTAGAGCTTGGTCAGACAATGAAGATACTAAGGTCATCCACTGCATCCTGGGCCATCAGCATTCATGCTGCCATTTCTTTTGCCACTGGACTTAGATGACTCTGGAAGAGAGAGTAAGACTGATGATTCAGTTGCTTGCACAGGAGTAGTAAACTTTAGCCCTCACCATGCCCCAAAACATCACTTCCAAAATCTTCAACTCTGAAATTTCTCTGATTATAATCTCTTATCTTTCTACATCTTCCTCTGTCTCATTCCTACTAAGCCTCCTAAGTGCTTTGAACTCACCTTCTAATCTTTCATCTCTCCTTTTTCTCCAAGGTAAGGGTCTAAAAAAAAAAGACTCAACAAATTGCCACCTAACTAAAGTATTGATTGAAGATACAGAATTTGAAAGGTAATGATAAGAAAGGAATGTATTCAAGTAAGGGAGGTAAACTGTATAAATACATGGAGATAGGAGGTGATATTATAATAAATAATAGCTAGCATTTATATATATATATGTATATATATANGAAGAGAGAGTAAGACTGATGATTCAGTTGCTTGCACAGGAGTAGTAAACTTTAGCCCTCACCATGCCCCAAAACATCACTTCCAAAATCTTCAACTCTGAAATTTCTCTGATTATAATCTCTTATCTTTCTACATCTTCCTCTGTCTCATTCCTACTAAGCCTCCTAAGTGCTTTGAACTCACCTTCTAATCTTTCATCTCTCCTTTTTCTCCAAGGTAAGGGTCTAAAAAAAAAAGACTCAACAAATTGCCACCTAACTAAAGTATTGATTGAAGATACAGAATTTGAAAGGTAATGATAAGAAAGGAATGTATTCAAGTAAGGGAGGTAAACTGTATAAATACATGGAGATAGGAGGTGATATTATAATAAATAATAGCTAGCATTTATATATATATATATATATATACATATATATATATATATATATATTTACAGAATTTAAAATGCAACTAGGTGGATTGGTGGATAAAGTGCCAGGCCTAACGTCCAGAAGACCTAAGTTCAAATCTGACTTATTATCTATGTGATCCTGGGCAAGTCACTTAATCTTATGTTCCTCCATTTCCTTATCTATAAAATGAACTGAAGAAGAAGGCAAATCATTCCAGTATCTTTGTTAAGAAAAACTCCAAATAGGGAAGAGAAATGAAAACAATGCAAGAAAAAATGGGCCAAATGAAAAAGGAGTGTCAAAATCTGAAAGAAGAAAATCATTTCTTAAAAATTAGAATTGAGCAACTAGAAGCAATTACTTCATAAGACATCAAGAAACAATTACACAAAATCAAAAGAATGGGAAAAAAACGGAAGAAAACATGAAATGTCTCTTAAAAAAAACAACTGACCTAGAAAACATATCCAAAAGACACAAGTTAAGAATTATTAGACTAGAAAAAAAAAGAATTATTAGACTAGGGGGCAGCTGGGTAGCTCAGTGGATTGAGAGTTAGGCCTAGAGACAGGAGGTCCTAGGTTCAAATCTGGCCTTAAGACACTTCCCAGCTGTATGACCCTGGGCAAGTCACTTGACCCCTATTGCCCACCCTTATCACTCTTCAACCTAGGAGCCAATACAAAGAAGTTAAGGGTTTAAAAAAAAAAGAATTATTAGACTACTTGAAGGCCATTAAAACAAAAGCCTGGGCATCATACTACAAGAAACTATCAAAGAAAACTGCCCAGATGTTCTTGAAAAAGAGAGTAAAATACAAATTGAAAGAATCCACAGATCACCTCTAGAAAAAAAAAAATCCTTAAATTATAACTCCCAGGAACATAATAGCTAAATGTAAGTGCCCCAAGTCAAGGAGAAAATACTATAAGCTGCCAGAAAGAAACAATTCAAATACCATGGAGCTTCAGTCAGGATCACACAGGACTTAGTAGCTTCCACATTAAAAGATCAGAAGACATGGAATATGATGTTCCAGAAGGCAAAAGATCTGGGTTTACAATCTAGAGTCATCTATCCAGCAAAACTGAGCATATTCTTTCAGGGGGGAAAATGGTCATTCAATAAAAATAGAAGATTTCCAAGCATTCTTGATGAAAAGACCAGATCTGATCAGAAAATTTAAAGTCCAAACACAAGACTCAAGAGAAGCCTAAAAAGATAAATAAGAAAAGCAAATTTAAGGGACTCAATAAGGTCAAACTATATATTCCTGCATGATAAGAGGATATTTGTAATTCTTAAAAATTCATATGAGTAGTAGAGCAGTTAGAATGAGTATACTTAGATAGAGGGTGGGGAAGTAAGCTGATTAGGATGATATGATCCAAAAAAAAGGAAAGAAAACCCCCAAATGAGGATGTCCATCAGTTGGGGAATGGCTAAACAAATGATGATGAAGGAATTATATTGAGCTGTAAGAAATGATGAACAAGGTGATTTCAGAAAGAGTTGGAAGGACCTTCATGGACTACATAAAGAAATAAAAAGAACCAGGAGAACACTGTGTACAGTAACAGCAATTTTGTAGAATGATCAGCTGTGATAGACTTTAGCTACTATTAACAATACAATGATCCAGAACAATTCTGAAGTTCTTATAATAAAGAATACTATCCACCTCCAGAGGAAGAACTGTTAGAATCAGAATGCAGATGAAAGCAGAGGGTGGGGGTTATTTTATATGATTATTCTCTTACAAAAATGAACAATATGGGAATATGTTTTGCATGATAATACATGTACAACCCAGATTGAATTGTTTGTCAGATCCAAGAGAGAGGAGGGAAGGGAGGAAGAGAGACAATTGGATCATATAACTTCAGAAAACTTATGTGGAAATTTGACATTCCAATGTGATTGTTAAAAAAAAATCTTAAAAAAAAACTCCAAGTGGGGTCATAAAAAGTCAGACACAATTGAAAACAACCAAACAACAAGCATTTAAATAGCTCTTTAAGGTCTGCCAAGTGTTTTACATGTATTAAATTTAGGGAATGGCTGCTACTTCAGTTTGGTTGGGACCCAGAGTACAGATATGTAGAGGAATAATATGAAATAAAATAATATGAAATAAATTGAGGGGAAAAAGTTGACTGTAACCAGGTTGTGAAGGTTTAAATCTCAAACTAAGGCATTTGAATTTAATCCTATAAGTAGTAGGAGCAGAAAAGTTAGACACTATCTTAGGAAGATGATTTTGGCAGCAAGTAGAGGATGGAGAGGGCAAAACATGCAGGCAGTAAGTTTTAAGAGTATAGACAAGAGGTGATGGGTGCCTGAAGTTTCTTCTGAATTTTGATTCCTCATCTCCAAATGCCTACTGGACATGTAACCTGGATATCTTGCTGGTCCCTTCAACTCAACTTCTCCAAAAACAAAACTTATCCTCTTCCCTTCTAATTTAATCTTCTCCTACAAACTTTATGATTTCTGTTGCTGGCACTGCCATTTTTCTAGTTACCCACATTTGAAACCTCAGAATCACGTCTGAATCTTCCTTCTCCCCTAATTCCTATATTTAAAATGTTGCCAAGTCTACTGACACTACTCAGCTTCCAGAAGATATCTTATTTTTGTCCCTTTTTCTATTCACTCAACTATCATCCTACTATTTTACTAAAAGTAAAGTGTTTCAAAAATCATTGCTTAGTGGGCAGCTGGGTAGCTCAGTGGATTGAGAGCCAGGCCTAGAGATGGGAGGTCCTAGGTTCAAATCTGGCCTCAGACACTTTCCAGCTGTGTGACCCTGGGCAAGTCACTTGACCCCCATTGCCTACCCTTACCACTCTTCTGCCTTGGAGCTAATACACAGTATTGACTCCAAGACGGAAGGTAAGCGTTTTTAAAAAAATCATTGCTTAACTGCCAAATACAATTGTGTTTTTTCAATCCTCACCTTCTTTGACCTTTCTGCATCACTTGACAACTTTTGAACAATCCTTCCTACTGAATCCGTTCTCATTTCTTGGCTTTAGGAACCAAATTTTCCTAGTTTCCTGACTACTTTCCTAATGGTTTCTTCTCTGCTTTTTTTATTAGCTCCTCATATTGTTTAATGCCTGGTGAAATGGGTGTCCCTCAAGACAACGTTTTGATCTTGATCTAATTCTGTCATCCTGCCTCACTTTTTCCTTAGTCAGTTTCATTTACAACCATTTTTCAACTACTACAAATATGCAGATCACTCCCAAGACCACATCTCCAAGCCTTATCTTTCTTCTCCATTCCAGAAAGGCATTTCCAACTGTGTACAGTACATTGCCAACTACATGTCCCACCTACTCCTCACACTTGATTCATCCAAAAACAATCTCATTATCTTTCCCCCTAAACCTATTTGTTCTCTTGACTTCACTATGTTTATAAATGGTACCATCTTGGGAGTATCTTTAACTCTCTCCTTGCTTCTCACACCTCTTCAACATCTCTCCTATCGGATGTCTCCTTTCTACTCCCACTCGCACTAACCTAGTACTCATCCTCTTTACCACAAGTCTGAACTCATACATCTATAATCCAAGGTTGGATAGTGGATAGTTGTCACAAATACCAATATTGTTGATAAATAAAATAAATCATGACAAAATAACCTTCCTTTTTCTCAGATTTTGTCACAGTCCCAATCTTCAGTGGCTAAAGCTCAATTCCCTTGGTCTAGCATTAAAGACTTTCTTCAATCTAGTAACAATCGAATTTTCTGGATTATTTCATACTCACTCTTCCCTTTCCTTTTCCATTTCCATGCCTATGCACATACAGTCCTATATGCTCAGAATACCCTTCCTTTCTTTTATTGTTTGTTGAACTCTCAATCATACTTTAAATTCTACACCTTCATGATCCACTGTCTGACAGTCTTCCCATTCAGGCTTCATTTAGCACTTTGCTTTGTACTTCTCTATGAGCTACTTCTCTATGAATGCTACATATATGCACCCATGCAATATGTCATATTTATTTGTGTATGTATTGTATCCCTCTACTAGATTACAAAATCCAGGACTTTATGAGAATCTCTTCTAAATTTACCTCTCCCTTCATCTAGCACAGTGCTTTACTATCAGTAAATCAATTGAATGCATGAATGAATGGGAATGACTGCATTAAGGAATAAATGATGTCTATAAATATATGGCAGACATCTTGTTGGAAGAAGGTCTTTGCAGGTAGTTTTGCTCTGTTTTTTTAAAATCAACGAATAATGGATCAAATGCTTTTTTAGGGGGAGAAATACTCAAAAAATAAACACAATGGATATTATACTCTTTACAGTTCTCAAATGACCAGAAAAGTATGTCTATTCTGTTCTCGTTTTTTGATCAAGAATACCCTTCCTTTTTCACCATATCATGCTCTTAAAGTTTTCTGAAGAATGATACTTACTTTAAAAGTATAAATGTTGATTTTAATATATGGAGAAAGCATTTTCAAGTTTCATAAAATTCAGTATTCATTCTACCTACAGAATAGAGCAGCAATTTTCTCACATCTCTTCTATTATTTCTAAAAAGGAATAGAATGCAGTTGTCATTGGCTAGTCAGACTGCTGACTTCTTATTATAAGATTGTTGGACAACTGAGAAGCTCTTCTGTCTAAAGGCATTTGAAGTGGATTCAAAGGGTTCTTCAAAGGATTCTAATTAGCAGCCCTGGGTTATCATCAGCTGGTAACACATTTCACTAGTGGGCTCTCAGCCATATCTGCATTGGCAGAGATACTTGAAAGCCTTCAGTGAGCAAGCTGCTATTCCAGTAATTGTACAGAATGAGAACAATTTTTTTCTGGTTAGCAAAAGAGTCAGCTGCTCAAGACCCCTATGTCTATCAAGGAGAGGAAGACTTTTAACAATATCCTTTAAAAATAGACAAATGTAATGCCTGTTAAGGTGTGTCAACAAATAGCATACTAAAAGGATTAAATTCTCCCCTGGTGCACTAGCAGTTTTGCTTTCTATACCTTCTCCCATGTAATTTTTCTGTTAATTATACTATCTTGGAGTTATCTTTGACTCTTTTCTCACCTTTCAATTCCCTTATTTTTGTCCATTTTTCTACTCATTCAAATATTATCCTACTATTTTACTAAAACTAAAGTCTTTCAGAGATCATTGCTTAATTAACAAATATAATGGTGCCATTTCAATCCTCACCCTCTTTGACCTTTCTGCTTCATTTGACAACTGCTGAACAGTTCTTCCTACTGACTCTTCTCTCATTTCTTGACTTTAGGAACCAAACTTTTCTAGTTCCCTGACTACTTTGCTAATGGTTTCTTCTATATTTTTTGAATATCTGTCATACTGAGGAGTACATAGAATTCTACTGATTTTTTTTAATTAAGGTCATCTGAAGACAGTTTCATTATTGGTAGAACTATTGGAAAACATTTAGAAATTATTCTATGAAAATAACTAAAATTCCATGTCTTTTCACCTAGAGATCCTACTAGTAAGCATTTACTCCAAGAAGTTAAAGATAGAACGGCTCCATTATACACCAAAATATTCACAACAAAACATTTTGTAGTAGCAAGGGACTATAAATAAGTAGATGTCTATTAATTAGGGATAACTAAACAAATTATGATAATGAATGTAATGCATTATTAACTCACCTTTAAAGAAGACAAATATGAAGAACTCAAAGTAAGAAGGGAAATTTATATGAACTCATTCACAATAAAATAAGAAGTACTAGGAATATAATTTTCCAAGGACTGTAGCCACATAAATGAAATGAACAAAAAATCTGAAACTGAAAGTCATAATTATAATGAACAAGCTTAACTCCAAAGAAAAGATTTGAGAAAATGGTTCTCCTTTCCTCCTTTCAAGAGTTAGAGGTTAATAAGTGTAGAACATTACATACATTGTCAAACTTGACTAGTTTTGCTGAACCATTTTCTTTCATTTTTTATTCTTTGTTACAAGGGATGGCTTAATGGGTAGGGGAATGTGGAGAAATACAATAGAAAATTTAAATGATTTTTTTATTTAAACATTTATTAATAATCATTTTTAACATGGTTACATGATTCATGCTCCTACTTTCCCCTTCACCCCCCGCACTCCCCCCACCCATGGCCGATGCACATTTCCACTGGTTTTGTCATGTGTCCTTGATCAAGACCTATTTCCATATTGTTGGTGGTTGCATTGGTGTGGTAATTTCGAGTCCACATCCCCAATCATGTCCACCCCGACCCATACATTCAAGCAGTTGCTTTTCTTATGTGTTTCCTTTCCTGCAGTCCTTCCTCTGAATGTGGGTAGTTTTCTTTACCATAAATCCCTCAGAGCTGCCCTGGGTCATTGCATTGTTGCTGGTATAGAAGTCCATTACATTCTATTTTACCACAGTATATCAGTCTCTGTGTACAATGTTCTTCTGGCTCTGCTCCTTTCGCTCTGCATCAGTTCCTGGAGGTCTCTCCAGTTCACCTGGAACTTCTCCAGTTTGTTATTCCTTTTAGCACAATAGTATTCCATCACCCGCATATACCACAGTTTGTTCAGCCATTCCCCAACTGAAGGACATACCCTCCTTTTCCAGTTTGTTGCCACCACAAAAAGCTCAGCTATAAATATTTTCGTACAAGTCTGTTTATCTATGATCTCTTTGGGGTACAAACCCAGCAATGGTATGGCTGGATCAAAGGGCAGGCATTCTTTTATAGCCCCTTGAGCATGATTCCAAATTGCCAGCCAGAATGGCTGGATCAGTTCACAACTCCACCAGCAATGCATTAATGTCCCAATTTTGCCACATCCCCTCCAACTAAATGATTTTTAAAAGAAAAACTATCAATAAAAATTTAAAATACAAAAAAATCAGAAACCTTTTTTTAATAAACCTGACCCAATAGTCTGTTAGAGTTAGAACCTAGTCTAATACCCTCATTTTAAAAGTAGGGAAATTGAGATCTAGAGAGAATACTTAATAAGTCAAAGATTAGACAGGTATTTTGGTTTTCCTAATTCTCAGGCCAATTTACTTTTCATTACCTCCAGGTTGCCTTTCTTTCAATAATGAGTGCTAGTGTATACAAACATCAAAATATAAACTATACAGAAATTAAATGATATATTTAACTTCATTGATTTTAAATAAATTAGATAATGGAAAAATATTTTATCTTCATATAATGAGATTGCTATAGAAAAAGAAAAATCTGTTTATAAAAGTTAGCCCAGAATTCTGAAGATGATTTAAATGGTTTCCAAGGTTCTCTTCTTTCTTTAGAATTTTTATGAATTTACAGCTAAAGGGTTCACTATTTCTATAATTATCTGATTCGATATTCAATATAAATTGAGAAAAAAAGCTGCTACTTTCTCCCACTTTATCCTAATAAATCCATGATTATATTTTCATGCCAAGTTGAAACACTGGCCTACCTCATCTTGGGGTAAACATTTAATTTTCTGCTTATGTTTGGGCTAAAACCAGTGGTGCACTGGTGTTTAACAACCAGGTCTCTGAAAATACTTGACACACTTTAAAGTTTAATTTGCTTTGTTGACATTTTCCCACCACTTTCATAAGCCTAGACAATTCTAGAAAAGAATAAATACCTCTTTTAATGTAGTGTTTGCCAACTTCTGAAGTATAAATATTCACACTGAAAATGTAATAATCAGCTTCTCAGGAGCCTGTAGGAGCCACCACCAGCACATGCCTGGACAGCCTAACCTTCCTAGTCTTTCTCATCCTCTCTAAAAATGAAGTGGTTAGATTAAAGAGATAATATAATAGGGTAGGTAGAAGAGTAGTCTCAGAGTTTGTTGGTTGGTTGTTGTCCTTTGTACTCCAAGAAGACCAAAATGACATCATTGGCTAATGTCTTTTGACTCATACATAAATTAGAATTAAAAGATGCACAAAGTTGTGGCCTGTACCATCTCTTCTAGAGTTATGGAAGTCCAGTAGCAAGACAAAAGTCAAGATGACTGGTAGTGGCCCTGGATACAGTGGATAACCTTGCCTTCTTTGATGTCTAATCAAATTCTTAGAGACCCCAAGCACTCTCTTCTACCAACTTCAATACTGTTGGAACAGATTGTTCTCATCTGCCCTTTATGTGGGCAGATGCCCCTTCCATGCCTGGGGTAGACACTCCTCTAGTTCAATGATGTGTTTGAGACCTATTGGTTATCCTCAACCTGGTTTCTTTCAGTCACAGGTAAAGCTGGGGGGCAAGTGAACACTAAAAGAATGAATAACCCTGAAATGAGCTTGGCAAGCCTTCATACTAGAAGTGCTGGTCCTCTCTGAATACCCTGTACATCCCAGTTTCAGATCAGTCAGAAGTTTAAATCCTCCATCCAACACTTATTAGTTGTGTTACCATTAGCAGTTTACATCTTCTCTGATCCTCAGCTTTCTTATCTGTAAAATGGGGATAGCAATGTCTAATGATTACCTTAAATGAAATAATGTATTTTAAATGCTTTTCAAATGTATTTATTTAAAATATTATCAATTATTATTAGATATTCTATTAGGTTTCCCTCACCTTATTCTATTACCATTATTTTTCTTTTTCTCTTCTCTAACCTCAAACTGATCATGAATTAAACTGCTAAGATTGTTTGAATTATTCTCTATTATGGATTATCTATATATTTTATTTACCCCAAAGCATGCTTCTCAGAAATTTCTGAAGCAGGAATTGATATTTTACAAATGGTCCTTCTAGGTATCATAAAGAGTCAGTGCTGCATACAACAATGCACAATTTCTAAATTTAGACACTAAAATAATGTAACTCAACATATGCTACTACTAGCAAGCTAACTGAGATTAAAATTACAGAAAAAGTTGGAAATCCTCATGAAATGCATAGCTTTTCCCTGAAATGGTTTAGTGTATCTACAAACTATGGAAGAGAACTGGTTGCCATCAGTTTGGGATTGTGGCAGAAATTCTGGACTGGGAATCAGGAAATCTGGATTTGATACCTGATTCAGGCACAAATGAGCTGTAAGACCTGAATTTGTCAATTTATCTAAGTCTTCCTTGGTTTTTTATCTCCAGTAAAATAATAGGATTGAACTAAATGATGACTATGATCCTTTTCCAGTCTAACACTTTAAAGAAACTTTCCATAGCTTGTGGGAAGAATTAAAACATTTGCCATGCAATTTTGTTACTGTGAAAATATAACAAATAATTCAAGGATTGTAAAAGAAAAATTTGATCATTTCACAGATAAAAGAGACTTCAGATACCATGATCTGAACAAGAAATGATACTTGTAATGAATGGTACAAGGGCCTTAGGCTGGTAATAAGGCTAGCAGGAGGATGGTGCTAGTTGAAAGGATGGAATGAGCTGTACCCAGGCTGAGCTTGAAACTTGTTATAAATGTATCAAAGATCTAACCCAGGTAACTGAGCATCAAGTGAAACTCTCACTGCTTGACACCAAACTCCTTTAAGATATCAAATTACCAGCCCCTTCCCAGCTGAGGAAGCAGCTTCCTATTGGTGAATGGTAGGCTGACAGGAAGTGGATGTTGAACTTCCTGCCCTTCAGCAATGGAAGCTGAAACTGCTCAGAACCCTTCCTGTTGCCTGTCCCTGCTTGGCCTGAGATGGTAGGCAAATAACCACAGAGTTCTCAGGTTAAGGCTAAAGGGTTTATTGATAACATAGTGAAGGGACAAAGCAGTGGAAAGAGTGTTAGGAAGTACTAGATCTAAAGGTGAAAGGTTTATGACTCAGGTTGCTAATAGGTCTCGTCAGGATGGTCTTCTGCTGACCCAGGACAGGTAGCCCTGGGTCAGAGTGATGCGGTCTCTGGATAATAAATTAAATTGATCTTTCGCTAAAGGTTTGCCAGTTGTGCTGATAGTATTGATAAGTTGTTCTGCAGGATTGGTTTAAACCCTATTCTAGGCCTAAGCTACCCACGTTCTCACTCCCACCACCCGGGTCCCAGGGGGTAAGGGATAAGTGAGTGATCAAGGGAGAAGACAGGGAAGAACAGAACCCAGCCCTGGGTCTCCAGGGCTTTATATTCCCTTGGCTCAACTGGCAGTTGGTGTTTTGCCCTTTGGCTCATGCCACCATCAATATTCTAACCAGGGCAACTGACAGGTTGCCTCAGGCCAACATGGCAAAGTTAATAAACCTATATTACATACTCTAGTACCTCCAATATCCAGCCACTACTTGAAGAAAGAACTCCAATGAAGAGAATGCACATGTCATTGAAGGCTGGAGCTCTAATTTTAGGAAAGTTTTCTTTATCTGCCAAATGATGCTCAAGATGAAACTTAGACCTCCATACCAAAAGATATACTGGAGGAATAGATTTTTGGAACTGGAAGGAGTTTCAGAGGTCATCTAGTCCCATCTTTACCTAAACTGAGAATCCCCAACAAGAACTTATTCAAAATCTGATAGATTTCCAAGGATGGGAAATCCAGTAGTTCTTGCTTTCTCCTGTTATAAGCAAGCAGTGCTTGACTATGAAATTGGCTTAACAAATTCTGAGAACTTCATTTTTAATAGATGTCTACCCAGTAATTGCCTCAATACTTTGGAGATGTATGGCATGTTCATATGGGTACTTCTTTCATTGACACAGAGTGGTCCTTTTGAACCTTAGTAGGACTTATTGATTCTCTAAGACCATTGGACACAAATAGTCTGTTTTTGCATGTAGACAGCACTCTTTCTCACAAGTTCCTCTGAATTGTCCTAGGTCATTGCATTGCTGCTAGTAGAAAAGTCCACTACATTCAATTGTGCCATAATGTATCAGTCTCTGTGTATATGATTCTCCTGGTTCTCCTCTTTTTGCTCTACATCAATTTCTGGAGGTCTTTCCAGTTCCCATGGACTTCCTCCAGTTTATTATTCCTTTCAGCATAATAATATTCCATCACCAATATATGCCACAATTTATTGAGCCTTTTCCCAAGTGATGGGCACACCTTCATTTTCCAATTTTTTGCTAGCATAAAGAGCATGGCTATAAATATTTTTGTACAAGTTTTTTTCCTTATTATCTCTTTGGGGTACAAACCCAGCAATGGTATGGCTAGGTCAAAGGGTAGGAATTCCTTTAAAGCCCTTTGCGCATAGTTCCAAATTGCCTTCCAGAATGGTTGGACCAATTCACAACTCCACTAGCAGTGTATTAGTGTCTCAATTTTGCCACATCCCCTCCAACTAAATAGTCTGTTTTTTAATTTTGTTTTTCTTTTTGGAGTTTGGATTCTTTTGACATCTGGCTGATCATTTTTGGGAAAAAGATATTTTGACTGGTAAATAACCATTTATCTATTTCACTTTCATAATGTTTTCATAAATATAGTGTGACATTTCACACAATTAGAGGTGGACAGGATGACCTTGGCCATCTAGTTCAACTATATACAAAAAGAAATGATCTTATGACATATCCAACAAGAGTCATTAAGATTTCCTTGAAGGATTTCAAGGAGACAAAACAGCTAAAATTGTTAGTTTTTTCTGGTATCACCATAAATTTACCTTTTGGCAACTTCTCCCAATTGTCATAGAGTCTGTTCTCTGCTGTCTTTGACATACATTATCTCATTTGATCCTCAGAATAATACTGTGAGATATAGAAGGAAGGTTTTATCTCCATTTATCCAGGGGAAGAAAATGAAACTTGGAAAGATAAGTGACTAGTCGAATACCACGACCCATTGGCAGAGTCCAGACTAGAAATAAGGTCTGACACCTAGTTCAGTACTCTTTCCAAGATCAACAGCAAACACAGTGCAGAAAAGATGAGAGAAGGCATATACTTAGATGAGTTCTTATTTTCTTTTAAATTGAAGGGTTTGGGTTTTATTCTTAAATCATCTGTACCTCAATTTCTAAAATTTGAAAAACCACCACAAAGTAACTGCATTAAAGAAGAGTGATGTGAATAAAAATTATTTGTTTTGGAAATCCTGCCCGCTTTACTATGAATTCACTTACATTCCATGCACAGGAAGGCTGAGAATCCCTACCTATAAGAAATTTGCATTCCATCTTTATTCCATGCCTAGTACTTAGAAAGGTTTTTTTGGAGGCTGCCCTAAACCTGTTGTGGTTTTTTTGGTGGTAGCTATATTCTAGCCAGATGGAGGAAGGCATTTTAAGGTCACATTTGAGTGAGTAGGAGGTAAAGAAGGTAGTAGTTGTTAGTGTTAAAAGAAAAGAGTTTGAAGCAGTGATATTCATAAAATTAACATAATCAAGAAAAACTCCCTGGCAAAGCCTTCACCAAACCGCCACCTAGAAGGCTGAATAATGCTCTTCTGTAATATTTCCTCTCCTCTTTACATTAGCTTCTATTATTCATTTTCACAGGACTCAGGATCTTATTTCAGGCATTAATGAGCATTTATTAAGCAACTAATGTGTGCCAGGCACTGGGTAAGCACTTCCACACAAAAATTCAGTGGGGGTGGGGTAGTTAGGATACTTTTCCTTTTGGCAAAGCCTTAGAAATACCCAAGTATGTCTTCCTGAAATGTTCATAATTTAGATTTATGGGATATTTGAGTTTTAAAAGTTGGAAGGAGCCTTAAAGGATATCTATTCATCTCCTATCTGCTCTATAACATTCCTGAATAATGGCTATCTGATCTCTGCTTGAATGATAATAATGAAATTTATTATTCAACTTCTACTCCTTAAGAGTGTTATAGAGGGGATTATGAGTTCTCAAAGGCAATTCAAGCAGAGCACAAACTCTGGTTAGTCTTACAAAGCTAGAAAGACTTGGATTAGATTAACATCATGGCTAGGGCACTGGCTTAAAGTCAGGAAGACCCGAGTTCAAAACTTGCCTAAGACATTATATTCACAAGTTGGAATAGATGGCCTCTAGCCATCTAGAGGATCTTACTGTTTCTTGCATGAAGAGTGCCAGCCTCTCCAAAGACCTGCGTGGGTCCTTCTGACCTAGAAGAGAAACCAGGGATTGGAAAAGGATGGGGAAAAGGCTAATTTATAGAGTGAAGACGCATAGAGAAAATAAGACACACAGAGACAGATGGCGTGTGGAATCAGAGATCCAAACTGATTCTCTGACAGTTTGGTCCAGACAGTTAACTTAAAAGTTAATACATCATTGCGGGGTTTAGGGAATCCTTCAGACAAAGGAGACACTAAAAGTTTTTTACAAAAGTTTAAATTACCAAAATAATGATACAGTTGGTAAAAAAAAAATAGCTATTCAGCCAGGTGGCAAGGAAGAAGCTATTTGAAAGTCCCAGTGCCTTTGTTAAACTTCCCTTCCTCTTGGGACCTAGTCAGAAATCTTTCCTGACTCCCAGCATTTCCATCTGCTTATTCAGATGATAAAGTTAAGCTTTTAGAGATTCCTAAAAACTTTTCTGCCTACCTGATGGCTTCCAGATTGCAGCTGTAGCTACTTGACATTCCTCATGTTAATAGAAGTTTAATGTTTTAGGCCAACAATTTTAATCCCAAGATAATTTCTCTGATAGAAGGATTCAGTATAAATCAATCATGTGAATTATTAAAAAACATATATGCATAAGTCTGACCCATGAACTCCTTGCTCATTGGAATCAATTTTGAATACGTATTTACCATTCCCAAGATTAAAGTTCTCTGAAGACTGTATCTTAATTTATAATTATTTATTAAAAAATTAAAACCTGGGGGGACAGCCACGATGGCAGAGAAGGTCCTGGGAAGCATCTGATTTCTAACAAATTACACTCCAAAAATCAGTGATATAACAGTGCTCCTGTAACTAAAGTTATGCAGCCCAACTTTAACAGTTTTTTAAACAAAAGAAAAGAAAAAGGCAGGAAAATGAGCAAACAACAAAAAAGTAACTCAACATAGAAAGTCATTTTGGTGACAGTGATAATACCAAAATCATGGGAAAAAAGAATCAACAGTTTTGTAAAGGAGGTGCAAAAAAACACTAAAGAAATTAATATCTTAAAAAACAGAATAGGCTAATTGATAAAAGAAGCACAAAAATCCAAAGAAGAGAAGAACTTCTTTAAAAAAAGAATTGGTCAAATGGAAAAAGATATGCAAAAATGCACTGATGAGAAACATTTCTTGAAAGACAGAATTGGCTCTTTGGAAAAAGAGGTACACAAATTCAGTGAGGAAAAGAACTCTTTACAAAGTAGAATTGGCCAAATGGAGAAGGAGGTACAAAAGCTCACTCAAGGAAATCATGTCTTAAAAATTAGAATTGAGCAAGTGAAAGCTAATGACTCCAAGAGACATCAAGAAATAATCAAACAAAATCAAAAGAATGAAAAATAGAAGAAAATGTGAAATATCTTATAGGAAAAAAACAACTGATCTAGAGAATAAATCCAGGAGAGAACATTTATGAATTATTAGACTACCTGAAAACATTGATAAAAAAAGATCCTTGACACTGTCTGTCAAGAAATCATCAATGAAAACTACCCTGATATTCTATAACCAGAGGACAAAATTAAAATAGAAAGAATCTGCCAATCACCTACTGAAAGAGATCCCCAAAGGATAACTCCCAGGAATATTATAGCCAAATTCCAAAACTCCCAGGTCAAGTAGAAAATATTGCAGGCAGTCAAAAAGAAACAATTCAAATATCATGGAGCCATAACATAAGATTTAGTATCTTCTACATGAAAGCATCTGAGAGCCTGGAATAGGATATTCCAGAGGGGAAGGGAACTAGGACTTCAAACAAGAATCATTTACTCAACAAAACTGAGCATAATCCTTCAGGGGGGAAAATGGATATTCAATGAAATAGAGGACTTTCAAAGATTCCTGATGAAAAGACCAGAGCTGAATGGAAAATTAACTCTCAAATACAAGATTAAAGAGAATCATTAAACGGTAAACAGGAAAGTGAAACCAAAAGACATTCAACAAGGTTAAACTGTGTACATCCCTATGTGAAGAGATTATTCTTGTAATACTGCAGAATTTTGTCATTATTAGGGCAGTTAGAAGGAGTATACATAGAGGGTGAAGGTGTGATTTTAATATGGTGGGATGATATAAAAAATTAAATTAAATTAAGGCATGAGAAAAAAGGAATGCATTGGGAAGAAGAGGAAGGGAAGAACTGAATGGGGCATATTATTGCACATAAAAGAGGCATGAAAGGATATTCACTATGAAGGGAAAGATGCACGAGGTTGGGAGGAGAGCATGTGAACCTTATTCTCACCAAAATTGGCTCAGTAAGGGAAGAACACACCCAATCAATTGGGTATAGAAAGCTATCTTACTCTACAGGAAAGTAGGAGGGGAAGGGGATAAGAGAAGGGGAATAAGGATGATAGAAAAGAGGACAAATTGGAGGAGATGGAGGAGAGAAACTAAACTGGGGTAGATAGGATAAAAAGTAATACACAGTTATCATAATGGTGCAAAATTTTTAAATAATTCTCTCTAATAAAGGCTTCATTTCTTAAACATATGGAGAAGTGAGCTGAATATAAAAGAATACAAGTCATTTCTCAATTGATAGTCAAGATATGAATAGGCAGTTCTCAGACAAAGTAAGTAAAGTTCTCTTTAATTATGCAAAAATCCTCTCAATCACTACCACTCCACACTTATCAGGTTGGCTATTATGACAGAAAAGGAAAATGTTAAAACTTGGAAGAGATATGAGAAAGCTAGGACATGAATGCCTTGTTCTGGGGAGCTGTGAACTGATATAATTATTCAGAAGAGCAAATTGGACCTATGCTCAAAGGGCTATATAAAACAGTACATACCCTTTGACCTAGCAATAACATCGTAAGGTTTTTATCCCTAAGAAATTAAAAAAAATTTTTTTTAAGGAAAGGACATATATGTATAAAATATTTAAAGTAGTTCTTTTCAGACGGGCAAAGATTTGGAAAGTAAGAGGATATTCTGCAATTGAGGAATGGCTCAGTAAGTTATAGTATGTGATTGTAATGGAATATAATTGTGCTATAAGGAATGACAAACAAGAGGAGCTCAGAAAAATCTGGAAATGTTTAGATGAACTAAAGCAGAGTGAAATAAGGAAAACCAGGAGAACATTGTGCAATGACAGGAACATTTTAAATGTACAACTATGAATAATAGCTATTCTTAGAAATTGTGTAATTACCATTTGAACCCTAGAACTACGATTCTCAGCACCCCAATTTCCTTCTCTCATTACTTGATCACATAGGGAAGATATAAGTTTTGTGTAGCCCTGCCTCTCACTTGCTTTTCTGTGATCTGGTTGGGTGGAGGTGGAGTGAGGTAAGAGCCAGGAGAGTTTTGCTCACTTGGTCTTAATTTTGTTAGATAATTATGTTTTTTACTTTTATTTCCTTTTTACTCCTTCTACATCAAATGATTATTAATAAACTTTATAAAATATAATTCTTGGAGTGTTGGATATTAATTTAAATTTTACATTTATGGCAACCACGAAGGGATTTCAGACCCTTACTAAGTGAGTAGATTAGTTTGAAAAATGTTTCTCTCCTGCCTCAGCCTTCTCTCCCTGCCCCCGCCAACCTCTATCCAGGGGAACTCCAGCTGCTACTGCTGCCTGCTGCTGCCTGCTGCTTCTGTCTCCCTAACTGCCTGGGGATCCTTGCTGAGCCTGCAGCCACCTCCCGCCACTTTTCTCCCACTGCTGCCTCCCACTGCTGAGTGCATAGTTAGTTAGTTATTCCTGTTGGCTCCCAGAGGAGAATAGGGCCGCAACCATCTCACATCAACAGACTCTGTTCTGGGCAACTTCCCCCAGCTGGGCCCATGTCATTCCAATGGCCTTTGTTTTGTTTTCGGCAGATCTTCGCCCGGTCTGTTTTGGCCTTCCAACTTTCCTCCTCCCTGGTGGGTTCCAGCTCAGTGACTAATGGGATACTGAATTGTTCTTTCCCAAAGTCTGGTATTGGAAATCTTTTCAGGCCATCTGATGTTCAAGATGTGACGTAGGCATCTGTTAACATCTGCCTTGGTCGTCAGAAGATTTATCAACGAACTGGCTTCCAGTTCACAAATTCGTGAAGCGTTCCATATTTAAAAAAAATTTAACTCCGCCAAGGACGGTCCCAAGCCCTGCTGATAAAGGAGGAGGGTTGGGCGTGAGGCTAGCAACCTCACCCCATAAAAAAATCTCACTTGCTACAGAAACGGCAACCTCATTAAACCAACAAAACCAACGATCGCCTAGTCTGGAAGATTGCTCTCCAACAGAGTCCATGACGCATGCTGGCGAAAGCCTTTGGGAAGCAGTGCATACCCAAGAGTAATTTGGAAGCAAAAGGGTGAGATCTAAATCCCATTTTCTCCTCCTAAACTGAAAGCAGCTGGATAGCCATTGCTCCCTGGTAAGCCGCCCTTTCCTCTCACCATTTCCGCCCTTGCCAGATCTCCTTTTGCCCTACCTCTTCCTATTCTTCCCCTGTCCCAGCCCCTCCCTCCACTACCCAACCCACCTCCTCCCCTACCTCTCCTCCCAAACACTACCCCCATTCTTCCCATCCTGCCTCCCCATCCCCAGACCAACCCCTCCCTCTTAGCTCATCTACTCCTTCCCCTTCCTTCACCTGCTCCAAAGCAACCCAAACATCCAACCAAGAGGCAGAAATAGCAAATAATTCAATTAAAGGCCTATTCTCCTTAAAAGAAGTACCCACCTTCAATAAAACTGGAGATGTGGTGCCCTTATGACACTATTCTCCCTTCACCCTCCTACATATTGAGAGATTCAAGCAAAATACTCCTTCTTTTGGAAATGATCCTATTGTAGTTGTTAAAAAGCTTGAAAATGTCTGTTGGACATATGATCCTGCATGGCCTTCTTGGCCATTGAAAATTTACTCCAAGCTTTCTTGACAGAGAGAAAATGAAATCATCTCTCTTGCTAATGAGGCCCAAGGAAGGAGAGCAGTTCATTGGCTCTGGGGAGGATCCTAAATGGGATTTGAATTCAGAGGAAGGTTACTTAAAATTATGCCAGGCTAGAGAGGCATTACCACAATGAGAGCTTGCTTTAATAGGTCTGGTACATGGGCAAAATTTGAGAATATTAGGTGAAAACAAGAGGAAAATCCCTCCCAGTTTGTGGATAGACTTATTGAGCTGGGAGGTAGATATATAGATATGGATCTGTCCAGAAAGGGATATTAGATGAATACGTAGACAATTCATTAAAAATTGTTGTAAAGTTGTTAGAGACTATTTTAAGACTATCTGCCTGAATTGGAACTCTATGGATCTCAAGGAATTGAGGAGAGTAGCAGACTATCATTTAAGGGCCATGAACAGAAAGATGAGGAAAACAATGACTTAGTGGAGGACTTATGGAAAGAAATAAAACTTTTAAAGGAGGAAATTAAAAAAGAAAAAGAAAATCATGGAGTGGCCATAGCCCCTTTGCAGGAATCCACAAATCAATCATTAATGTGTTATTTCTGTGGGAAAGGGGGATCACATAATGATGATCTATAAAAAGTAGAATCAGGCAAATAGAAATAATAACAATTACAGAAATAATACACCAAATGAAACAAACAATAATATACAACAAAATACGTAACAAAAATATATCCATAGTGGAGCTCGTCCATGCTATACTCAGAGTGAAAATACCCCTCAGTGTGGGGGGATCCCAGAGGAATACCCAAGCATCTTTATGAAGGTGTGCAGGAGGAGTAAGGGTCCTGGAATCAGAGAGTGAAACCTTTAATTTCCCAGACCTGATGCTTTAATGCCAATTATCACTATCCACTTCCCCTGCCCCCATAGAGATGAACCTCATGTAACTCTGAAAGTTGGAAACACATATTATGATTGCCTCTTAGACACTGGAGTATCAAGATCAGTATTAATGAGTAAACCTGGTTCTGAATGTGATTCTATTGGTTCTCTAAATGTAATGGAGGTATCAAGGAAACCTCTAAAGGTATCAAAGCTTTCCGCTCAAATGGTGTCTGTGGGTCCCCTATCAATAAAACATTCTTTCCTTCTAATGCCTAACTCCCCTATAAATTTGCTAGGGAGAGACCATTTATGCAAGCTTAGAACCACAATAACTTGCTCGCCAGACAGCTCTATGTCCCTAGAATTGCCTAAGGAATTCTTAACTTTGCTCCCTGTACTTCTTGCAGACAGTCAGGAGATGAAGGAGCCACCTACCTTTGAAATCCCAGCTGAAATACCTGAGTCTCTCTGGACCAAATTATCTTCCAATGTTGGCCTACTTAAATCAGCTGTTCCTGTTCAAATTAAAAGAAAAGAAGGTCTACCTCCTTCCATTACTCAGTATCCTCTATCAAAAGAGGCAATTGAGGGAATTACCCCAGTGATAGATTCATCAATTGAGCAAAGAATAATAATTCCATGCAAATCTGAATATAATACATCCATCCTACCTGTAAAAAAGCCAAAATTAGGCCCCGATGGGAAAATTATCTATCGATTTGTCCAGGATTTAAGGGCTGTAAATAATAATGTCATTAAGAGACATCCTGTGGTTCCCAGCCCAGCCTCAATTAACTACTCTATGCCCAGCACAGCAAAATATTTTGCTGTGGTAGAACTCTGTTCAGCTTTCTTCTCAATCCCTATTCATGAGAATTCCAGGAATATATTTGCCTTTACCTGGAAAGGTTCACAATCACCATGGTCCTGGTTACCACAAGGGTTCATGGAAAGTTCCATCCTGTTCTCACAGATTTTAAGTCAAGATTTGGACAGTATTAAGTTTAAGGAGAGCTGTTTGATATAGTTTGTGGATGATTTTCTCTTGGCCTCACCAAATACCACATCATGCCAAGAAGATAGCAAATATCTCCTTTTAGAATTACATAAAAGAGACCACAAGATCTATAAGGCAAAGGTCAATGGTGTCTCCCCAAAGAGGAATATTTAGAGTTCATTTTAACTGCTTGTACCTACTCCATTTCCTTTGAGCACATTGAAGGTATTCAAAAATTGAGTGCACCTGTTATATTTGTTAAACAGTTATATTTGTGGGAAGCTGTAAAATGCCAGTGGTTTGTAGAAATCAGGTCTCACCTTCTGACTTGAAGGGTGGGTAGGATCTTACTGAGTGCTCTTTTGCTTTCTCCCCTCCCCTCCCTCCCCGCTCCCACCAAGCAGTTAGGAAATCAGTTACAAAATGTAGGTTGATCTGTTATCTTCTGGGCTCAGTCAGGTAACTAGGAAGGACAAAACTCCTAAAGATGTTAACTTTCTATAAACTATTTCCCCACAGGTTTGAGTAGGAGAGAATAGGAAAAGCTTGATGTATTTGAGGTTTATAAGCACAGAGGAACGGTCTTGCTTTTGGGCTACAAGCAGGAGGAACTCAGCCTGAGGAGTTTGTGAGTATTTTCCTAAATATGACCAGGCAACAGCTCCCAATTGATTAAAGGTTTAATGATATGTGGGGAAGGGAAGGAAGGGAGATTTAACAAGGATAGATATGGTCTGGGAAGCCCTAAACTGTTATGTCCAAGCAGCCACCCCCCCCCAAGAGGAGAAAGGTATCTTGGTTTGCTGATT
>NC_058132.1:323208702-323229753 GCF_016433145.1 Gracilinanus agilis | reverse complement strand
GGAAAATAGGAGCATGAATCATGTAACCATGTTAAAAATGATTATTAATAAATGTTTAAAAAATTAAAAAAAAAAAGAATGAGGGACAACCAGAAAGAATGCCTGAAGCTAAGAGATGGAATTGTCTCTTTGTGGAACAGCAAGGAGGCAAGTGTCATAGGATCAGAGTACTGTATGTCAGAGAATAAAGTGTGAGAAGGCTAGAAAGGTAGGAGGAAACTAGGCTATGAAAGGCTTTGAATGCCAAGCAGAGAGTATTTTGCATTTGCTTCTGGAGGCAATAAGAAGTGGATACACTGATACCTAAACCACGAATAGCAAAAACAGAGACAGAAAATTATAAACCAATTGGATTAATGAATATTGATGCAAAAATCTTAAATAAAATGCTTACTAGCAGACTACAACATATCACGAAGATTATACATTTTGACCAAATGGGACCAAATCAAGAATGCAGGGCTGGTCCAATATAGGGAAAACTGCTAACATAAGTGAGTATATTGGTGATAAAGGTAACAAAAAAAACCATATGATTATATCAATAGATAACAGAAAAAAACTTTTAAAAAATAAATTAAAATTAAAATTTTTTTTCATGGTTACATGATTCTTATTGTTTCCCTCTCCTGTTCCCTTCCTATTCCTGGAGTTGACAAGCAATTTCACTGGGTTATACATATATTATCACTCAAATCCCATTTCCATATTTTTTAAATTTTTTAAAGAGAGTAACCTTTTAAAATCCAGTGGAGGTTTTGCTGGTGGAGTTGTGAATTGATCCAACCATTCTGGATGGCAATTTGGAACTTTTCTCAAAGGGTTTTAAAAGACTGTCTACCCTTTGATCCAGCCATACCACTACTGGGTTTGGACCCCAATGAGATAATAAGGGAAAAGACTTGTACAAAAATATTTACAGCCACGTCTTTGTGGTGGCAAAAAATTGGAAAATGAAGGGATGCCCTTTGATTGGGAAATGGCTAAACAAATGTGGTATCTGCTGGTGATGGAATACTATTGTGCTGAAAGGAATAATGAACTGGAGGAATTCCATGTGAACTGGAACAACCTCTAGGAATTGCTGCAGAGTGAAAGGGGCAGAACCAGGACAATCTTATACACAGAGACGGATACACTGTGGCACAATTGAATATAATGGACTTCTCTACTAGCAGCAATGCAATGACCCAGGACAATTCTGAGGGACTTATGAGAAAGAACACTTGACATCCAGAGAAAGAGCTGTGGAAGTAGAAACACAGAAGAAAAACAACTGCTTAATCACATGGGTTGATGGGGATATGATTGGGGATGTAGACTCTAACAATCATCGTAGTGCAAATATTAATAATATGGAAATAGGTCTTGATCAATCACATATATAAAACCCAGTGGAATTACTCATTGGCTATGGGACTGGGGAGGTGGAGGAAGAAGGGGAGGGAAAGAATATGAATCATGAACCATGGAAAAATATTCTAAATCAATTAATTAAATAAAAATTTTTAATTAAAAAATAAAATAAAACACAAACCCCAAAACAGAAAAAACTTTTGACAAACTTAAACAGATTCATTTTTAAAGACTTGAAAATCTAAGTATAAGTGGATTTTTCCTTCAAATGGTAAGAAGTCTCTAACTACAACCATGAGTAAGTATCATCTGTAACAGTGACAAGCTAGAGGCCTTCCCAAGAATGAAAGTAAAATAAGGATGCCCATTATCACCAATATTATTCTATATTGTAATAGAAATGCTAGCAATAGCTATATGAGAAGAAGACGAATTGAAGGAACCCGAATGGGCAATGATGCTAGAAAAATAATAACAAAATTCATTTAGAAGAACAAAAGGTCAAGAATACCAAAGACATTATTGAAAAAAATGTAACAGAAGGAAGTCTAATAGTACCAGATTTCAAAATGTTTTATAAAGTGGTAATTCTCAAAACTAGCTGATATAGGCTAAGAAATAGAATAGAGAATCAATGCAATAGAGTAGATATATAATACATACTAGTAAATGATTATAGTAACATTATAATTATGTTAATCGGAGTTTACAATATTAATGTGTATAAATTGTTCTCCTGACTACTTACTTCACTCTGCATTAATTCATGTCTTCCCAGGATTTTTTCTGAAACCATACCTCTTATCATTTCTTGTAGTACAATAATATTATATTGTTTTCATATGCCATAACTTATTCAGCCATTCCCCAAATGTTGGGCTTCCCCTCAGTTTCCAATTCTTTGCCACCACAAAAAGAGCTGCTTTAAATACTTTTCTACAGATGAGTCCTTTCCATTTTCTTCTGATCTCTCTGGGATCTAGAGTTAGTAGTGGTGCTGTTCAGTTATATAACTTTTTGGTCATAGCTTCAAACTGGTTTCTGGAATGAACTCATAGTATTCCCTCAGTATTACCAACAGAACTTATCTTCCCACATTCCTTCCAGCATTTGTCATTTTCTTTTTCTGCCATTTCAGCCAATCTCATAGATGTGAGGTGATACCTTAGAGTTGTTCTAATTTGCATTTCTCTATTAGTAATCAAAGTCATTTTTATAAAACTATTGATAGCATTGATTTCTTTGTCTGAAAATTGCCTGTTCATATCCCTTGACCATTTATCAGAGAATGACTCTCATTCTTTTAAAATTATTTTTATTCAAAGATATTTTATTTCCCCAATTACATGAAATAACAATTTTCAACATACATTTTCCTAAATTTTAAGATCCAAATTGTTTCCCTTCCTCCTTTCCTTCCCCCCTTTCAGAGATGGAAAGTAATTTGTTCTGGATTATACATGCATTATTATTCAAAACATACTTCCATATTGACCATTGTTGTAAGAAAATACTCATCTAAAACCAAAATCCCAAATGAAACCATAAATAAATTAATGTGGAAGATAGTATGCTTTTATCTGCATCTTACTCCAACAGTTCTTGTATTCTTTGTCACAAATCCTTCAGAATTATCACAGATCTTTGTATTGCTAAGAGTAACTGAGAAAAATGACTGATTCTCATGTTTAGCTCATTTCCCTATATGTTTTAGAGAAACTTGCTACCAAGATTTTTTTCTTTCACTTTCCTGTTTCTCCTCTCTCCCCAATTTTAGCTGCATTGGGTTTGTGCAAAACTTAAATTTCACATAATCAAAATTATCTACTTACTTAGCAGGAAATTCTCTATTTCTTTTTGAGTCATGAACTCTTTTCCTATCCATAAATATGATAGGAGGTTTCTTTTGTACTCCTCCAATTTGCTTATGATATAACCCCTGACATCTTAGTCATGTACCCATTTTGATTTAATGTTGGTATATAGTGTGACATATTAATCTATGTCTAGTATCTGCCATACTACTTTGGAGTTTTTCCCAGTAGTTTTTGTGAACTAGTGAGTTCTTGCCCCAATATCTGGGCTCTTTGGGTTTATCAAATATGAGATTAATGTGCTCATTTATTAATGTATATTGTATATTGAATGTATTCTGTTGATCAACACTATTTTTTATCCAATTATAAATTGTTTTGATTATTATAGCTTTTCTAGCATAATTTGAGATCTGTTATCGCTAGACTCCTTTCTGTTCAATTCCTTGACATTCTTGACTTTTTATTCCTCCATATGAACTATTATTACTTTTTCTATTTTTATTAAGTAATTTTTGGTAGTTTGATTTGTATGGCACTAAATAAGTAAATTAATTTAGGTAGTATTGTCATTTTTATTGTATTAGTTTTGCCTACCCATATTTCTCTTTACTTAGATGTCTTTAATTGTGTGGAGTGTTTTATAATTAAGTTCATTTAGTTCCTATATGTGGCAAGTAAACTCGCAAGTATTTTATATTGTCTACACTTATTTTATTTTATTTTTAAAAAACCTTACCTTGTGTCTTAGAGTCAATACTGTGTATTGGTTCCAAGGCAGAAGAGTGATAAGGACTAAGCAATGAGGGTTAAGTGACTTGCCCAGGGTAACACAGCTAGGAAGTATTTGAGGTCACATTTGAACCCAGGACCTCTTATCTCTAGGCCTGACTATCAATTCACTAAGCTACCCAGCTGCCCCTTTACACTTATTTTTAATGGAATTTCTCTTTCTCTCTCTTCTCGTTGGATATTTCTGGTAATATATAGAAATGCTGTTCTTTGTTTTTAATATCCTGCAACTTTATGAGGTTATTAATTATTTCAACTAATTTTTAACTGATTCTCTAGAGTTCTCTAAGAAAGTTATTTCTTCTGCAAAAAAAGCAGCAGTTTTGCTTCCTCATTGCCCATGCTTATTCTTTTTAATGCTTTTTCTGTCTTAATGTTATAGTTTTTCTGGTGTACTATTAAATAACAATGGTGATAATGGATATTCTTTCTTCACTCATAATCTTGTTGAAAAGACTTATAGTTTATTTCCATTACAGATAATGTTTGCCTTTGGTTTTATTTTATTTTTTATTTTTGCTTTTTCTCTCTCTTGCTATATAGCTACTATTTATCATTTTAAGAAAGACTCCATTTATTCCTATGCTTTCTTATATTTTTAAGTTTTAATGGATGCTACATTTTAGTATTTTCTTAGCCATCATTGTTTCCAATTTATTCTCTACTGCTCTTGTGTGACTTTTAAAAACTTTTTTTAACTCATTTAAAATTTTTCTTTAACTATTTTAGGAATTCTTGCTGGTATTGTGCCTAATATGCATTTTTAATGAAACTTTATGTAACTTTGCTCATAGATTTTTTCAAGTTATTGCCTTCTATCTTTTTTTCTTAAACTTCCCAGGCATCTTAGTAGTTTTTCACAGTCAGATTCTTTTTTGTTTGTTTGTTTGTTTGCTTATGTTTCTAGCCTACTTCTTGATTTTGGACTTTATAGTAGTGTTGGATTCTGTTCACTGTTGGGGGAGTGGAATGTCTGGTTTAGGTTTCTGCCTTTTATGTCCTGCTGCTTTCACAGCTCAGGCTAGGGACATGTCAATTTTTGGTGCTTCCAAAATTGCATAATCCAGGGAGAGGTCAGCTCATTGCCCTCTTAATCTGCAAATTCTTGATCTAGTTAAGATCAGTTAGCTTTTGTATGGTTGTTTCTACAGATTGCTGCTGGACTCAGTCACAGATAGCTTGATGAGAGGTTCTGAAGGTTCATTGACAGGACTGGTGACTCTACCTTGGCTTTAGTATTCTGCCTTGGTTCTTTCTACTGGTTGGTTGGTTGGTCATTGTCCTTCATATTCAAAGAGACCAAAATGACATCATTGGAGATGCCTTTTGAACCACACATAACAAAGATTTAAGTGAGGCAGAAATGTGCAGAAAGTTCTGGGCTTCCTCTCTCCGCCAGTCATCAAAGTTCAGTGTCAAGGCAAAAGTCAAGATGACTGGCGATGGCTTGGGATGCAGGGAAGGACATTGGTTTCTTTAATGTCTACCCAAACTCTTAAGTGCTCCACAATACCTGCTTCCACCAACTTCTTGGCTATTGGAACAAATTGTTCTTATCTGCTTCTTCCACTGGGGAAAGTCTCCACACACCTGGGGTAGTCACTCCCCTGATTCACCAGTGGGTTTGAGACCTGTCAGTTACATTTTGCCTAGTTTAGGCTGTCTGCTGAGATGGCTTATGAGGATGTGGCTGCTATACATTCTTTAGCTTCAGGTGAGAGTTGGGTGGCACATGGACATCAAAGGAGGAAAGCAGCCCTAAAAAGGGCTCAACAATCCCTCCTCAGAGTTATTAGTCTTCCCTGAACACCCCCCACATCCCTTATTCTACTGTAGACCTATGTGCAGAGCTAAAGGTTAGAAATGAGTCCACCTTCTCTTCTTAGGCTCAGAATCTCACAACTATAGTTCTAGAACTTGTTCCTTGCTCCACACAGATAGAGTTCCTATTTGCTCATGTCCAAGACCACTGTTTTTTCTGTGAACAGTTTTTAAAGTCCTTTCTGTTGCTTTTAGAATTTTTCATAAGTCTCAGTTCACTAAGATTAAGTTTTTCTGATGTTATTCTTACAAGAGTATAATACTCTTCAGTTTCCTTCCATATTCCTTTGTATATATTTTCAATCTGGAGAGTAATCTGTTCATTAGGAAGTTTCCTGTACAGACACATCACTTTTTTTTTTAGTTCAAGGTCAACAAATTCTATTCAATAAAATGTATTAATTGACTATTGCATGCAAACCCCTAGTGATACTAGGTAATAAAGCAGAAGCAATGAGTAAGATAATTCCCCCTGCCCTCAAAAATCTTTTAAATTTAGGATAAATGTTCTTGAACTTTATTGAGTGTCATGGACCCCTTTGGCAAACTAATGAAACCATGGACCTCTCCTTAGAATAATGGTTTTAAATGCACAAAATAAAATACATAGTATTATAAAGGAAACCATTATGTTACAATAGTTATCAATATACTAAAAACAAGTTCATAGTCCCCAGAATAAGAACTCCTAATCTAGAGGAGAAATGATGCATGCATAAATAACTATAGTAAATATAAGAGAGGTACTTTTCACACAAGCTTCTTGGAATAGGTGAAAAAGCTTATATGGTTTAGGTGGGAGAAAGATGCTAATAAAACCTTATGTAGAGTCTGAAGCTACCCAGGGATCAAAAGAGATCAAATCTATAATACAATCTTATTTGGGTCAGCCTGAGCTCTGTTACTTTCATTGTATTTGGTTTATTGATTATTTTTTTACTTCACAAAATTCAGCAGGCAATTTTAGAACTTCTACCAGAATTTGTGGTAAGTTTTTTTTCCATATGACTGTTTATATATTGATGTATCAGATGATACTTTTCTGCAAATCCCCAGAAACAGGAAGGTCAAGAGGAAGTCCACATTTGGGAAAGAGAATAATGAATTTTGGACATGTTGAATTCAATCTCTAGAAATGCAAATCTGGAGTTCAGAAGTCAGATATAGGCTGGAGGTATAATTTCAGACTTACCTGCTCAGAAGTGGAAACTTGTTTTGAACTGAGATAATTTTCCAGGCCACAGAGGACAGCACTAGCTGATAAATTTAACTGCCAGGTTTGGAACTTGCTGAGGCAATAATTGATAAGGCTATGCCTTAGTATCTGTTCAGTAAGAAATAGTGTTCTATTCCTATATTTCATATATACCAATACTAAAGTTTGACAGATTACAAGAAATACCTTGTTGATCCCTAGGGACTTATGAGAAAGAATGCTATCCACATTGTAAGGGGTGAAAAAAGGATTTTATGGGTTCAATATATTAAAAGGTGGTTGCCAGGAGAAATTTCCCCAATTAAGGAATAATCTCAAGTCAAAATTGACTTTTATGTTGATTTATTTACAATTAGGAAGGTTGAAAGTAGGGAAATTGAGAGAGAGAAACTCTGGCCCCGACCAGAAGGCCGGACCAGGTAAGGATTTAGAGGCCCAGAAGTTGGGGCACAGAAGTTAATTAAACAAGGCTTCTAGCCCCAAGGCCTTTTACAATTAGAGAGGCAAGAGAGGCCTCCCTGAGGGTAGAGCCTCCAGAAACGCCAAGGGAAGAGAAGGAGTCAGCCTAACTTACCCACCTGGAACAGTCTAGGTCAATGAACCAGCAAAGCTCCCTCAGGTCCCCTTCACCGCACCAGTCCCAGCCTCCCTTCTCCCCTCTTTGGAAGGGGACATATATATGTCACTTCCAGTGCCTTCCCTTAGCCTGCGTGTCCAATCACAATAGACTCTTTCTCATAGAAAGTGTAGGGGGGCAGTGCCTCAATTCTGATTGGTTACTCACTCTAGCAGGAATGGGTTAGGACCTCCCAGAATTGGAAGGTGCTCTCACCTTTGTGTAGACTTAATTTAATTATCAGAACATAGAGAGAAAGAACTGTAGGAGTAGAAACACAGAAGGAAAACATTTGATTTTTCACTTGTTTATATTTTTTAGGTTTGGAGTTTTGGTTTTTAAAAGATCATTACAAAAATGAATAATATGGAAATAGGTATTGAGTGATAATACATGTATAACCCAGTAGAATTACTTGTCAGTTCTGGGAAAGGGGAGGGAAAAAAGGAGGGAAAGAACACAGATCATGTAACCATGGAAAAATATTTAAATTTAAAAATGAAAAAAAATACATTTTTGTCTGATAAGAGGAAAGAGGGGCTTTAGAAGGAGATATTAGTTTGCTTTGCCATTCTCCCTCCACCTCTAGTTACTGGAAAAAGTAGCATGAGGTAACTGGGTACCCAAAACATAGTAATAAACAGTAATAAAACTGAGAGATGAGACTGAGGACTCTAACTATCCAATTCCTTCTCATCCTTTAATGCCCAGGTCAGGTTTTATTTCCTGCAAGAAACTTTCCTTGAAAACTCCATTGCACTCTATTGCCTTCCTTATCTCTCTGTCTATAGGACTTGTCTGTACCATATTTTTACTACTTTGTGTGTGTGTGTGGGGGCTCTAATTATCTCATGGGGTTATGTGTATGTATCCTATTGATCTAAATGATAAACTTTTCCTTAACAAATACCTTCTCATGTTCTTCTGCAGCCTCTCTCATACTCTTTCATTCTGGGCTTGGTTTCATAGTATGTTCCCAGTTGTCTCATGCTCTTTAGCAAATCTTATTGTTATTATTGTTCCTACATTTAGCAATAGCTCTTTCCTACTTTCTATTCATGGGAGGTTGAAGCCTCCCACTTCCATTTTGTTATGAATTGGGAAACAATATAACCAAACTAGTTAGAAATGATTTTAAAATGGAGGCAGCTAGATGGCTAGTGTATATAGATCATTGGTCTTAGAATAAGGAAGACCTTAGACACTAGCTGTGTGACTTTGGGTAAGTAAAATAGGGATAATAATATTGCATACCTCCCAAGGTTGTTGTGAGGGACAAATGATAATATTTGTGAAATGCTTTTCAAACCTTAAAAATAATATAGAAATGAGAGAGGGGAGAAACATCTATAGTACAGAAGCTCCTCTCTAACTGGGGGCTCTGGCTCTAGGTTATGGGATATGTTCTCCACTGGTGGGGGCTATTTTGCTCTCTTTGACTGGTGAAATATTTTGTGATACTTTGATACCTACAAACATGCCCAAGTCTGCCCACCCCCCAAAAAACTTCATTCAATCCTACCATCTCTGCAAGCTATTGTCTAAAACTTTCCCATCATTTCTAGACAAATGCTTGAATATAATAATAATTTCTGACATTTATATAATGTTTTCTATATGCCAGGCACTATGCCAAGCACTTTTATGATTATTATTTAATTTGATCTTTACAATATTTTTCTTTGTCTGCATTAAAAATATGCATTGCTACACACCTTAATTCATCCAGTTCCATAGTATTCCAGTGAGGACACTGCATTTTAAAATAGTTCTTAACTACTGCACAGGGGTTCTTTACAAATTGCCTATGTAGGTGACACACATCCTGTTTTTTTGAAATGTCTAGGTCAATATACTGTTCTCCTATTTCTATTAACTTGTCCATGTATGCAGAGGGAGTTTCTTCACTCACCTGTCTCAACTCTTCAAATTTTGTCCAAGTCCATGGCCTGTTCAAGCATTCCCTCATTGTCTTTATTATTGCCTGCCTTGCTTTGACTAGTTTGTTGTAATCTTCTTCACAGTTTGAATTCCAAAATGGATCCTGAATTGGCCAATCAGCTATATTCCCTAATGATTTTTTTTTGGTTTCCCTAATGATTTCCTCTTTCTCCCTATTTCTAAGCAATTCAAAAAATTCAAAAATTCAAAGTCAAGATAAGTTGGATCAAATTACTTTACAATTGCCTCAATTTTCTTCATGACTGTAATAGGTTCCTCCTCAAAAGAAGGAGTACCTTTTTAAAAATTATCCATGTCTGCCTGTGTGAATACCTTTTGGTGTCTTATATTGATTAGTTTATGTTCAGGGGTAAGTGTAGGAACTTTACGGAGTGGGAAGAAACTGTCAATATTTCTGTTTAGTTCAATGGTTTCCTTTTCTAGCTTAGTGCCATTTAGAGCCATTAACTGCTCAAATATTCTCCTTTGCTTTATTATGATGTTTTGGAAATAGTCCAACCTCATATCTCTTTGATCATCTCTCAGTTGTTTCCTCTTTTTAATCTTCATTTGATTTAGGATGTAGTATATTAAATACTTTATCATTAATCCCAATAAAATCCCACATCCACCTATTGGTGTCAGCTTTAGTAGATCTAATACTGTAAGGCAAAGGATGTCTATCCATGTTTTTGGTAAAGGGAGCTCTCAAAAATATCTAGGAATCTCTTTAGTAAACACTTGAGTTATGTTTTTTTATCACCATGATTTCTATCAGTTTTCTTTACTGCCTTTTTTTTGTATAAACTTTTAGGTTCTTATCCTTTTTTGGCTTGCCAATTGTTATGGATATTATTGATCTTTATATCAATGGCCAGTTGATATTGATCTTGTTATTTGTTATTGCTTATAGATAGCTGGTATAGGTTTGAAATGTTAGGGTGATCAGTGATAGATGGTATATGAAGCTACTAGACACAGCATAATCCAACTAATTTATTATTAACTATAAGGAGTATCAGGGATAGGAAAAGGAAATAGAAAGTAATGTAGGAAAAACTATTGCCCTAATTCTAAGATTTCCAAATATATTCCCCCCGAAACTAATCTGCAAGGATTTTCTTCTTGTTCACCAAAGGTGAACCTTTTTAAACTATTCTACCACTGTCTGCTTATACCCCAAATCTATCTATCCTTATAATAATATATAAATTTATAATTATCCTTAAACTCCTTCACTTATATTGGATAGTGACAGCTTGAATGTAGCTCTGTGTCTGCCCAGCTTCAGAGAAAGTTGCCTGTCAGTTCTCACAGATGCTGCTCTTTGGCGCCACCTAGAGCTCCTATAGAGAATAGCTCCTGCCACACTCTTTCAGTTCAAGTATTCTCCAATCTTCATCAGATGAAAGATTTTTTCCAAAGATAACTCTCATCAAAATCCTCACAGATCAATGAGAGTCAATCTCCAACCACCTACTCCCAGAGAGTACGCTCCAGAGAGTGAGTGATCAGTTTTCCCAACTGTCTTGCCCAGTGGGTTCTGGGATCTCCTCTTAAGGGACCCACAACCTATTCTCTGTCCTATTTAATTAAAGGGGACAAAGCAAAATATAGAAACCCCTTTCTCTAGTCTACAACTCTTGCCTCTAAATATCCAGAATAACTATTTAATAACTAATTACTTAATGACAAATTAATCTTTACAGGAAGAAGACAATTTGGATCATATAACTTTAGAAAACTTATATGGACATTTGTTGTTACATGTAATTGATTTTTAAAAAATGAAGTAAAAATTGAAGCAGTGTTAAACAAAAGTAAAATAAAATAAAACTCATTCTATTGTTTTGCCTTTTAAAGATATTTATGTAAAGAGTAACTACTAATAAGCAGGTTATTTTAAAGTTACCAGCTAAAAACAATGCATCATTATCTCTTCCTGAGACCAAGAGATGAGAGGAAAATATGGAAAGAAAATTACTTAGTTGTAACTTTTAAAGTATTTTACTGTACTAGGTTTTTGCATCTAAGTGATTTACTGTGCTTTTTAAAGCAACAAATGTAATTTTAAAATCTGAGAGGAATATATATGTATATACACAGATATATGCATATGTGTTGTTACATTTTTTCTTTCATGGCATAATATATGGGTTTCAGGAAGGGGTGGAGGAAAGGATAGTGTTTGGGGAATAGTGAGTAAGATAGTTTGGTTAGAGTTTGGGGTACCTAATATCTAGTTCTTTCCAAATGTGTCTAAGTCTCTGTTATCCCATTTGAGATTTTCTTGGCAAAGATACTGGAGTGGTTTACCTGTTTCCTCCTTCAGCTCAATGTATAGAAGAAAGTGAAGCAAATAGAGTTAAGTGACTTGCTTAGGCTCACATAGATAGATTTGAACTCAAGAAGATAATTCTGCCTGACTCTAGGTTCAGCACTCTATCCACTATGCCACCTAGCTGCCCTTTGAGTATCTAAAGGGGAGGGATGTTAGACAGGGTTGTTTTTTTATCTTTAAAAACTTTTTAAACGTTAAAGCTCCTGGATTGAATTGAATTGAGGAATTGAAGAATTTGACAGTTCTTCCTCAGAATCTCACCTTTGTTCTAAAGAATATTTTTTTCCTTTCTTTCTGCAGCTGCATCTTGGGAAATCATGGATAGATTTCAATAACTTCTCTTTTGAGTTTTCTAAATATTTAGGTTGTTTAAAAATTTTAGGCAGCCTAGCTGTAGAAAGGGTGAGTATTTTTTTTTTTTTACAATTCTCTCCAGCTGCATTCTGGTACCTTTTAGTTTCTTTTGGATTGATCTTTCCATATAGCTGAGCCATGTGAACTAAGAATGACAATATTCTAAATTTATTCTCCAGGGAAGTCAGTGAGGCTCATGCTTGTCAGGTCTCATTCAGTTATTTCTTCAGATAAAACCTCAGATATCAGTCTTACTTAGGGAAATAAAATTAGTGTTTTTTAAAAAAGTTTTAGGGAGATTCTAAGGCCTGGATCTGAGGAAAATAAAACTTCATTGCACAACAAGTTTTTGATTTAATTCAACAAACATTTATTAGCCTCCTGGTGCTATGGAAGAAATGTAAATCATGGGGCATGTGAACAATGGATTTATAGACTAGTGGAAGAGATAATACTAATACATATCTAATGAAATAAGAATGTAAGTTTAAACTATATTTCTGTTGGTACCTGTCCTCTTACATGATGCATCCATGCACAATTTTTCTTGAAGGAAGAGTAACAAATCTCCCTTGTTTTATCTTCTAATCCAAGAAAAACCCTGGACATCACAATATATGGCTCTTTTTGTTCCCATGAAAAAGACCCTTGGGTCTTCAAGAAATACATTAAAGTGTAACAAAAAAATAAGGAGAATGTACACAGTAACAGCAATAATGTCTGATGATCATCTGGGAAAGACAACTATTATCAAGAATGAAAGGATCCAAGATAACACCAAAATACTCATGACAAAAAAGACTATCCACTGCTATAGAAGAAATTGATGGAGTCTGAATGTAGAAAATAGCATTCCATTTTCCACTTTATTTCTTTTATGAGCTTTTTTTTCTCATATAAGTGATATGTCTTCTTTCATAACATTACCAACATGGAAATATGTATTGTATGATAGTATATGTATAACCTATATAATATTATTTGCCATGTCCAGGAGGGGGAAGGGAAGAGGAAGGAAAATGGATCGCAAAATTTTAGAAAATAATTATTTAAAATTGTATCTACATGTAATCTGAAAAAGAAAAATATAAAAAAAATTTTAAGTAAACACAAATATGCAGAATGGGCTCATACTTTAGCCTCTCAAAACTCAAGAAAACTCTTCCTTCATCCTGAGAATTTACTCAGAATCCTCAGCTGCCCCCTATAGCATTCCTTTTACTGCAGTAAATGTTTATTATATTTAAGTCAATTTATTACAAGGGCTACTTGAACAGTATATGTAGCCTATTAGATTCTGGGCTCATTTTCCCATCCTACATTCCAAATACCAGATCAGGTTCCCTAGAGTAAGGCTACTTATTATTCTCCTAAGAGTTCTAGTATTAACCTTAAAGAATTTGAAAATTGTTTCTCTGGTTCTATAACTCAAGATCTCTCATCCAGTATATTCTCCCCAATAATATCATTAGTTAATATTTTCCTGATATTATCCTACCAGTGATTATTGTCCCAATATCATTTATCATTTTGACTAGTTGGTCTCTCTGTTATATCAATTAACCACTGAACAAAGCTGTTGCAAAGGGTTATTAATTGAGAATGTATAGCAAGAGCCAAAGTACAAAACCCTCCAAAACAAAGACTTTGCATTCCTCAACTGTCTCAGTCCCTGGGGAGAGTGGATTCAAAATTACATACATTCCCCAACCATGTTCACTTTTTGTTGTGGCTCAACCAATGGATGACTAGTCACTACCTTGCTTGCAAGTACATATCTTGGCTGTCTGGATGATCCACTGCTATGCTGCACAGGTTGCTCCTCACTGGAGCTGTGGCTACTGGCAGATTCTGCCATGGACTCTTTTCTGTATCTCTGGGGGCGCTTCTAACTTTTTGAAGCTCACGATTTTGTCATCTTGTTTGTTCCATCTCCAATATTAATTCTCTAGAGATCAGAAAAGGGACAAAGAAAAAGCAATATAATGTGTTTATGGTAACATGATGCCTAGAGATACTTGAGGAGTGACTGCTTCTATCCACCTGGAAGCTTGGAATAGTTCTTGCCTTCCTTGACATATGGGAGGAGAACTCCATTTCATCTATTTAAGCTTTTTGTGTGCATTATCAATAGTGGTTTAGCAGTTTATTAAACCAAAAAATGATGAGGAATTAACTATTTCACAAGGCAGTACATTCTACTTTTTGGACCTCAATAACTATTAGAAAGATTTTCTTTATAAAGTTCTACACCCAACTCAAGAGGTTTTGGGGGGGTCCCTTGAAATATAGTCTATGACTCTTGGAGGGAGATATGATTCTTGATTGGCTAAGAGATCCTTGAGTTTGGTGATGTTATCTGCTTGTGTTGTGGGAAAACATATCAAAGTTTGTAGCAGGATTTCACCCAAAGAATTGGAGGCTAAAAACTCTGTTCTGTTCGGAGATATTAAAGCATTTTTTTGGAAGAGGTTTAAAGCAATGGAATGGCCATCTAGTATTTGCAAAGATGTGACACTCCTGCAGAGCCAGCAATAGGGGAGCCGTTTTCTTCCTCCTCTTCCCAGCTCCCAGGACATTTTTTTGCATGCTCCACCCTTCAATCCAGCCATTCGAAACAAGCACTTTCTCCCTCAACTCTCTCCCGAAATCTTGGGGCTCACAGACAGTTTGAATTTGCCCTCTGGGCATTTGAACTCTGAAAAGGTTCCCTGAGGAGGGTAGGCTAATGGAATGGCTTAGGCAGATGGAAGGATCTCAGTGGTGGATCAGGATTTGCATATTTATTGAAAGTCTGGGGGCTCGCCGCCACCTCCCATTTCATGGAATTCTCCACTTTTTCCCCAGAATAGTCCAATCCTGAGTATGTCTAGGAGTTCCAGGTAGAAAACCCCAGAAAATGTTTGTAGAGGAAGAGGGTACAAATCCAGGTAGAGGTGTGTTTATGGGTTCGAACTATAGGTTTGGGGGATTCCCAGGGACTGCAAGAGTTTTCAGTGCTCACATCTTATGTTCCCTCCATTGTTCTACCTGCCATCATTTGTCAGTTTAGGAGAGACCCCACTACCCTCCTGGAATGCCCTTATCACCTAGGTGGGGGACATAGGGAAGGTACCAAACGGTACAAGGTTGATACAGATTATTAATAATACATATTTTGCGATGTGTGCTAACTATTGCTAACTGGTAAAAGATACAAGATTTCTGAATATGAGGATCCCGTTTCTATCACTGTCCATCTCCATCACCTGGAAGATGAGACTAGAGAAGATCAGAAATGGAATTTTAGGGAAGGTGGATAAGAAAAAATTGGAATGACTAAATAGAGTTCTCTGAGCCCCAGGCATGTCAATGAAGATTTACCACCACTAAGTTCCTTGATTCCCAAGGGTAGCTACCCCAGAGACTGTTGAAAGAAAGTATCTTTTCTTGGTTAGGCTGAAAAGTTGTCATGCTCTTGATCTGAAGAGCACATTTACTCTTATGACTTTCTCTTGTCTACCCTAGTCTATATAACTTCCTGGGTTTTGTTTTACTGCTTGTTTGGATAACGTTTGCTAGCTATCTGTGATTATTCTTTGTGTAACAAGAGTTTGCTGAGAGGGAACTAATCTGGTGGAGAGTAAATATTACCTTTAATTCTGAAGTGGAACTGTGAGCAATTTCCCCCAAAATGACTAGAAAAAGAGGATTTTATTCTGAACTCCAAATTTGGGGAGGGAAGGAGTGATCTTCCAGGAATATCAGTCATCCTAATATACTTTAAAGTAGAAATCACAGTATTTCTTGGATACTCTGAATAGGTCACTCTGATGCTAAATCTTTTAAAATATTTCCCAGTACTCCAACTTAAAATCCTGTGACATGATACAATCTATATTTAACTTACATTTTGGGGAACATTCTTTTGTTCCCACTGCTCCTAATTCTGCTCTTTGGAGTTAAGTACAAGTTTAATCCTTTTTCAGCTTGACAACCTTCAAATACTTACTTCAAAACATTTATGTCTTCTTCTAGTCTTCCTGTTTATAGGATAAACATACCCAATTTCTATAACTAGGACCTAAATGAAAGAAAAGGCTACACCATCCAGGTAGCCCTCTTCCAGGGGAGCTCTAATTTGTCAGCTTCTTTGATTTCACTAGTATCACATTAAGGGTGTCAAGAGCTAAGAAGTTTCTAATCCCTTTGAAAAAAGAAATGTACCTCCAAAAGGAGATATGTGGATAGAGAAGAACCCAGATGGATTGGTGATTAAAAACCCACCTAGGGACCTTCCCAGGGCCAGTGAAGCACAAACCCCTTGAGACTATATGAAAACACAAGTTTATTTTGCTTATTAAGGTTAGGGAACTGATAGTTAAGATCCAATATATCCCTGACTCTACAGAGCTCTATCTCCACCCACTTTCCAGGATCCTCTCAGAAGAAAGCTCTTCTGATCTTTTTTTTTTTTTTAATTTTTTTTTAACCCTTACCTTCTGTCTTGGAGTAAATACTGTGTATTGGCTCCAAGGCAGAAGAGTGGTAAGGGTAGGTAATGGGGGTCAAGTGACTTGCCCAGGGTCACACAGCTGGGAAGTGTCTGAGGCTAGATTTGAACCTAGGTCCTCCTGTCTCTAGGCCTAGCTCTTACTCCATTGAACTACCCAGCTGCCCCTCTTCTGATCTTCTTAAACCCTTATCAGCTTCCTGATCTTTCTAAACCCCAAAACCATATGACTAACTTTCTAGACTAAGAATCCTAGATTGCTAATCAACTACACTTAATTGTCTCTAAAAGGGCTAATGAGAATGGACTCACAAGTAGACTAAGTCCTTCCCCAAGCCTGGGGTTGGCTTCTTAGGTTAAAAACCCCAAAGTCCAAGATGGTAAACCCTTTGGTTTACCTTAGCCAAATTGCCAGAGCAAAATTGTCCACAGCACTGCAGGGAAACCCAGATCTCCTCCTAGGTATCTTCCAAGCCCAAACCTTCCAAATGCCTCCACAAAACTAGTCAGGTTACAAGAGCCGATGGAGCAGCTGTTCTCCCTTCCAGCTCAGGGACAGGACAATTGTGTAATGACAGTTAACTCAGTTAACTCCCCCAAACTCTCCTCTGCAGTGCCTTCTTTTAGAATCTTTTCCCAAGGTTCATGGCTAAATTTTTCTCTCTCCCTTTTAGAGATAATTTTGCATTTTCCCTTATCCCTCTATTCTTACAGCTTTGTGATATTTAGAATTGCTTTGGAACATCAAGATCAGACTGATGATATATGCCTGGAAATAACTTTGCAATGTTCCTGGTCGCAAGAAAAGGTAAGAGTGCCCCAAATAGTGCTACCTTCCTCTTTCTTATCAGTCACAACTTGATTCCAAGCAGTAGACTATATCTCTTTTTAGGCAGAATTCCTCCCTTTTTGCCCAGTGCTAGAAGACTTCTTCCCCTCTTTCTTAAAAGGAATACAAGTTGTAATCTTCTTCTTCTCCTCCTTGAGACTTGGGTCTATCCAATAGCACTCCACCCCCCAACAGACGTGTGTGTGTGTGTGTGTGTGTGTGTGTGTGTGTGTGTGTGTGTGTGTGTGTGTGTGACTTTTCTCTCTCAATGGAAATATCTTTGCTGCAGAGCTGTTTGCCTGGTTTGTTTATTAGAGTAATGCAATTGTTGCTTGTTGATTCTAGGATTGACAGGGAGGAAAGAGAGAACACTTACCTGGGAGTCAGGCAAGATGGCAAAAGAGTCCCTGTTATTATGGATTCCTTATGGATTTGCTCAGAAATTGGGACAGAACCCTATTGTTTATCTCTGAAATAGGACAACTGACAAAAAAAAGTGAAAAAGTCATCACTCTGCAGTAGCTATCCAGGTTGTAGGAAAGATGAAAAAATCATTGAATATTAGGGCTAGAAGGTATCTTAAAGATTTTCTAAACCAATTCTATTATACACATGAAGAAATTAAGACTCAGAATGGGGCAATGATTTGCTGCAAGTCATATAGCAAGGCAGCATGAGCTCTCAGAGGCAAGGATTATTTCTCTCCTTCCTTCCTTCCTTCCTTCCTTCCTTCTCTCTGGGCATTAAGCATGAGGATAAAGAATGGAATGATTATATTTACAAGCAAATCATTGTTGAAGGCAAAGCCTGCCCTAACAGATGGCAGAGAATAATACACTTCTAGTCTAGGCTTTTGCATATGTAAACTAGAGGAAGAATAATGATCATTTTAATACTCAAAAGCTAGAGTCATCTTTCTTTACTAGCCCAGAGTAGTCAATTTAGTTTTTAGTGCTCCAGGTGACTCAAATTCAGGGCTTTCTTTAAAGTTAGAGTCTGTTTTGTTTTTGTCTTTTTAAACCCTTACTTCCCATCTTAGAATCAACACTACATATTGATTCCAAGGCAGAACAGAAGTAAGGGTTAGGTAATTGGGGTTAAATGACTTGCCCAGGGTCATATAGCTAGGAAGTGTCTGAGATCATATTTAAACCCAGATCCTCCCATCTCTAGTCCTGGTTCTCTAATGTCAACTTTTAGAAAAATGTTTTTGATAACTCTATTTCAGTATAATTTTTTTACTTTGAAATGTTATATATTTCATTTTATACTTTAAAGATATAATTCTGAGAAATGGTTTATAGGCTTCCCCAGGCTGCCAAAGAGATTGATGACACAAAAAAGATTAAGAACTCCTGCTCTAGTGTCATAAGGAATAATGAACACGATGATCACAAAAAATCCTGTAAGGATCTATATGAAGTGATACAAAGTGAAGTGAACAGAACCAGGGGAATGCTGTACACAGTAACAGCAATAATGTACAAAGATCACCTGTGAATGATTTAACTATTATCAGCAATGAAAGGATCCAAGACAACTTCAAGAGGCTCCTAATGAAAAATGCTATCTACTTCCGTAAAAGGAACTGATGGATAGTCTAAATGCAGATGAGAGCAAGCCATTTTTCATGAGTTTTTTCTAATATAAGCAATATGTATCTTCTTTCACGACATGATGAGCATAGTAATATATATTGCATGATAACATATATATATAACCTATATCATATTGTCTGCTGTTTTGGAGAAGGGGAAAAGGAGGGAGTGAGACAACATGGATCCAAAAGTCAGAAAATTATTAAAAATTGCATCCACATATAACCTGGAAAAAATAACCCCTACTCTAAGAATAAGTTACAGGGAGTTTTCCATCACATTGGGAGTTCCCTTTTCTCATGAAACTTTAGGCACAAATCAATAGGAGCAAGAACTTTAAAAAACACACCAGGGGAGCTAAAATAAGTCACTCTAAGAAACCAAATCTATGGAACAGAAAATGGCCCTTAAGTAATAATATTTGTAGTGAATAATCAACTTTGTAAAATGTTTTTATATCCATTATCTCTAGCTCATTTAACTGTGGCAAGATAGGAAGGTCTGGCATTATTATTATATTATTACACACCCATTTTACAAATAAGGAAATGGAAATTCAGGGAGGTCTTGTGACTTGCTCTATACTAATTAATGGTTATAGGAACATAACACAGGTCTCCAGATTCCTGGAGAAAAAAGGGCATTTCCTATTGTAAACTAAATTGTAGATCTCTTGATAGCAGGAATCAGAAAAATTTAATTTTGCTAAGCTCCATATAGTCTAATAATAATTATAATACAAACTAACACAATAAGCTCTTAGGGTTAAGCCTCTAGAAAGATGTAAATTTCTTAATGGCAAGGACCATTTTTTAATAAAAAAAAAAATTCCCCAATGCCTAAAATAAAATAGGTTCATAATCTTACTAAGTATCTGTTAAATTAAAGGGGCAACTAAGTATAGTGGAAAGAAAGCTGCTAGTCTTAAAGTCTAGAGGACCTGGATTCTGGTTCCACTGTTGACACCTTCTGGCTGCATGACTGGACTTCATCTTTCAGTGGTAGGTAAAACTCTTTAAGAGGATGATTTTTAGAGAATGTGTTCCCTGTCATTAGAAATCAAAAGTTTAGTTCCTATCCTCCAATTCTAAATTGCTGGTGTCAGAAATACAAGTTTCCATTCTGCTTCAATCATTTACTATTTATATGACCCTAGGCAAGTCACTAATCTCTGTCTGCTGCAGTTACCTCATCTGTAAAATGGGGATATAAGTACCTACCTCCCAAAGTTCTGAGTGTCAAATGAGATAATTGTAAAGTATTTTGCAAACCCTAAAAGTGCTACACAAATGCTAGTTATTCTTATTTTTATTATTTTCCTCAAATGTAAAATGGACAATAACCCTTAACTTCTAGAGTCACTGTAAGGATCAAATGAGATTTATAGAGTGCTTTGAAAGCTTTAAAGCACTGTTAGTTATTATCATATTATTCTTTTCCTCAACTTTGTGAGGACCAAATGAAATATCTGTAAATCGCTTAAGCAAAGTGACTGATCCAAAGTAGGGGCTTAAAAAATGTCAAGTTATTATTAATTATTCAAGTATTTATGAGGGGCAGTCCCCATCAAAAACCACAACTCCCAGAAATCTTCACAGCGCATGCGTGTCTTGCCCAACCCGGGGGCCAGAGTGACGTAGTAGCTCGGTGGCCGCATCTGACCTGGAGTCTGCCCAGTGTCCGGTAAGGAAGTGTCGGAGTAGGTTCGTCTGTCCTTCAGTCCAGCTGACCAGGTTCCCATTTCAGAGTTTCGTGGCTTCCTGAAACCCCTCAAAGGTGAGCTTGTGGAGTGGTGTGTGTGTATATGTGAGGAGCATGGGGTTCGGCTGCGAGGTCCTTCCCCTTTGGGACCCCTAGCATTTTACTTCAGGCTCCGCCCCC
>NC_058132.1:323150705-323203871 GCF_016433145.1 Gracilinanus agilis | reverse complement strand
TCCTCTTCCAGAAACTTCCAATTTCTTTACTCCCGCCCCGCCCCCCACGTCTTGCCCCGCGGGGCCCTAGCCCGATTTCTATCCGCATTCCCGACCCCACCCTGCCCGGGTGCGGCCACACCCTCCTGGGCCAGATCCTTGACCTCCCCCCAACTTGTGCCATCTCACCCCATCCCTGGCTTTCTCTGGATCTTTCTGTCGCCCTTCTCCAGTCCCATCTGTCCATTTTTCCAGCCTCTAAGCCTTTTCCTTATACCCCTCTGATCCCACATCGCCAGTTTTTACCTTATTTTAATTAAATCTTATTTTTTTAATCGGCGAAAATTTTAATTTTTGCTGTTAACTGAAATACGTATTCACTTCCCCTTCACTCCTTCCCCCCTTCCCCCCCGGATTGTCAAGCAAGCATTGGCTGCGTTCCAAAAGATCACTCCATCCACACTTAATCCGCTTCCCTTCCCAGAGGGTCACTTTTGCTGCAACATTCCGGAATTCCCCAGTTCTCAACTCACCCATTAGTTCAGCCAGTCACCCACTTTACCAGTCCTTAGTTCCAGTGCTTTGGACGCCCAGAAACCTTTGTCTGCTTTTGAGCGCCCACCCCAACCATAACTTTTTTCCTTTACCAATAATCCCACTCCCCAAATAGTGGTTTGTTATTGTTGTTAATTTTTTTATTTAAAGCAGTTTTTCCCTGGCTCCCTTTTGGCTTCTTTCCATTCAGAGATGAAGGGTAGGACTAAGATCCGGGATCGGGGATTTCCTTCAGTGTCACCTGATCGGGTTTGTTATCTGCGAGGAAAGCCGAGGGCGGAGTGAACCAGGTCACTGGGAGCGGGGCCCAGCCTCCTGTTTTGTAATCTCCGTCTCTGGGAGGGAGATGACCTGGGCTGCCTGGAAGCGGCTTTTCCCAGGGCTGACGGTACTAGTTTTCTGGACCGTTTGACTCCCCCTGCCGGTCACTCTTGGGCAAAGAGGTAGCCTGGTATGAGAATGTTTCCTCTTCTGAGAGGTACCTGAGTTATGTAACTAGGAGAATAAGAAGTGCCTTGAGGGTTTTGAGGAGTGTATTGTGGCATGATAAATTATTCTGCTGTTTATAATGGTTACACTCGGTGGTGGGGTGTGGTAAGGAAATACTAGCTAATTTTGGGTGAAATTACGCTTGTTACTGTAATTGGAGGCTATGAGAAAGGAGGGTTTGGTTTGAAAGTTTTTTAACCAGGAAAATAGGAAAGAGAAATTTGAATCTTGTAGAAAATGAAATTTTTCAACAAGCTTCAGCATTATTGCCAAACAAACAAACAAACAAACAAAAAAAACTGTGTTAAGTAATGGGCTTTAATAAATTGGAGCAAGAACTACTTTCACAAAGTAATTTTCATTCTAGGTCACTGGGATGATTGTTTTTTAAAAGCACCAGGCCACCCTCCTTATTTTCCCCTAGACCTGAAACTAAAGGTTACTTCAATTCTGAAAAGTCAGAACTGCTTTCTTGCCTTTTGTAGCGTTTTTTTGCTTTTATTTTATTAATTGTATCATTGAATCGAATAAATTGGACAATATATTTTTTGCTCCAAACCAAGTATTTTTTCTTATTTTTTTTAACATTTATTAATATTTATTTTTTTAGAAAAGTTAACATGGTTACATAATTCATGCTCTTTCCCCTTCACACACCCCCCAGCTCTCCCCCATGGCTGATTCGAATTTCCACTAGTTTTAACATGTGTCATTGATCAAGACTTATTTCCAAATTGTTGATGGTTGCATTGCAAACCAAGTATTTTTAATATTATTGAGTATCTTTTTGAACAGTTAGTATTCATGTCATCTTTTACTTTTAGAAAATATTTTTTAATTTTCTGGGTTCTTTAGAGATTTGGTGTGATGGAAGTAATACATTTTCCTACAAAACCAATCCAAAATTGAAAAATAAGCAATGACTGTTAAAGACTTTGTTACCAATTTCCTAACATGTTAAAACTTTTTAGGTAACATTCTTAAACAATATTTTATTTTAACGAGGATCCTTCTGGGGAAATGATCTAAATTTGCCTGGGGGCACTGGTAAAATTGCAAAGTATGGTGCCAAATGGTTAGTGCTTTTTAGGGTAGCCTCTTAGAAGAATGGGAAAGTGGAAGTTGCTACTTTTTCTAAGCTTTCTGTGTTTTAAAATGGCAGTGATTCCCATAGTGGGCGCTAGAGCCCCCTGGTGAGTGCTGCAGAGATTCAGGGGGGAGTGGTGATGGCCACAGGTGCATTTATCTTTCCTATTAATTGCTATCAAAATAAAAAAAAATTAATTTCCAGGGGCCTAAGTAATATTTTTTCTGGAAAGGGCCAAAAAAGTTTGGGAACCACTTGCCTAGGGTGTCTTATAACTTGACAAATATGATTTCCTTATTTTAAAAAAAGCTAAAAGTTTGTTGATTTTTAAAAAATGGAATAATAAAGTCATCAACTTAGATTACCTTCATCAAACATTGTGTTAAAATATTTACCTGAAAGAATATGTGTTTGCAAATAATAAAGTCCTTTTTTCTTCCTCTCACTGATTTTAAAAGACATGGAATTTTTAGAGCCAGTAAGACCCTTAGAAATTAAGGCGTTCAATCCACCTTATTTGACAGTTACATTCTCTATCATCCTCAGAATTCTTGGAAGATAATGAAACATTTTAAAAATCACTTCATAAAATAAACTCTTTTGGGGTTAGGGGATTATAGATCCAGACAGAGTCTCAAAAGCTTTTTGACTGAACCCCTTCATTTTATGGATGAGCAAACCAAGGTCCTGTGAGATCATAGAACTATTTACTAGTCTTTTTTTTAATACTTATTTGGTTTTCTGGATAACAGAATAGAATGCATTATGACTAGGTATTAGTCAATACTTTACCTTTTTCTCCCAGGGGTATTGCTTCCCTCACCACCCTTTCTTGTACCACACTTTGTCTTCCCCTTTCTCGTTGATAGAGGAGTCATAATACATAATACCACTTCAGACTCTTCCTAGACCACCTTCCCTAAACAATCTCTCCTTTGAGATTCATACTATCCAAATTTATAATTGGATCCTGAACTGAATAGTTATTTATCTGAAATTCTCCTTTCTTCCTCAATAAATTTAGCGACTCACTCAGTCTTTCTGTCCTTCCCATATTGTACTCTCATACACAAGTGTGAGAATACAATAAGAATTTATTTTTAATATACTGTATTAAATCATACATCAGGGCCCTGGAGTAGAAAAAACCCAGTTCCTATTTATTAGGGAGAATTTCTCTAATATTCCTGTGTCTAGGATCTGGGTCAGAGATTCCATCCAGTCTAGTGCTTTTTGCATTTTCTTTGCCTTTAGGAATCCCAAAGAATGTCTTCTTTTTAACAGAATTTGTTAATAAATGAAAAAGGTAAGGATTCTTTTCTTGTATACTCCACCAACCCACCTATTCTCCTGGCTGGGCTGAAGTTTTGATGGACCACCTTTTAATTTTTAATTAATTAATCAAATTAATTAATTAGCTTTTTAAAATTACCAAATAGATATGTATTTTCATTGAGAGAAGACCTTATGACCTATGCTACTTTATTGGTTATGATACTTACAGAACTAAAAAATGGATATAATCAATAAACTGATAATTCTTACCCCAAAATCATTCTCTTGAGATAATTTTAGTTATAACAAAAGTCAGATTAAAATGTAATGGGGAAATGTTTAATAAAAATCTTTTTTTTTAAGTACAACATAGATAATGTTAATTTGTGGATTTCTAAGTCAGTATTCCTATAGGAATCAGTTTATATTTGCATTTAATACCTCTGGTGTACAATATCAAGAACCAGACAACAACACCCTTAAGAGAATACCAATGTTAAAAGATAGATTTTTGTGCCAGGGAACAGTTGAGGATTATTAAACATACTGTGCAATTTCCCAGATGGATCCAGCCTGCTCCCACCTTCCTTTTCAGTATTGGGCACAGCTTGTTGGCCTCATGCAGTACCTCTCCTAATGAGGACTTATATCCTTGATATACTGGCCATGTTAGTGCATACTAGATTCTGGACATGGGGTATTTCATCCATTTATTTTGTCTTGTTTTTGTATGGATTGTCAGAATTCTTTTCACTGATAAAGGGTCTTTGAGGAGACCTTGCAGTTTTCTGAGGTTTGGTATAGTTAGCCGAGTGCATTTGGAAATAGGAGTATCTGGAGGACATTACCATCTATTTGGAATTCCTCATATCTATATGCTGTGCAGGATGGCTGTGTAGTGAATACTTTTCGGGAACATCACCTTGATGTATCTTGCTAAAAGCTTGAACTATATATAACTATATCTATATATAACTATAATAGTGTATCTGAAATAAACTTGCAAGTATGCCACAGTGTGTATATATGAATACTTCTATAGCTACCAATCAATTTCTTTCATTCTTTATTTTTATACTTTTACCTTCTATCTGAGTGTCAATTCTTAAAAGGGGCTCAAGGACTAGACAGTTGGAGTTAAGTGATTTGCCCAGAGACACATAGCTAGGAAGTGTCTGAGGCCAGATTTGAACTCTCAACCCCTACCCTGATGTTCTTTCTACTGTGCCTACCTAGCTGCCCCTACCAGTCACTTCCTTAGAACATAGTGAAAATGATGCCAAAGTTTTGCTTCATTTGCTTATTATGGATTATCCTGGTTGGTTGATCATGGTGGAACTAGTTAAAGAGTAATGTTATGATTATAGAAATGACAGAGGGTTATTAATAGCAACATCTTCACATGTGAGTCTTTTCTAATACTTGTAAACTCCAAAACCATGACTGATTAGCTTGTCATCCTTTAGGTAACATTTGATTCCTTTCCCTTTCTCTTTCCTATAGTTTTGTGTGTGTATGTGTGTGTGTGTGCGCGCCTTGCTGGTTGTCTAAAGGAATTTAAGAATAATTGTTCTATAAAATGTCAGTTGGTAATATGGTGTAACTACTGAGAGCAGCAGGGGAGTCAACTGTTAAAAATAATGACCTAGCTGAACATGCTGTTGTCTGTTTTAGTTGGTGAAAAAGGCAAGATATATTCCCATAATCTACTTTGTCAAAAACCAAAACAAAATGAGTTCTCCTTTCTCTACCTCCTTCCTTCCCTTTCTCCTCAGAGTATTCCTTTTGCAAAAGGTACCGTGGAGGGATCTGATAGTTTGAAATGCATGGAGTCCCCCCTTGTGGTTTTCTTGGCAGAAATACTGGAGTTGTTTGCTTTTTCCTTATCCACCTCATTTTTCAGGTGAAGAAACTGAAGCAACCAGGGTTAAGTAACTTGCCCTGAGTCACAAAGCTAGTAAGTGTATGTCTGAGGTCAGATTTGAACTTGGGCCTTTCTGACTTCAAGACCATGCCACCTTGTTGCCCCCAAATACTATTTGTATGCTGTAGTAAAAACTTCTCTCTGAGATGCTGAGCTATTAAGTTTTCTGTGTTTTTTAAAGTTTTATTTTGTAGGCTTTATTAGCATTTCACAGAGACTTGTACATCCAGAGTCCTGCTCCCATGCCTCATTGAGATGGGGAGGTGATTCTGGGTTTTTAAAGCCTATTCCATTAGTGTATAAGCTCTGACAAGTTCTACCACATCTAGAAGGGCATCAAAGGAAGTTCTGGCTGGCTGGTTTGCTCTCTAGTGCAGTCTAGCTAAGAATAGAATGACTTATCACCAGGAGGCTGACCACTTGGTTATAAAGTTTTGGGGCATGGTAGCCCATGAAACAAAGAAAAAAAATGACTCTTAGTCTTTTGTGATCCTATAGCTTTTGCAGTGATTGAGACAAAGTAGTAGAAAAAAGGGCAGAAGGTAATCTATAAATATTAACAATGGTTGGTACTCCAAATGAGAACAGAATCATATCAATCTTTCTATTAAAAAAATACCAGAAGACAAAAAGAAATTTTAGCTAAATGGAAGAATGACATCTTGCCCAGGAGCTGGTGGAGTAGGTTTTATTGTTTCCAGAGGCCATGAGAAACCCAAGATGATGGTATACTTAGTCATCTTATATTTTAATTGCTCTTGATGAATGTTTTTAAAAAGTCCACCACTAAAATTGTAGCTTATATTCCAGCATCAGTAGCAGAGGAGAAGGAGGAAGAGAAATCTATTAAGAACTTTTTAAATTGATGAACTTTCAATTAATACCTGTTGGCATTTGGGAATGTCAGTTCAAAGATAGGAGGGAATAGGTAAGGATATTTAAAAATAGTGCTCAGTAGAGAGACCTAAAGTTTGTAACATTACATGGAATATCATGAATATTTTATCTGAGAAAAAAATGGAGGTGCTAGACATGGTGAATCCTAAATAACATAAAAAAAGAAATGGATTACATTTTAACAGTCAGGAAATAATTTGTTACTGATAGTCATTTCTTAAATCAGCTATCTGAAAATACAGTTAAGCTAAAAACTTGTCAGAACAAAAATGAAAATTAATACAAGATTAGAAGACAGAATAAAAGTAAACATAAGAAATTGTGAAAGTAATTATATATAATTCATATCTTAACTATTTTATTTTATTATTTTTAATTAAAAATTCTTTTAGAATATTTTTCCATGGTTACATGATTCATGTTCTCTCCCTCCTCTCTTCCCTCCCTTCTAGAGATGACAAGCAATTCCACTGGCTTATACTTGTCTTATTACTCAAAATCTATTTCCATGTTATTCATATTTGTTTATCTTAACTATTTTAATAAAGTCTTGATGCTAAACAATTGGAAATAGTACAAAGGGCGTTAAAGAAGCAAATTTAGACTTGCTATAGGAAAAGCTTCCAAATGAGTAATTTACAGAATTGTATGGAATAAAATATAACTACAGATGCAAACTGGCAAATGCATATTTTATTTTCAGATAGTTTGGTGGCTCAGCTTTGGATGTTTTAGTTGAGGAGAGTAAGAGTATGGGGTGTGGGATAGGGGGAGATATTCTGATATTTAGATCATATTATATTTTTTTAAGTTCCTACTAACTTGACTCTATCTCTAGGGCTGCCTCAGAATGAATGAAATTGTTCTTCCTAGATCTGTTAATGTGCTTTTATATACCCTAGTACAGTGATCAGGAGACCTAGTGGCAGGCCCTGCCCCACCCAGCCTCACAGACTGTGCTGTTGCCCCCCCAACCCCCAGGGCAGTGAAAAAGGGAAGGGAGTGACCCCGGCCCTTTGCTCAGGGGAGGTAGTTAGTTCTTCCATTGGGCTGCTGGGCAGAAGGGCTGGGAGACATGTTAGAGGGGGGGAGGGAGCAACTCCACTAGAGTCCCTCTGGCAGCATCAGTGGTGCACACAGAGAGGTCCCATAGTTCACTCATCACCCTAAAAGAGGGTGGTGAGATGTGCAAGTGAAAGAGAGGTGTATTTAGGGGAGGAAATATTATTAAAAAAACTTTACATGGATTATTTTGGTTACTTGCTGTTAAACTTTGCCTGAATTTTCTCTGTCATACAAATGGCTCTTAACAGTCAGATTACAAAAGTCAATTGCAGTATTGGTGGATTGCAAGTCATATGACTCCATTTCAAATATCTTACCTTCTTAATGCTTCCTGTGTGACATTGGGCAGGTAACCTCTTGAGTTTCACTTTCCTTATGCATAAAATGAAGTCTTTATTTTCCAATTCTAAATCCTACAAGCTAGATTTCAACTAGTTTTTAATCTTCAGCTTGTCCAAGAATAAGCTCTTAGGTCACCATTAACAAATAGGTTTGACCCAAAGTAATTATATAGACAGTTCACATCCTCTTTATCTGGTTTTTTTTTTTTCTTGCATTTTGACAGTTAAAATGTATGTGTATCCAAGTGGTCTCAATGTGGTATGGATATTTTTATTTCCCAGCAAAAGTATAGTATGCTGTAAAAAAAATAGTTTTTATTAGTAAGTTTATAAAAAAGAAGCCAAGGAAGAAATAAAAATAGCATAAGATTATCCTTTTGTTAACCAAATTCTGAGTATCTGCAAAGCCGAGAGTAGAACGAACGTAAGACTAGCCATCTAGTTGGCTCATAAGGATAGTAAATTGTTGGGTCTTATAATGAACAAAGAACCAAGGCTAGATTAGATGATTGTGGAGGAGGACATATTTGTACTGTAAAACTCTGTGGAAGGCAAACTGAATTTAGAATTGAAAGGTTGGGTGTAGCTAGGAAGGAACATGCAGAAAGCAGAGACCATTAAAGGTGCCCACCTTGCCTCCTTCCCAGAGCAGAGCAGTAGTAGGTGACACCAGGATAAATTTCCAAACATAGACTGGGATTATGTGGGTACTTGCTGGAAATGAATTTCAGGTAGAACGATGGGCTCATGTTTCCACACAGTCGACCAGGTCCATACAAACAGTACTGGAGATTGTGATACTTGATTCAAAACAGAAGAGTTGCAACCTTGTCCCTGTTTTATATGTTGTTGAGTGTGAGCAAATAAGAGCTGATAAGAGTTAGACCAGTAACATGTTTCCCTTAGGACTTCAATTGGAGAAAGATTACCTAATACTTCATTTAAGAGATTCATAATAGCTCCTATTGTTATTGTACTTATATACTTGAATATGTTTGTGTCTCACAACAGTCTTGTGAGGAAGATGCTATTTCCCCCTTTATGTATCAAGAAACTAAGGCTCAAAGAAATTATGTGACTTGCTTCAGGCCCTACAATTAGCTAATGATTATTTGAACATAGTGAACCTTTTGAATTCCAAATCTGACTCTGTGTTTACGTGCTGCATCTCTCAGGCTGGAAATAACTCATGTCAGCATTACTGGTAAAAGAACTATGTCATTTTTTAAAGAGGTGATGTAGGTGGGGAAAAAAAGGTAAAATAAGACTATTATGACATCTAAGAATAATCTATGCTCAGGTTTGTTCAGAGCATTATTAGAATACTTTGGAAATTTGGAGAAGATTCAGAGAGGAGAATCAAAATGATTAAGTATCTAAAATATAGCCTCCAAGAATATAGATAGACTAGGATACTATGATTCAACATAGATCATGGTCCCAAGCTATAGGTGCATTTTTCTAAGTGGTGTATTGATTATTTTAATGATAGCATTATTTTTGTTTCTCCTATAGTTTAGTATATTTTTTCAATATGTTGCACTATAATTCATTATCCTTTTTTAATCTATTTTGTTCTGCTTGAATAAAGTATATCTGTCCAGGATCATATTCTGGTCTTGATTCTTATCTCATTTGATCAAATCACAGTGATTCCTATACTTTGGGCATTTGTATAGATTTCAGAGCCCATGGGTTTTATTGCTGTCTCATTTTTTTGATTTTGTTGTCTAGATTTGAGAGAGAGAGAGAGAAGCATAGAGTGGGGAGGAACTGATAGCCTTTTTCTCTAATAGCTATTATATCTGTGTTGGCAGTTTTCATTCCTTCTCTTTTCAATTTAAAGCCCTTTTAATTAGATTTGCCAGACTGGACAGATATATTCTTAACAGTCCTTTGTATATGTGCCTGGCAGGAACATTCCCTTATTTTAAGCTTTAATCTAGAAAGCCAGATCTAGTTTTCATTTACCAGCTTCATCAGCTTGCTGTTCATTTCTCAACTCTACTTTGCCTTCTCTTGGCAGAAATTATGAAAATACCATCTGTGCTTCTTAAGTCTTGTTTCTTTCCCAAGCTTTCATAAGCTTTTAGTGCTTTCTAAATATCTTCTTATAATATAATTCGTGTACATGAGAAACATCAGAAGTTGGTAGTAGTTAATCTGGTTTGAAAAATTTTGTGAGACTCTAGCTGTCATGTCCTGGATGCATGTCTTAGAAAAGTAGAACCCTCTATTTATTATCAGTTTAACAAGTAGCTGCCTCAGTATCCTTTAGCATTAACCACTATTACTCAATACTTGGTTTTTCTGCTTTTTGGTCTTTTGTAGTTGACCTGATATTACCTTGACATCCACATCTTTATTGGATAGTAAGTAATTGCTTCCTTTTTAGAGGAGCCAGTTCTCCTTTTTGGCAAGAACCAATGATCTTCAATCTGAAAAGAGTAGAGCATACAATAATACATAGAAGTAATTAAAGCCAAAGGCTGGCAAGGAATAAAATTAATGAATTATAACTGTTAATGAGGTTTTATTAGTTAATCCTTGTTCTTGAGCAATTCTTTGCTTACTTTTCATCCATTTCTGAAAGGAGCACTATTCTAATTGATAACTTGGATTGTGGAAAGACATTCTTTGAATCTCCTTTACTTTTTCTGTTAGGAGAAATGTCAGTGTGTACTTTTGTTGTAAGTAACAGTTGATTTGGCTAAGACAGAAAGACCAACTTTCTGCATTCTGTGTTGGCCACTGCAAATATTTCCTTATTGTCCATAGTTTTTGGAAGCATTATCCTCAGTTCTTTGTTTTTTTTACTAATAGTTTCTCTGGCCAACTCTTGAGAGAACTTTCACCTAATTAGTACCATCTTGCCTTATTAGCATCTTGTCAGCCAGACCTAACTTCCCTTTCCCCATATCCTACCAACTTCATTTTTATTTTTTCCCCTTTGAATCCTTTTTTTTTTCCTGGGGATATTTTTTCTTCCTCTGCTGAAGTCTCTCCTCTCCAAATTGCCCTCCATAAATTAAATCTCTAGTCATCTCCACAATTACAAAACCTTCCAAATATAAGTTTTTACATTTTTCTCTTTCAGGGGCCACTGGGCATCTGGAACTAAGGGGTTTGGAAAACAGTTTTAATAAGGTTGAGAGATATACCTAACAATAGCCTTGCAAAAAATGTGTTGAAAAAAAGCCTAGACTTTAATGTCCAAGCCAGACAAGAGTGGGTGGCTGATTCTCAAGTTGCAACCTCATTCATGGGTCTGTAAAAAAGAAAACGAAGGAAATAAGAAGGGAAAGAATTTTTTTCATTTTGGCAGTACATGGAACCAAGATTAATTAATAAGACCTCATTAACACTTATAATTCATTAATTTTGTCTCTTACTAAAATTTGGCTTTAATTATCTGTATGTATTGTGCGCTCTTCTCTTCAGATTTAAGATCATTCTCTTTGCTGGAGCAGATAGTTGCAAAATATGAGTTAGAGAATTCTGTCTTTTTTATATATTTTTTAATGTTATGTCATGTTTGTTTGCTTTACAAAGCAAATGTACAATTCAGGGTCTTTAACTTGTGTTTCCGTGGAATCAGTTTCACTTGAGATGACTGTTGCAAGATAATATGCAAGTTTCAAAATAGTATACTATAACTCTTCCTTTGTAGAGAAAATTGGTTATAAAGCAAAGGAGAAAAAAAGCCATTTCCAAAAATGAGATTTTTAGCCTAGAAAAGGTCTTCTACTTGAGAGGAGGATAGACATTTTCATATGCAATTTGTGGTATGTAGATTTTTACACTTTATTTTTTTAATGCAGTGGTTAGAATTTTAGAGCTGATTTGGGGAATTTGAAATTGGAAAAATAGGGTGGATAGCAGAGTGTTATTATTAAATATGGTGTTGAAAATCTGCAGAAACAATTTTCCTTTGGGCTCCGAGGCAGAAAAAAATATTTCTTTTCTGAGATTTTATGTAGAAAGTATGCCTTCTGGTCCTGAGGGAGCCTATTTTAAGGACATCTTCCAGTGGTATTTGGTATTCAGTATACTAGTGTTGGGCTTGAGTCAGTCCCTCATTATTCTTGAGCTTCTTCTGCACCATGCTATTAAGTTTGTAGTAGCCTCAAGCAAAAGAAGTCATTTTTCATAATTCTACATTTGATCATTCTGTACTTTGGAGCCTGAGTAGCAGTTAGGTACATTGCTCTGCTGACCGTTTATTTTTCTGCTTTCTTTTTAGTTTTGTGAGTTACAGCTATTACAATAGTTGCTGGTCAAATAACATTTAAAAGGGGTATAGTAGTGTTACCATTGTGACACAGAAAACTGAAATTGTAGAGGTTAACAAAGTCATAATCCTAAACAACAGGAGAAAAGGATCTTTGGAAAATGAGCTGGCAAAAAGCATATTGTAGCATCTGTAGAAGCTGGTACAAAAGGAATCTAGCCATCCCTCTCTTTTCTTTATCTTCTCTCACCAGTAGGAGGGTAAAGAGGAATGAAGTAGAAGTAACTTTTTAATAGGTCTAAAAGGGAAACTTGAGAGAAAATTAGTCTGTTCTCTATTAACTACCTGAGACATGTGAATATTAATCTCTCTTTGGAGTTCACTATGAATAGGTTATTGCTTTTCTAACTCCTGGAAAATACTAAGCTATCTGTCATTTTATTGTGTAGTGTAGTAGGGATATAGCATTGATGCTTCTGTTATTACCCAACTTTAGGGGTACCTGATAAAAGTTTTCTAATCTTTATGTGGCAAAAACATTTCAATTACAGGAAAACCAACCTGTGGTTAAACAGAAAGTCACTTGTTAGGATGTACACCATCAACACAACTGCTGGTTAAATTTGATTTAAAAACCTTTAGTGGCTAAGCTACAAGGCACAAGAGAGTACAACTTTGATTTTCCCAATGCCATACTGAGTTTGCATTCCTGTCAGTTTAAAAACATTTAACTATTTGCATTGTACTGATAGAGAATGAAGCTGGCATCTTTCCAATCACTTGTTAAAGTATTACCACTAGGAATAGAGTGTCAGTTTTTGTTCTGAAGTGATTGCTTTTGTCAGCTAGAGCCCAAGAACTTGCTTGTAAGATATGACTTTAATTGGTTATTGTAAGAGTACACATATTTGGGTGTCGGCTATCTGGGTCCTTGAGAATAAGAAAGCTTTCAAAAACAGGTGTGTCTAATGGGTGAACAGCTGGATTGAAGATTAAGGAACCAGATTTCCTTTCCAGATCAATTCTCACCTTTATGCTTAAATTACTATACAGACTGTTTAAGTGGTGTGCTTTGGTACATTCTGGAAAAATGAGTTGCTTACCACTTTTGTGTCATAGTTGTGAGGATAAATTAGATCAGTAACTGAGCAAGGTAGATGAGTTGCATTTTTTAAAAGGAAAAAAAACCAAGGACATTAAGGAAAGGGGAAAGACGACTGTAGAGTATGTTGTTTCAGGAATCCTTTGGGCTTTCTGCCACCAATTTGTTGGTAATGTCTAAAAATGAGTGACTAATGGTGCTAGAAAAACACTAGAATGGTGATGGCAAACCCATGACACGTGTGTCAGCATTGACATGCATAGCCATTTTCGATGACATGACCACATGTGGCCACATACAGAGAAGTATGGGGCTGCATGCCGAGGATGAAACATTTGCTGTAGTAAATAGTGTAGACACTCTGTGCACTATAGATGACAATTCTGCCTATATTAATTTACCTTTTCTGGTTTATTAAATACAGTTATATATTACAATTATACATTTTTGTTATTTAAACTATAAATATTGCGAAATTATGGTTTTTTTCTCGAAGTGACACACCATCCAAGTTATGCTTAGTTTTTTGATGAATTTTGACACACCAAGCTCAAAAGGTTACTCATCATTGCACTAGAACCTCATGTTCTATTTTTTTGGTTTCTTTATGAGCTCTCTTAGATTTAATGATCACTTTTATGTACATGACTCCCAGATTTATGCATTTAGACCTACTCTCTTCTGAGCTCTAGTATAATTAGACTTGATCTTAAATAAGTACTACTATTGAGTTATGACCAAGAAGGGCAAGTTTGAAGGGAGGGAGCACAGTGTGCAGCATGTAGGAGATGATACTAAATACTTGCTAATTAAATTGATAATCAGATTTTTTTTCAGTCTGACCCCTTTCATTTTGTGATTTTGGTTAAACTAAAGATATGTTTGGTTATTCTCATGCTTTAGATTGCAAAATTTCTAATTTTGCTTTTTTTTTTTTCTCTCTCCAAGGTGTGAAAGGATGGCCTTTGTGAAGAGTGGTTGGCTGCTTCGACAAAGTGAGTGATGGACTTAATTTATTTTTATACAGTCTTAATAAATTCTAGTATAAATAGTTCTGTTATTGAAACAGACCTTTTTAAAGTAAATACAGAATTTTTTGAACACATTCTTAATTTTTCTTGAGGAAGAATTTAATAACTTTATGAGCTCCTGGTATAATGGGGGGGAAAGCATTGGATTTGGAGTAAAACTCTGGGTTGAATTTTAGTTCCAACACCTATTGATTTTGTGTACAGGTCATGAAAGTCTCCTAGTCTTGTTTGTTCCCTTTCTTCTGTAAGCTAGTTCACAGTTTGTGTAAAGAAATGGCCTATTAGATGTTGCCTAAATTATTTGTGGAGAAGAAAACTGAATCAGATTCTGAATTGCCCAAGTAGCAGACATAATAGTGATGAAGACTTATCCTATAAAACCCATAAGGAAGGAGAGGATCAAATCTAATCTAAACCATGTATCTTACCTGGAGCTTTAGCAGAGTGCTTTGTCCATAGTAGACACTTAATGTTTGTTGGTTTCGACAATGAATTCAGTGATTTTTATCCAAAACGAAATCTCTTATTCTACTCTTTAATCTTAGCTCCAAAAGAACCTTATTGAACAAATCTGATTTCTTACCGAAAGAGGATTGAAAGGCAATTTTAGCTTTATCTTTCACATTTTGGCTACTTATGTCTTAGCTTATAGGCCCAAGTAAAAGGACCCCTACCAGTAAATTGCCTAGCCACATTTCTAGGGAAGGGAGAGTTAGGAGATTTCCTTGTTATTTGTGAGTCTATTCATTTGCCCCCAGCTGCTCTGCTTGGTTTAAGCCTATCACCAGGAAACTTAACTCATTGTCATAGAGATTACTTCAGCTTTGGTACTTAAATCTCATCTATATCCTTAATTGTTTTTGCTGGGTTGGAGGGTTAAGGGTTGGCCCAAAAAACTCTTCCCAAAGCCTCTTTTACGGAGGGCTCAAAATCACTGCCACCTCCTCATTTGTCACCAGCTGCTCTTCTTGGTTTGACTGCTTCATCATCCTTAACATGATATGCTCTGTGGGGGAGCAGAGGAGGTAGAGCTTTCAGTTTTCTTTAAATATTTATATATTTCAGCTTTTCTTCAATACACTTAATATTTCCTTAGATACAATATTCCCCCCTTAGATAAGAGATTATCTTTTTAAAAATTGATATCATCAGTGCTTAGCACAGTACTCACTACGAAGAAGGTGGTTAATAAATATTTATTTTATTGATCCATAAGACTATATGTAACAATAAATGTTATTATTTTATTTTTTATTTGAAAAATTTTAATTAATTTATAATATTTTTCCATGGTTACATGATTCATGTTCTTTTCCTCCCCTCCTCCCATCCCCCCTCCCGTAGTCAATGAGCAGTTCCACTGGGTTTTACATGTGTCATTGATCAAGACCTATTTCCACATTATTAATATTTGTATTAGGGTGATCTCTTAGAGTCTACTTCCCTAATCATATCCCCATTGACCCATATGATCAAGCAGTTGTTTTTCTTCTGCGTTTCTGCTCCCACAGTTCTTTCTCTGAATGTGGATAGCGTTCTTTCTTATAAGACCCTCAGAATTGTCCTAGATCATTGCATTGCTGTTAGTACAGAAGTCCATTACATTCAATTGTGCTACAGTGTATTCTTCTCTGTTTATAAGGTTTTCCTGGTTCTGCTCCTTTCACTCTGCATCTATTCCTGAAGGTCATTCCAGTTTACATGGAATTCCTCCAGTACATTATTCCTTTGAGCACAATAGTATACCGTTGCCAACAGATACCACAATTTGGTCAGCTATTCCCCAATTGAAGGCTATAAATATTTTTGTACAAGTCTTTTTCCTTATGATTTGTGTGGGGTATAAACCTAGCAGTGGTGCTGGATCAAAAGGCAGACAGTCTTTTTAACACCCTTTAGGCAGAGTTCCAAATTGCCATCCAGAATAGTTAGATCAATTCACAACCCCACCAACAATGTATTAATGTTCCAATTTTGCCACATACCTTCCAACATAATAAATGTTATTCAGAAACATAAATTTATGTTTTAAAATATATCAGTTTCTGAATTTAGCCAAAGTATTGACTCAGAAGAAACGATTAGTGGGTTGCTTAAATTTCATCTACCTGAAAATGGGACTAGACCAGATAATTGTTAAAGATCTTTTCAAATTCTGCAGTACTTTGAACAAAGTATAGGATACAACTCTTAGGATATCTGCTTTATTATTAAAAGTAGCACCTCCCTTATGAATACTTTTAAAAATACTTTTATTTTTTTATTTTAATAACAAATTTCCACATAAGTTTTCTAAAGTTATATGGTCCATATTATCTCCCTTCATTCTTCCCTCCTCCCTCCTGGAGCTGATAAGCAATTCAGTCTATGATGTGTGTGTATGTGTGTGTGTGTGTATATATATATATATATTTTTTTTTTTAATCACACAAAACATTTCCATATTCACTTTTGTAAGTAAATGCTCTTATAAAACCAAAACTCCAAAACATATACCCAAATAAACAAGTGATAAATCATATGCTTCCATCTGCATTCTTACTTCAATAGTTCTTTCTCTGGAGGTAGATAGAATTCTTTTTCATAAGTCCCTCAGAATTGTCCTGGATCATTGTACTTGTGTAATTAGAATCTGTTACCCTAAAAAAAAAACCCCAGCAGCCCAATCTCTTCCTGTTGTTTCGTGCCAACATAGACAGGATATAAATTCTGTGGAGTTCTGCCTCTCGTGCTCTTGCCTTCTTGTTGCGGCTTTGGTGGAGCGGGCTTTTTGAGCAGGTAGAAAAACTTAGTCACTTGGTTCTATTTTGTTACATAATAAACTTTATAAAATATAATACTTGAAGTATTGGGCATTAATTTAAATCCTACATACTGTCATTATTAGCAAAGTCTGCCACATTTGATTGTTCCACAATATTATAGTTACTGTGTATAATGTCCTGGTTCTGCTTATCTTACTCTGCATCAGTTCACATAGGTCTTTCCAGCTCTTTCTGAAATCATCCTGTTCATCATTCCTATAGGACAATAGCATTCCATCACCATTATATACCATAATTTGTTCAGCCAATTCTTTGCCACCATAAAGAGAGCATCTATAAATATTTTGTATTAACAGGTCCTTTCTTATTTTTTTTTTAATGTCTTTGGAATATAGACTTAGTAGTGGTATTATTGGATCAAAAGATATGCATTCTTTTCTAGCCCTTTGGGCACAATTCCAAATTGCCCTCCAGAATGGTTGGAATAGTTCAAAACTCCAGCAATGCATTAGTGTCCCAATTTTGCCACATCCCATCCAACATTTATCATTATTCTTTACTGTATATTGGCCAATCTGAGGTGTGAGGTGGTACCTCAGAGTTGTTTTAATTTGCATTTAATCAAGAGTGATTTAGAACATTTTTATGTTTATTGATAGCTTTGATTTCTTCATCTGAAAATTGCTTATTAATATCCTTTGTTTATCATTTGGAAAAGGACTTGATTCTTATAAACTTAGTTTTTTGGGCAGCTAGGTAGCTCAGTGGATTGAGAGCCAGGCCTAGAGATGGGAGGGTCCTAGGTTCAAATGTGGCCTCAGATACTTCCCAGCTGTGTGACCCTGGGCAAGTCACTTGACCCCAATTGCCCACTCTTACCACTCTTCTGCCTTAGAGCCAATACACAGTATTGATTCCAAGATGGAAGGTGAGGGTTTAAAAAATAATAATAATAATGAAATAAAAAAAAATATCCGTAAAACTTCATTACTACACCTGATACCAAGTATTAATTTGTATTCTAGTGATTTGAGTATGTAACATATCTCCTTCTACTAGACCATAAAAAAATTCTAGGAGAAGAATGATAATGTTTAAAAAAAAACAAAAACAAAAACTTAGTTTTTTATATATTTGAGAAATGAGACCTTTATCCGAGAAATTTGTTATAAAATTTTTCCCCCCATTTTGTTTCACTTCTAATCTTGGTTGCATTGGTTTTGTTTATGCAAAATCTTTTAAATTTAAAATAATCAAAATTAATTTGTTTTACATCTTGTAATATTTTCTCTATCTCTTGTTTGGTCACAGATTTTTCCCTTCTCCATCGATCTGATCTATTCTGTGATCCCCTAGTTTACATATAATATTGCTCTTTATGTTTAAATCATATACCCAATTTGACCTTATCTTGGTATAGGATGTGAAATATTGATTTAAACCTAATTTTTCCCATACTATTTTCCAGTTTTCCCAGCAGTTTTCGTCAGTTAGTGGGTTTTTATCCCTAAAGCTGGGATCTTCGGCTTTATCAAACTAATATTAGCTTGCTGGGGTCATTTATCCCTAATCTAGTACATTGATCTACCCTCTCTTTCTTAGCTAGTACCAGATTCCTTATGAATTCTTTCTACTATCTTAGTAGAAAAAACATCCTACTTTTTCCTTTTCAACATATAACTTTCTAACCTCAGTTCTCTTCTCTGTAAAATGAGATGATAAGAAGAGTTGATTTCTTAGGTTCCTTCAAGCACTGTCATTTGATCAGACAGTCCCATTCTTCCCATTAATCCTAAGGCTTAGGGTTGTTATGTATCATAATAGTTATGAGTAATAGATGATTTGTATAGGTCTTTTAGGTTTCCAGAAGACTCCTGAACATTCCTGTGATAGAGGGAACATAAGTTATTCCATATGTCATACCAGTGAATTCACAGCAGATCTGAACTTTTCTGCTCACTGTCACACAGCTCAAAGTCACCACTTGAATCTAGGTTTTCTTGTTTCCAGGTTGAGTGCTATTCTCCATCTCCAAGATGTATCTGTTAGGCAATCAGCAAGAATATAAAAATGTTTTGAAAAAGGAGGGAGGGTGATGTGCTTTCTTTGGTACAGCTATCATAAGAAATTTCTTTAGGGCTAAGAGACCTAAAATTTAATCTTTTTAAAGGGGGCTTGGCAAGCATTTTGAGAGTCCTTATGAGCTGTGGAGCATGGGAAAATGAATGGGAGATAGGTTTTGTTAGCTCAATTCAACATTTAGTGTTTTATTCTTAATTAACTTGTTGATTCTGCAGTGAATTGATCACACTTTATTTTATACGATGTGAAAAACAGTGCATTAAGCATTGCCATACTTGAAAATTTTCATTTTACTGTGACCTGTCTTATTTTCTTTTTTTTGATTGCCTAGTGAAAGTTCCTTAACCTTTCTCAAAATGTGAAATGGGATAATTTATTTATATTACAGTATTAGAGAACAAGATGATGTGTTATTTTGCTTCAAGGCATCATTTTCTTGTTTCAGGCACAATTTTGAAACGGTGGAAAAAAAACTGGTTTGATTTGTGGTCAGATGGACACCTCATCTATTACGATGACCAGACAAGGCAGAATATAGAAGATAAAATTCACATGTTGGTGGACTGCATCAATATCCGAATGGGAAATGAATGCCGAGGTGATAAATTTTGCTTCATGCTATTAAAGTTCTGTTCCTTCTATTTCTTTTTTTGATTAGCCTAGGAGACATTTCTGTATTCACATTTAACATTTTGGACTTCGTTAATGAATTGAAATAAAACTAATATAAGTCATATTGAAAATCCTGATATTTAATCTTGGGATTTTAAGTGATAGGACCTTAGCAATGGTCCCTGGATGGTGGTATAAGCTACGTTTCTGCCAAATGTATTTATATATTTAAATCTTTGAAGGATCCCTGCTCCCCAAGCTTTCTAATAGTGAAAAGGTGCAAATCATTCAGTTTGTGATGTGTTTGAAGTTTAGTTTTGTATTTTATTCAATTTAATATTTAACCATTGCAAGGTATAAAAATAAAACATTCTTGTTTTTAACTTAGTTCCTAAGATATTTGAAAATACATTTTTTCAGAATTTTAAAACTTGACATTTTACTCCTATATTTTTCATTAATTGCCTAATGATAGTTATGATCATGATTTTCAGTTATATAGTGCTATAAGGTTTACAAAGTGCTTCATATAGTTTGTCTTATAAGTCTATAACCTCTGACCTTATCTCACAAAGTACAACCTAAGGAAATGAAGTGTTTGGAAACAATAGAAAGATAATTATCTTTAATAATCATAAACCCCCGAGGGGCAGAAGGCAGCTTCTGTGATTGCTTAATCTAACTTCTTGCAGTACCTAGTACGTAACTAGGTACTTAAGTTTACATTGAAACATAATGAGTAGGGCAGGTAGGTGGCATAGTAGATAGAGGGTTGGACCCGAATCAGGGAGGCTCATCTTCTTGAGCTCAAATATGGCCTCACACATTTATAGGCAAATCACTTAACTCTTTTTGCCTCAGTTTCCTCCTCTGAAAAATGAGCTGAAGAAGGAAATGGCAAACCACTCCAGTATCTTTGCCAGGAAAACCCCAAATGAGATTGAGAAGAGAATCAGGCATGACAAATAGTGACAACAATGAAAAAGCATGATGCCTGAGATGTGTGACTCTTAGTGAAGTAAGTAGGTAGTGCAAGTAATATTAGGCCCATTTCACAGATGAGAGACTGGAGTTAAGAGAGGTGAGATGATTTGTTCATGGTCCCACAGCTTTATGTGTTTATGTGAGAGAGGACTTGGACCTGGGTTTTGTAAGGATAGTATTGGACCTGTATTCCTACTTGTATAATCTCTTCTTAGTTATTGATAAAAGGCCAGCTGAATAGCTGTTGAAGGTGAGCAGTTGGTACTCTTGGGCCTAGTAAATTGACTGGCTGTAAAAAGTCTCAGAGACAGATATATAAACATACCTATATTTAATATCTTAAAGCTGTAAGGAGATAAAATATAACAGTAACAGGGTTCAAGGATAAGGAGTTCACTAAAAACTATGGGCCTCTTAACTCAATCCCACCCAACTCCAAGGCCCTCGCAAACCCTCTTCTGTCCGGGAAACTGGACCTGCTCTTTCTTCTCATCTCCATCTTCCTCAAAATCTATCTAGCCAAGCCTATTTCTAATATCTTATAAAATAATATATGAAATTTAAAAATACTGTCTCAAGATGGTATGTCTGCAACTGCTGTATTGCCAGCCTAGCCAAAAGTTGGTTCTGGTTGAGTAGGGAAAGGCTACCTGCCTGGATAGGCCAAAGCCTGTGACTTAGTATCCTATAAAATATATATGTGCATATATATACATAATACTTATTTTTTATTAAAGTCTCCCACTCTTCTAATTTTTTTCTGTAGATTTTCATCCTCCTGAGGGCAAACCAAAAGACCGAATACTGCAAATTGTTTGTCGAGATGGGAAAACTGTCAATCTTTGTGCAGAAAGTGCTGATGATTGCTTGTAAGTGTGGATCTCTTGCTGAAAATATATTTTCCAATTTGATTTCCAATTAAACTTATATTGTGGAGGGGGTGGAGTTGAGAAGAGTAGGAGGAGAGTTTACCTTCAGGCTGGAGAGTAAATGACTGAGAGAAGGGTGGAGGAATGGTAATAGGTCTTTTCCATCTCTAATTACTGTGATTCCATTTTCTGATTCTCTTGGGTTTTAGCAGAAGTATTGCATTGTAATGAGAGTGACTTCACTTAGCAACTGTACAATTGTTTTGTACTTTTTCATTTTAGTGAACATTTGACTTTAAATCTAAATTGGTTTGTAGGCAAAGTTAAATGTGTTCTTAAATTCTGCATATTTCTTGGTTATTTCCATATTTCTCTTTTCAAGAAAAGATAGTTAAAATCCTGTGATTTTTTTTTTTTTTTGAAAATAAAAGAGCATTAACATTTATGTTTTTGTAGTCTTTTGCTCCTCATTGTCTTCCTTCTGATTGAGGGTAGTAATGTTCTTCTAGTTGCTAAGATATGTATTAGGAATATTATTATTGATTAAGTAATAAGTTCTGATGAGTTGAGTGGCAGGAGTTTCTATTGGAATCCTCAGGTGGGATTTTTTTTAAACTGCCACTCTTAGCTCTAAAATTCTGAGCAGTTCTCTGCAGTCTTGGGACTAAGCTTGGTTCAAGACAGAGCTGTTCCAAATTCTCTGAGACTTACTCTAAAACCTTTGGAAATACTTGGAGTAACAGCTTTTGGAGAGAGGAGTACCTTAGGGATCAGCATTAAACTTAACAGAAGAAAAAGATTTTTTTTCCTCTGACTTTTAACCCAGATTGTAGGCAGGCCTTACTTAGGGCAACTCTGACTAACACTGAAACTTATCATTGTTGGAGACCTACCTAAAGGAAGATATGTTATTTAGTTAGAATAAGAAGATCAGTGTAGCCTGGGTGTTCTGAAGTATCTGAAGGTTTTCTGAAGTCCTGAAGTGTTGCCTTGTGGTGTCAGATGGTGGGTGATATTAGGTGGAAATCTCTTTAGTGATAGAAAATCCTTCTTTTTATATCCTTTTACCTTTTACAAATCCTATAATATTAATAAAATAGTTTTAATTTTTATATATATTAGTCTTCAAAGCCCGTTCATTACTGCGCACAGCTTTGAGGTAAAAGCTTCACAACCAGAAAGCCTCTTGTTTTGGTTTTTACCTCACAAACAACAACAGATACAAGGGACTTTTGGACACAATTTCCAAAAGTATCTACAATTTAAGATCTTCTCTTACATATGCAACCTTGCGAATCTGTGATTTCTCATTTTCTTTTCACTCCCCATGTTCAGTCACTTATCAAGCCTTTTCAGTTTTGCTTTTACACCTCTCATATGTCCCCTTCTAGCCTAACACATAGCCACTACCCTAGTTAATACCTCCATCACTGGCCTAGTGTAGTGGGTCTTCCAAGTTTACTCCCTGCGTCAGGGTCTCTCCCAGCTCTAATCCATCTCTCCTCCATGCAGTAACAACTGTTGCCGAAGCACATCTATGGTTTCAAAGCCCTGGCAAACTATTTTCTTCAAGATAAAATAGAAATTCCCCTGGTTCACTATATCTTTTTTTTTAAACCCTTATTTCTCTTAGATCTTTTTTGCACATTTTGTCACCCTCAACACAAAACTACAAAGTTTATTAACTTTAGGTTCATTTTGAATCTCAATTATTGCATGTCTTGAGTTTTTATAGTGTAATTCTGATCTCTGTTGGTTTGATAGACTGGAAAAACTGTCTGGCTGTCAGACTTTAAAGGTGATTTATACCATTGATTGTCATGATGCAGAAATATGTACTGAAACATCATAGTTGAATAGAGTGATTATGTCTAGTTTAAAAATCTACCTTCCTTCTAAAAATGACACTTGATGCACAGTCAGCAGAGCATGTGCTTTGCATTGCCTGGTTGTAGTATGTCTGAAAATAAGGAGTATCTGAAATGTAAAGCTAACTGATTGGTAAAGAGTTTGAGCTCATATTCAGAGACTTGAAGAATCTCAGAGTTGTAAGGAATTTTGAGGCCATCCATTCCAACCTTTACCTGAAGAGGAATTCTTTCCCTTTATCTTGCCTGACAACTGATTATCTGATTTAGCCTTTCTTTCCTCATAGGTCTTTAGGGATGATAATAATTATCAACCTAAGAAGTTCGTTCCATTTTTGGATATTTCTAACGATATTCCAGATGTCATGCTTAAATTTGCACTACACTCACCCCGTGTCCTGTCAATTTTGTTTCTTTTCAGTGTGCAAAAATCTATCATCTCACTTTCCTTCCTCCACTCCTCCCCCCAAATTGAGAAAGAAAAACATAACTTGTGTTACAAATATATATAGTCAAAACAAATTTCCACTTTGGCTATGTTTAAATATATAAACATAAATAAATAATCTAATTCTTCACTTCCAAGTTTCACTTCTCTGTCAGGAGATGGTGGGTAGCAAGTTTCTTCATTACTTTGCTAGACTCATGTTTGGTCTTTACACAGGCCAGAGTTCCAATACTTTGTATTGGCTCCCAAGGCAGAAGAGTGATAAGAGAAGGCAATGGGGATCAAGTGACTTGCCCAGGGTCACACAGCTGGGAAATGTCTGAGGCTAAATTTGAACCTAGGACCTCCGGTCTCTAGGCCTAGGTCTCAATTCACTGAGCTACCCAACTGCCCCACCGTGTACCCTTATTACATGAGATAATTTTCTTAACATTCTTTTCCCTTTCCCCTTCTCTTTCTGTCCTTCCCTTAAGATCAAGACTTAACAGAACTACTCCCAGATCTTCTGTATAATTATAATTAGACTCCTATGATCCTGATTATAAGATCCAGAAGGGCACATGCATCATTTCCCCATATTAGAGAGGGAGCAGTTTATTACTGTTTAGTCCTTTTTAATTGTTCATTCATGCTTCCTTTTTTATGTTTATCTTTGTGTTTGAATTTTCAAGTTTTTTACACAGCTCTAGTCTTCATCTGCAATGCTTGGATGTCTTCTGTTTTTTTTAAAGATCCATCTTTCCTCCCTGCAAGATTATATACCAGATTTTGCTGGCTAAGTTATTCTTGTCTATAAGCCTTCACCTTTCTTGAATATCATATTCCAAATTCTTCACTTCTTTCTAGTTGTGGCTGTTCAATCATGTATAATCCTTACTGGCTTCTGGGTACTTGGATTCTTGCTTTTTGGGTATTTGTAATATTTTTTTCTTTGACTAGAAGTTTTGAATTACAACTAACATGTACCTGAGAGTTTTTGTTTTGAGTTTTCTTGACTTGAATTCTGTTCCTGTTTTCCTCTGGTTCTAAGAGAGTTTTCTTGACTTGAATTCTGTTCCTATTTTACTCACTGGTTCTAAGAGATCTGGATAGTTTTTTCTTTTTCTTTTTTTTTTTCTATAGATGACTTTAAGATTTCTTGAAACATGAAATCTAGAAACTTTTTTGGGGCATTCTGGTTTCTAAGTAGGCCTAGATTCTTTAATTTCTTTTTGTTCTGGATCTGTGGTTTTTGTTTTGATATACCTTGTTTTCTTTCCTTTTTTTTCCCAGTCTTTTCACTTTGTTAAACTATTTCTTGTTGTCTTGTGGAATCATTTTCTGTTTGGTCTATTCTAAATTTTAGGGAGTTTTATATTTGGGCAAGGTATTTTCACTCTTCTGCCCAGCCAATTCTTGGGCCTTTCTAATTTTACCCCTACAAAATTCTCATTTCTTTGGAGGGAAGTTGACTCTGCTATTATGGCTTCTTGGCTCTGCTTCTCCAAATTTGCCTCTTTATCTTTTATCTATTGTATCTAATTTTATTCCTTGAGGTCAAGAAAAAGTTAGGCTCTTTAATTAGCTATCTGAACTTGAACAAATCACTTTTCTGACCCTTGTTTTCTTGATGTAAAGTGTGGATAATTAAAGTTGGATTGCTTCTTTTTTTTGGTAAATAAGAATGTTGACTCAAAAAGATTTAAGCATTAATAGCTTAAAACTGCTCTAAGAATTTGTGATACCCAATGTGGTGTTCAACAAGCTAATGGGTTAGGAAAGCAATTTGTAAACTGTAAAGTGATGGTATGTCTGCGAATGGTAGTGTTATTATTCCTTAATTAAAACACTGCTTTTAATGTTCCATGGCTATAAGAAGGTAGGTGTTCCTTCCTTCTTAAAGAGTGTGCTTTTGGAAAACACTTTGGTAGGCAGGTCCTACAATTCTAGAAATGCTTCCCCCCTCCTCCCCCCAAATAAAGATTAAGAAATACCTTTTAGTTCTGTTGTCTTTGGTGAAGCCTTACTGAATTCAGAGAGGTTGTTCTCTGGAGGTGATACTGTTTTTGAACAGAGCAACTTGATGACTTTCTAGTAGTTGGGGCGTTAACATCATTAATAAATACCCTATGCCTTAACCAGTGGAGCTAATGGGCTTGAGAAGGTAGCTTATGTAGTGAGATCTATAAAATGGACTCCTATAAGAGGTTCTACCTGTTATGCAACCTTTTGGACAAAATAAGGAAGAATGTTAAATAAAACTACCTTTTATTGTCTTCCCCAGGGCCTGGCAATTTGCACTCCAGGATGCCAGGACAAATACAGTAAGTTTTTGGGTTTGTAGCAACACCTCAACCTTTTTGGGGTCAGAGAGACATTGTTAGTGTTTATATATGACCTAATTGGACTAAGGTGGGGAAGTCTAGACAAAGTAATTGGAAATGATATATGGGCTAATTGATCACATCTCCCATGTTTCCTCATTTGGTGCCTGATAAGTAGATCGTAACAGTGGAAGTGAATTATAGATTTGGGGAGGCTCTTTTTTTTTTTTTTTAAACCCATAATTTCTCTGTGTATTGGTTCCTTGGTTGGAAGAGTGGTAAAGGTGGGTAGTGGGGGGTCAAGTGACTCAATCCACTGAGCTACCCAGCTGCCCCCTTGGGGAGGCTCTTGATGCTGCTAATTAGACCATGGCTAACTAGGCAGTTTAGTTTAGATTAACCAGCCTCTGGTAGGCATAATATTGGTTAAAAGACATAAATTATTAGTTTTTAAATAAGATGTAATAGCCCATTGGATTATGCTGTGTTTAGAAGTTCGGGTTTACATGTTCGGGTTTCTGTGTATACATCTTGAGATTCTGAAACGGATGAGGTATGATCATATTTATTAAATATTGCATTTGGCCTTAAGTAATTAATAATGACATATCTAATTTTATACAGGTCAGTAGTAGTATATCAGACCTCCTCCTTTATAATCATCTTTTAACAAATTGTATCATTATTCCCGAATGTCACTGCCTAAAAATTAAATTACTTAGTGTGTTAAAACATTTTGTATGTCAGGTAAAGCAAAAGACAGTTTTAGACACATAGGAATGAACATTGAAAATGGAAGTAAAGAAAATTTTTTAAAAGTTTTTTTTTTTCTCTTTTAAAAGTTTTGTGAGCAGGGAACAGCTAGGTAACTCAGTGGATTGAGAGCCAGACTTAGAGATGGGAGGTCCTAGGTTCAGATCTGGCCTCAAGACACTTCCTAGCTGTGTGACCCTGAGCAAGTCCCTTAATCCCCAATGCTATCCTTACTGCTAACTAATATATAGCATTGATTCTAAGATGGAAGGTAAGGGTTTTAAAAAAAGAAAAAGTTAATGAGCAATACAACTTACCTTTTTTTATGTTAAACTCAATTTTATATTGAATTAGTATTATTTTCTTCTGTAGTTAGTGCCAGGAGACTTATCTGGCTCTTTATGTGTGTATATACACATACATATACATATGCATACATGTAGTTAGAAGGTATAAGTCCGTGATTTGTTTTTAAACTAGGGAGCACTTAAATATAGGATACTTACCAAACAACTTTGTTGCTGCAACAAATTCTTGAACAGAGTGTTTTTTCAGATTCCAGCTTTTTCATTGGTAGGTGACTTAAGTATGTTTTAAGAGCAAAAAGTATAGGACCGTGACTTTGTATAAGGCTTTAAATAGCTTTATGAGCATTCATTTCTTTTGGCAGTCTTTTTTTGAAGGTCTTTGGTTTTCATCTTTATCTGCATGAACATTATGCTATTATAAATGATGCCATGAAGATTTATAGACATAACTGGTCAGTGTCATTCCTAGCACAGATTTGATGCTTTCTGTTTTTCCTTCTGCTTCTTTGATTGAGCATAATTGTATTTTCCATTTATAGGTGAGCTTGTTATTTTCATTTTATATATCTGTGGTTATAAAGTATACATACAGTATACTTTTGACCAGTTTTCATACTTTAGAAATTGTTTCTTTTCTTCCTTTCTTTCCCCTTATATAGGGCTATGTTGGCTCAGAAGTCATGTATGATGAGACTGCAGTTGCTTCATCTCCTCCTCCTTACACAGCTTATGCCACACCATCCCCTGAGGTATGAAAGGAATTTTACGGGAATAAATAAAATCCTAACAATTAAAGCATTTTGGTTTCTTGTTTTAGTCCTTCATTCATCTTGAAAGCATCATTGGAGAAATTAGGATTATATCTCAAGACTTTACCATTTGCATAACTGTATCATTCAAATTCAGGAAACATATAAATGCTAATTTTGTGCACTGGAAAGGCTACCTAGCTGTTAGAAGTTTGTCCTCCTTCCCCGCTCCCCCCTTTTGGGTCATATTTACTCTTGAAACTGTTAAAGTATGAAGTTGTTATAGTTTTTTATCAGTGGAAGGATCATTGAGGCAGATGAAATCGTGGATTTTCTAAAGCTTTGCATGGTATTCCATGAAAAATTCTGGATTGTATGCAATATAAGACACTGATTGCCATAATAGAGCTGATAGTTTAGTTAATTCAATTCAGTATGCATTTAAGTGCCAAATCATTTACAGGAACACTAATAATTTGAGAAATTATGAATGAATTCTGAAAGTAACTAGTACTTGAGTTGAGCCTTGCAGACAGCTAAGGATTAAAAAAGGGGTAGTTTAGGAGGGAGGATCATAATAGGTCTGCAGAATGGTCTGTCTAAAGACACAGAGATGAGATGAAAAGTTATATATGGAGAGTATCAAGAAGGTTAGATAGGCCAGAACATAGAGTACATGAAGGGGGCCATTTGAAATCAGTCTTGGTTACAAATGGAAATTTTAAAGGAAACTTTTTAAAAGGGCTGGCTACCTCATTAATTCAAGTAACTCTTCAGCAGTGTGTGCACATGTACATACAAACAAAGACTCCCACAGGCCCTCAGAGATCTAAGTCAATGCAGTGTATAGATAGGCTAAAAAAAAACTTTTATAGGACAAAGCTCTGGTTCTCCTGTTCTAAGCAGCTGTAGCCTTTTTAGGCAGGAGGTTGCTGCCCTGCGCCGCCACACTGCCCCCCTCCCCGCCCCCACCACAGTCTGTTGCTTTGGCAATATAGTTATAGTTTCTTTCTTTATAATAATGCATATTGGTCCATGAACTACTACTTCATTTATTTATTTTTAAGAGGCCCTTACCTTCCGTCTTAGAATCAATACTGTGTCTTGGCTCCAAGGCAGAAGAGTGGTAAGGGCTAGGCAATGGGGGTCAAGTGATTTGCCCAGGGTCACATAGCTGGGAAGTGTCTGAGGCCAGATTTGAACCTAGGCCTGGCTCTCAATCAACTGAGCTACCCAGCTGCCCCCATGAACCACTACTTTAGTAACAGACTAGGCAAAGATGGAGCTACTGAAAATAAAAATAGTTGCTATAACAGTGCATTTTAATTTTTAGAGTACTTAAATCACATTAATCCTATAAGGTAAGTAATACAAATGATAGCAGCTCAATTTATAGGTAAAGGATCTGCAGTTCACAGAGGTGGTAACTGGCATACGGTTTTTCAGCCAGCTATACTGCTGTACCCCAAGCTTAGGTATAAGTAGGTCTCAATTGCTAGTAAATTTAGCACGGTGTTTGGGATATAATAGGTGCTTAATAAATGTTTGAATGACTGATTTAAGAATTAGAAGTGATTTAAGAGGTCATCTATTCCAAAACCCACCCTTTATAGATGAAGAAACTGAGGCCAGTATATATTAAGTAATTTGTTCAAGGTCATGTAGCTAGTTAGTAGAAGGGCCTGCACTAGAACCTAAGCTCCCTATACCAATTTCAATGTTCTTTCTTCTGTTATAATGCTGCCTTTCAAATTTTAGAGTAATAATTTTAGTTTGGAATTATGTTTTTATTCTTTGATTTATTCATGGTGAAATACCATAAGTAATTTTGTAAGCAAAAGAATCTCTTTGCAATTTAAATAATTACTACCCAACTTAACTCTTGTGTTTGTTCAGTTTTTTAATAAAGACTTATTTAGTAAGCACATACCTATAGTGAATCTTATTGTCTATATCAACTATTAAAATTTTGGTGCCTAAAACCTAGGAGAGAGAACTTTAACATATTTTCTTGTTTCAGAAAACTTGTTACAAACCTTATCATATGCCTAATATTCCATTGAAACAGGTATTTGGCTATGGTCACTATAATGGTACATACCCTCCAGGAACTCAGGTCATCTATGCTGCTAATGGACAGGCTTATGCAGTACCATATCAGTATCCATATCCAGGTAACTAATGACATTGTTATTGTCTCTTTAATTAGTGAATATATTATTCTGTTTATTTTTCCTAATTTTGGAATATCATTTAATTTTTGTCTTTTTATTTAAAGTACGATACTCAGATCAAACATCAACATTAAGTATTTCATGTTTTCTAATTGCCTTAAAATAGTGGAATAATTGTAAAGATTAAAAAACAAAGAGTCGGGGCAGCTGGGTTGCTCAGTGGATTGAGAGCCAGGCCTAGAGACTGGAAGTCCTGGGTTCAAGTCTGGCCTCAAGTACTTCCCAGTTGTGTGACCCTGGGCAAGTCACTTGACCCCCATTGCCTAGCCCTTACCACTCTTCTGTCTTGGAGCCAATTGGCTCCAAGACAGAAGGTAAGGGTTTAAAAACAACAAAAACAAAACCAAGAATCTCCTATAAGTCCATGTAACTTGGATCCCAAGGAGAGAAATAATAATTAATGAAGTGCATTAATATTTAAGACATAAGTAAATGAAAAGATCTGTATTAAAAGAAATCCTCACAATAGGTTGTTTTTATTTTTCCTCTAATTGTCGTTTAAAATTCCTCTTTTGTTGTCCTGCTAAATATTTATATTGGCCATTATAAATTAGAAATCTTGAAAGGGTTTAAGTTAATTCTTGATTTTGATATAGTATTCTCTTTCACTCCACACCTTGCAAAATGAAAAATAAATGATAGATTTCTAACTGGAGACTTTAAATTGTAGCAGTCACAAGTTTCAGGGTAAGGTATTTGAACCAAAAGAGTTGGAAAGACTACTAGGTCTTTATAATCCCAAAGAGATTTTAAAAAAGGAGTGGGAGGGGGGGTGTAAATGGAATTAGCTCCTCATTCATTGTTAGACTCTAGCCATCAGAAATAATGTCACCCCACCCAACTTAGTGGGGAGGGGAGATTAGTTACCCACATGTGACAATAAGTAACAAATCAAAAACAAGGGACTGCCCTTTGGGCAGTCCAAAATAGTATTGAGGCTGCCATTTGTCCACTTGAAATTGAAGGTAGATGCAGGAAGTGACGAAAGCTGCTATCTTTTTAAATATGATGGTAACTGCCTGTGGAGGCAGTTGGCACTTTGAACTTGGTGTTGAAGGATCTCTGCTAAGACCTCAGGTGGCGTCCCTCTGAATTGTCACGTGGGTAAGTTAGGCTGACTTTCTTTCTCCTCCCTTGGCGTTTCTGGAGGCTCTACCCTCAAGGAGGCTTCTCTTGCCTCTCTAATAGTAAAAGGCCTTGTGGCTAGTAGCCTTGTTTAATTAGCCTCTGTGCTCCTCTAAATTCTCATCCGGTCAGGACCTCTTGTCCCGGCCAGAGTCTACCTATTTCCCTACCTCCAACTTTCCTAATTGTAAATAAACTTCCATAAAAGCCATCCTGACTTGGGTCTATTTTAAATTTGGAATCAAGCTAATCAGATTCCTGGTAACCATACCTTAAATATCTAGTTTCCCCTCTTACAGGGGAGGAAAGATCTACTTGTGCAAAAATATTTATAGCAGCTCTTTGTGGTGGCAAAGAATTGGAAATTGAAGGTATGGCCATCAATTGGGGAGTGACTGAACAAATTGTGGCATATGATGGTGATGGAATACTATTATGCTTTAAGAAATGATGAAAAAGATAATTTCAGAAAGTTCTGGAAAGACTTTCATGAACTGATAGTGAAATAAGTAGAACCAAGAAAACATTGTACACAGTATAAGCAATATTGTGAAATGGATCAACAGTGGTAGACTTTGCTTCTAAGAGCAATATAATGATTCAGGACAATTCCAAGGGTCTTATGATAAAGAATGCTATCTACCTAAAGAGAAAGAATTGGACTTGGAAAGCATGTGATTTTTCACTTATTTATTTGGGTATATGTTTTAGAGTTTTGGTTTTATGAGGTTGCTCCCTTATAAAAATGAACGATATGGAAAAAGCGTTGGTAAGGTTGCATCCAGAATAAAGGATTGGCCTGGAGATAAGATGGATTTGGGATAGGTACTGGAAGCCAGTAGTGAAGGTAGATTTAAAGTTCTTTAAATAAGAGTTTAGAATAGTGTTGTGGCTAGGTGCTTCATATTAGAACTAAATTAGCAAGCTGATCAGATCATGCATGAATATCAAGGGGTTCAGGTAAAGAAGAACCAGAAGATACAAATTTTGGAGACACAGAAGGTGCATAACAAGGCTTATAGATAGAGAACAAGATAGCTTGAAAGAGCTGGAACTTTGGAGTAGGATGGACAGGAAAGCATGCATTCTCCTTAGTGAGGGACTTTTTTTCATGATTTTTCATTATCGTATTACCCAGTTCCAAAATGTGTCTATTGTAAGGAGTAGGTGTAGATAAATGGAATTACTTGGCCAGCTTTCAGTGAGGGAATTGGAAGGGAGTTAGCTACTGACCAGGCAGATGCTGATGTAAAAGTAGTCATGATACAGGGCTCCCTGTGAGCAAACTCCGCCCTCCCCCCCCCCCCCCTTTTTTTTAAACCCTTACCTTCCATCTTAGACTACTGTGTATTGGTTCCAAGACAGAAGAGTAGTAAGGATTAGGCAGTGGGGGTTAAGTGACTTGTCCAGGGTCACACATGTTATCAAAAAAGAATAGTAAATAAGCTGAGTAGAGTGGGTATGTGTGAGGAAGGATAAAAGGGAATAAGGGATTATAAGGTGATTGGAGGAGGAATGAAGGTATGGGAAGGTATATAGGAGATAAAGGAAATGGGGTATGTAGGAGAGGCAGCTCCAACAGGTTTATTCCCAGAGGCTTGAGACAGAGGATACAGCAAGGAAATTAGGGCCAGTAAGAAATGTTTAGGCTTGACTGGAGGGTTTCTCTTGTTAGTTTTCAAAGTCTCTTGAAGGAGGGGTCGAGAGGGCCCCTCCCTGCCAGTGAAACTGATGGCTGGAGGAAGTCTTGAAGGTGGGTACTTCCTGTCAAGATGGATGCCCCAGTTGTCTCTAGAAATAAAGGAAAATGATTCTTTACTTTTGGCCCTTATCTTAATTTTCGACACAATGACTCACCACAGGGTTTGAGTAGGTAACAAGGGGATTTATTAATACCAGGGTCAGTCAGAAGGGGGAGGGGCTTCAGGATTTTCTAACTGCTGCTAGGGAGAAGGGTGAGGGTGGGGGATGGGTTGCAGAGAGGTTTAGACAGAGAGTGTCCAGCTCTCCTAGTCAGGAAGATTTGACTGCCTTTTAAATAAAGTCTTTATCAAACCTAGGGATAACTTATTTTGAGGATACTCCAATTATCTAAAGAAACTAAAACCCACAATGTTCAATCATCAGGCCCTCCCTTCCAACCAGAACCCAAAGGAAAATCAGGAAGGGGAGGGATGGAGATGGGAGATCAGGGAGAGGTCCAGAGAAATGAGATAGGTCCAAATTTCCCAAAAACAAAATAAGCACAGGCCAAGGCCGAAGCAATTAGGCCAAAGCCGAAAGGCCAAAGCAAAAGCCTCCAGTCACAGCGAAAGCCAGAAGGCAAAAGCCTCGTCAGTTGGAACTTCCAACTATTTATCGCTTTAAGTTCTAACTGACTTTCTGAACATTCTAAGATGTTTAACTGACGTTTTATGACCGTTAGAAGTTGCAGAAGCAAAAAGTTTCTGTTAGCCACCTTGCATTACACACAGCTAGGAAGTGTCTGAGGCCAGAGGTAAACCCAGGAACTCCTGTCTCTGGACCTGACTCCAAATTCTCCCTTTGTGCAGAGCATTTCTTTTTATTTTGCAGGCTGCTTTGAACCGTATTGCCTACTGTCCATGAACTTCACTGATTTTCATCTTTGTGGCAGAGCATTTCTTCTGATTAATTCATTTTCATTATGTAGTTATTTATTAAATGCCTATTGTGTACATATAAGTAAGAGAATATAAAAATTTAATACATAGTCTGTCCAAATAATTTATAAATCAATTGGGGAGTCAAAGCTAGAATGAATAATATTTGTGTTATTTTAGAGGTAGAAGACAACTCAAAAATCATTTAGTCCAGGCTTCTCTTTTTGTATATGAAAGAAACAGGACTGCTTCAATTCCAGTAACATGTTTAAGCACCTGCTGTGTGCAAGACATTGTACTAGGCATAGGGCCATGTCAAAAATGAAATGGTCTCTTCCTCCAGTGGGCTTACCTTTTATTGGAACATGCAGTTCTCCCATAAGTACAAGTTAATTTAAGGAGGAAAAGAACATTAATAAATTGGTGAATTAGGAACAGCTTTTCATAGGAGTTAACACCAAAACTGATCCTTGAAGGAAACTTAATTCTTTTCAAAGAAGAAAAAAATTATCTTTTTCCTTATTACTATCATTCCCAAAGATTTCCCTTTCCTTCCAGAGTTACCAGCCCTTGTAATAAAAAAGTCAAGAAGAGATTAAAAAAATGACACTTTAGTAAAAATTCACCAACAGCACCCACCCCCATTTCCCCCACAGGAAATTTAAGAATTCATGGAAGATACCATGGAAGATGAAATACTGAATTCAGTTAACACTTAGTGGACCACTTTTGCTGAAGTGTTGAATACATTTAGGAGAATAATTTGAAATAAATGAATAAAAGCCATATTCTTGGAGTTCTTAAATGCCAGGTTGAGTAATTGATAGGGGTCTGCTGAAGATTTTTGAGCAAAGGAGTGACGTGATTAGACTTATACTTTAGGAAGATTATTTGGCAGCCATCTGAAGAATGAATTGAAGAAGGGAATGCCTGGAAATAGGAAGATCATTTAAGAAGTTATTATTGTAATCTAAGAGTGGGAGTTGGCAAGCTAAAGGGCTCGAGTATAATATTTTAGGCTTTGTGAGCCAGGAGGCAAAATCAAGGATATAAAAACATTTCTACATTCCATATTTTACTAATGATATTTAAAATATAGAGATAATTGAATACAATTTTTTTGTAACATAGGTCTACCAATGAAAAGAATGCAATTCTTTTTTTTTGAGAGTGTTGGGAATAGCATTTCACTTAATTGGGGTTAAAAGTGAGAGTTCCTTATTGAAGTAGATTGCAAGTGTTCATTCATTAATGCTTATCATTAATAAATCTTTGTGTATTTCCTCTTTGAAAATATCTTTTCATATGAGTATAATTTTAATTGAGCATATTCATCACAAAGAATATGCACTTATAGAATTTTATTTGTATTGTTAGATGAATTTCAGAACATGAAAATTTCCTTTACACTTGCATCAAGGTCCAAAAATGCTACTGGAACTGTAGTTTGAGTTCAGAAAAGATATCTGCTACAAATTTATGGGAGTAAAGAGGTCTTACTTGTTTTAACTTTTGACATCCTAGGAAGTATATAAAACATCTTGGTATTGTGATTCAAACAATATTAGTTGTCATGGAATTGACTTTACCAAAGCACTTAAGTGAGCATGGCTGTGTTCCAGTGAAACTTTATGGACATTGAAATTTTAACTGCATTCACCTGTCATAAAATTTTTTTTTTTGGTCTCAGCCATTTAAAAATATAAAACCACTTTTAACATACAACCATACAGAGATGAGTGGTGATCTGTATTTTGTCCTGAGGCTGTAGTTTGCCAAATCCTGGTCTAGGATATAGCTAAAAGAAATACTATGAAGAAAGAATTAATAAACCTTGGCAACTGATTGGATATAAGAGATAAGAAAGTGGGAAGAGTCAAGGATAACTGAAGTTATGAACTTCATCCAATGTCTCCAAGTTACTTATTTAACCAATGTCATACAAGTAGTATTAGAATTGGCACGAGAACCAATGTTACATAATTACCAACACATTATTCTGTTGCCTGTCTCCACTATACTTAACGTTACATACAAATAGAAAGGTTTAGTAAGCAGTATATAAGATAATTATTATAAGAAGATCTTAGAAGATAGTAGGTGAGTAAGTGCTGAATATATAATACAAGTACAAAAAGATTTCAGAAGGAGAAGAGATTACTACTGGCTGAAATGTTCAAGGAAGACTTCATGAAGATGGTGGCTTGGGAACTGGGCCTTTATAAAGTAATAGATGAGATTGGGGTAGGTAGGAATGGGAAGGGTATAGTCACTTTAGACTTGAGCAAAGCTGTGGAGAAAGGAATGTTAATAACATTTGTAGAATGGTGTGAAGATAGGATTAACTCCCCTGTGCATTTTTAGATTTAATCACCAGAAGCATATATACCCCACTTATCTTTTAAGTATGGGGAGGTCTGTGACCCACATGTGCAATAGTGGCTGATGAATCAGAATCTAGACTGACTACCCCCTGGGCGGTCCTAAGCAAAACTTTAGTTGTAATTGGTCCACGTAAAGTGGGCACACGAAGTGAGGAAAGGAATGGTCCTTAAAAGCGTCAAGAACTTCCTGTGAGGAGGCCTTTGGCCTTCAACTTGATCTTGAAGGAGCTCTGGCTGGGGACCTTGGACTGCTCTTGAATTTTCCCTTAGAACTACCACATGGGTGAGTGAAAAAGGCTGACTTTTCCTGGGTTTTCCTGGCGGTACTAGCCTATGGAGAGGCCTCCTTGTCTTGGAGGAGACCTTGTGGCTAAAAAACTAGTTTAATTTATCTCTGGGCCCCTGAAGCCCTGCCTGGTTTGGACTAGGCCTGAGTAATCTCTCTGATTTCCTTACTTTCACTCTTTCTCCTTTTGTAAATAAACTACCATAAAAAAGTCATTCTGTTGAATAATAATTCCCGGTGATCACAGTCTTATAAATTTAGTCCAGCCCTTTAATTTTTAACCTTTACAATGGTAAGTAGACGAATGTGCCTGGCATAGAAGTTCTTTTTGGGTACTACTAAGAGATGAGTTTAGAAAGAGAATTCAAAGCCAGATCAAGATATTCATAGTTTTATCTTTTAGTTATGGGAAGTTTTGAAAAAGGAAGATCATTGATATGTAGAATGAATTGGGTAGTAGAGAGGCCATTGTCAAAGAGATCATTCATGATAGTGATTTTTTATTCCTTCTACTCTCACTGTAGCCTAAACTCCTGTAACCTTTTTTTTGAATAATAATTTAATAATGTGATCAATGATAGTCTCTTATATAATATTTTATGATATTTGTTTGCTTAAAAGATTTTTAGGAAAAACAGGTGCTTTCTGCTTTAGGATATTTAATAAATGACTTCTATGTATTTAAAAATGAAAGCAAGTTATAGGAAGAGATTTAGTTTAATTTAAAATCCAATTTGCATGATTGAAAGTTTCTGTTTTAAAGTTCATAACTGCTCTATTAAAGAATGATTCTTAGGTAATAATGGTTGAAAGTTTAATGAGTTTGTCCTCCTCTTTCCTTCTGTTATACTGCCGTTGAACTAATTAATTAGCTTTCTAACCACTATTTCATCTTTGGAATTGCTATGGAATCCCTGGATTCCTCACTGCTTTGCTCATTTCTCATTTATTACTCTATTCATTATTATGCTGATGGAATTGTGCATAGCCAAGTAGTAGAAAATAGAGGCTCAAGTGGGGCAGATACATTTAAAAATTCATTAGAAAGACTGCAGAGGAATACAGTAGAAAGAACACTGAATCTGGGAATTAAGTTCTGGATTCAAATCATATCTCTGACATTTACTACCATTGTGATCTTGGGCAAGTCATTTAACTTTTTTGGGCCTCTGTTTGCAGTAAATATGAAGGGCTTGGTCTAGATGATTTCTGAGTTCCCATTTAGTTCTAAATCTCTGAGCCTTTGCAATTTTTGTGTGTGTGGGTAATAGATTTTGTTTGTCTTATAGTTGAGGTGTTTGGCATTCAGGTGGCATAAATTCAAACATGGAGGAGGTCAAGTTTTGGAACTAGAAATTGTTTATCTCTAGCCTTTTATTTTATTTGTTTTTTTTTTAAACCCTTGTACTTTGGTGTATTGTCTCATAGGTGGAAGATTGGTAAGGGTGGGCAATGGGGGTCAAGTGACTTGCCCAAGGTCACACAGCTGGGAAGTGGCTGAGGCCGGGTTTGAACCTAGGACCTCCTGTCTCTAGGCCTGGCTCTCACTCCACTGAGCTACCCAGCTGCCCCCCTAGCCTTTTCTTTTAATTCAAATTTATTTAAATTTTCAATTCTGAGTTCTGTTCCCTTCTCCCTTTACTGATTGAGAAGGCAAGAAAAACAAAACTCATAAGTTGTTTTATTCAAGTAAAACAAATGCCTGCGTTTGCCATGTCTCCTCCCCACCAAAAAAAAGAAAAAAGAAAAAAATAAGTTCTGATCTGCATTCTTTTTTCCCCCATATTATTCATTTTTGTAAGTACCTAAATAAACAAGTGATAAATCATATGCTTCCATCTACATTTTTGAGGCAACATTTCTTTCTCTGGAGGTGGATAGCATTCTTTGTCATAAGTCTCTTAGAATTATCCTGGATCATTGTATTGCTGTTAGTAGCAAAGTCTGTTTTATTTGATTGTTCCAAAATATTGCTGTTATTGTGTACAATGTTTTTCTGGTTCTCCGTGTTTCTTCTGCATTAGTTCACATAGATCTTTCCAATTCTTTCTGAAATCATCCTGTTCATTATTTCTTATAGCACAGTGATATTTCATCGCTGTCATATACCACAATTTGTTCAGCCATTCTCCAATTGAGGGGCATCTCTTTTGTTTCTAATTCTCTGCCATCACAAAGAAAGCAGCTATAAATATTTTTTGTACGAAGAGATCCTTTCCAAATTTTTAAAAATCTTTTTGGGATACAGACCTGGTAGTGGCTCAAAGGGCATGTATGTGTATGCATTCTTTTATAGCCCTTTAGGCATAGTTCTGTTCTGCATTTTGGTGATTCTCATCAGCTTTGTCTGGAGGTGGAAAGCATGTTTCATCTTGAGTCCTGTGGAATTGTGGTTGGTCATTGTGTTAATCTGAATTTCTAAATTTTACCAAATTGATTATTTTTATCATATTACTGTTACTTTATGTATTGTTTTCTTGAATCTCCTCACTTCGCATCAGCTCATATGAATTTTCCTAAGTTTTTTTGGAAACGAGTTGATTAGGCCATTTACAAATGGTGGTAGAGATGATGGGACACCAAAAAAGAACCATCACTACTTTTTGTTGCATTCTGAAAAGTTCACATTATTTATTTATCCTAGGTTGTGAGAATATAGGCTGTAAGTCAAAAATTTTAATAGAAAATGATTATTGTAGCCATTTGAAGAGAATTTAGCTTTATTTTGTCAGTTTAAAAGGAAATATGATGTCCTGATGTCTCATTAATGAAAGCTGAGTAAAAAATTTTCTTTTGACGTAGGAATTTGTTATAAAATATACTTGTTCATCCCTTGTCTTGTGATTCTTTTCTTTAACAATTAAGTCTTACTGATAACTTTTTTTTTTACATTAGCCATTTCTGTACCTCTGTATCCTACAAAACATGTACACATAAAACTCTTACTTTCAACAAAGGAAAATGGTTCAGCAAAACTAACCCACATAGTAGCTCTGCTTAAAAAAATTTTTTTAATTGTTTTTTATTAAAAGATATTTTACTTTTCCAATTGTGCTGCTATTTGTTTTTAATGGGGTATGTAATGTTCTGTTGTACATCCTTTCTAGGACCTTATGGACAGCAGCCTGCCAACCATGTCATCATTAGGGAGCGTTATCGGGACAACGATGGAGACCTGGCTCTGGGCATGCTGGCTGGAGCAGCCACTGGCATGGCCTTGGGATCTTTGTTCTGGGTCTTCTAGTTTCTCTAGATCTTTGTATTTGTAGCTTCCAAAACCTTTATTTATTTTCTGTGTGTGACAATAATATATTTTGCAAGGTATTCCTGTTTTACTGTAAAGATTTTTAAAGACAGTTACAATAATACTTTTTAAATAGTGACATTTTAATTATAATTAGTATAAATTTTACAAGGCAGGATTGTAAGCATGCTGTTCAATTGAAATACAAATTAAAAGGTTACTTGATCATTTCAAGAGCTCTTTATGGAACATGGTTGTATAAGAAAGACTTATATGAGCTCATTCATTTTGAAGAACATTATCACTGTAGCGTTAAATGCAGAGCATAAGAGATATAGCTTTGTCATCCATATTAGAAGCATGCTGCTCATATAATGATCCTCAAATAGGTGATTATTTCTGGCAGGGAAAAACCCAATTAATCCAATTGCTAACTCAACTTAAGAATTAACTATGGAACAGTCTGGATGTTGGCATTGGCATGGCAGGTGGTAAACTATGCACGATAAAGCAATATAGACTTTTTGCACTACACACTCCAAAGAATAGTGCCCAAGGCAGCGGTGACACTCCATATACCTCTGTAGTAGGCCCTGTAGTTATCCAGTGGTGCTTATTTTCTCTGTTGTGAATGGATTCATTGAATCTTAAGAGACTGGAATTGGTAAAATTTTTTGTAGAGAGCTTCCAATCAGGGCAACTACTGTATACCGTAGACTGAAACCTTATAGTTCTCTGACACAGTTCTCAACCGTGGAGAGTTGTAAAAGCAGTTCAGAGGCTGAAGTGATTAGGGTTTTTGTTTTGTTTGTTTGTTTTTAGAAGTTGGTACTATCCATACATTTAAAAGATGACAGACATGGCTTTTGCATTCTTAATTTTTATTTAACATGGTGAAAACAGATTCAAAGGCCAGACCTCCACTGAATACATTTTTTTATTGTGTATCTGAACCATTTCCTCTTCTCTCACCCTGTTTTAAAAATGAATACAAAAGGTTATAAGTAGTGCCTTTGGTTTCATTGGCTGGCCTGCTACAGAATATTATTCTAAGTGTGGAATAGGCTAAAGGCATTTGTAGCCATTAAAAGTAAGGAGTAAGAATTAAAATCAAATTCAGGGTTATTAATATGAGTGTTGACTTATTGATCATTTTGTAGAGTTTTGAGATAGGTGAGAGAATGAGGCAAATGGGAAGAATTAATAACAGGAGAAAATTATTGTAGAAATTAGGAAAGGGGTCTGTGTATAAATGGAGATTTTGAACCTTGGACTGCATCCTCCCAAATTCCCTTTAATCTCTCCTGCACCTCCATGTTTGCATGGGTTATGTTATTGTTTTATAAGTTCTGTAGCTCCTCCCTCTTCCTCTTCTTCATGAGCACGGTGGAGTTAGTTTAGAACCTTTTCACTCTAGTTTTTTAATGTTAGTTTATTATTAATAAAAACTATTAATAAATATATCTTAGTTACTGAATATTAATTTTAATCTCTACATCTGCCTGAGCACATATGCAGAAAAATCTATATATCTATATATTCAGTAAACAGATAGTTGATTTAATCTATTTCATCTAGCTTTCCACTTAATTTTTTTTTTTTTTTGCCAACAACCTTTAATATACATCAAAAATGTGTGCACTCTTCAGTTTCAGTTTAATTTTTGTGATAAAACTGTTAGGACAGTTAGTCTCATCCTCCTGGATAATATAATCTTTTTTCATGGATTTGATAAAATTTGCTTTCCTTTACTTGAAAAAGCAAAATGTTTTATCCTCCAAACATATACTTATTTGAAGATGAGAAGGCAATTGTAGGTAAAGAAAGACCCAGGGACAAAATGAAGTGTACGTTGTTAGTGAGCAGACATTCCAGCATTTATAATGGTAGAATTGCTGTATACTTAGACTATATCTGTTTTTTTGTTTGTTTCTTGTATTTTCTGTAGTTTGGGCATTTTTGCTGCTTCCTATCCTCTTAGTTGCCTTTTATTTGAAGTGTACTAGGTAAGAAAACTTTATTTAAGGAGTCAGGGAAATTGGATGAGAGCCATGTTTGTATTATTAAATTAACTTACGATTGTCTTAGGTTTTTTAAAAGGTTGCTCTGTGCAAATGATGCTATTATCCATTTCTTTGAAAGACACAAAGTTGATGATTATTACTTCTGATGACTAAGCAGAATTATGTTGTGTATGTAAGGTAATTTAATATACAGTTAGATAGCAATTGTATTGGACCAAATAGACTGGCACATTTGTTTTCTTTAATTCTCTCCCAAAGCTAACAATGTGTGGAAAAAAATGAGAACATGCTTCTTTGGAACTCAAAGAAATTACATAGAAGAATAAATAAAACAAGCAAAGTCTAAAAGATAAACCCTAAACACACTAGGCAGCTAACACCATATAGTGTTTTAATCCTTAATTCATTAAACAAATATTTATGGAATGCCTGCCATTTGCAAGACAAATCTATAGTCTTGTATTATTTCCTAATTTATATAACTTTCCCTTTTTTCTATGATGTACAATTTTTTTGGTGAGTTTTGGAATTTGATATTTTCCCCTGTCATGGTGTAGCAATAATTCCCTTTGTCATATTAATTCTGTTTTGTGTTTTGGATGACTGATTATATATCAAATTTTCCTCCCAGTAACTAGTTCTTTGATGAAATTTAACAATTTATGCCAAATTGAAGGCCAAACCAGCTTTATAATGACCCCTTGGATTGTTGGCAGTTCCTGTAGCCTTTTTCTCACTGGAGATATCTGCTTTATTAGACAGGAAATATACATGAGTGCCATCTCACTTGATATTTGACAGTTGGGGGGAAAAATAATCACATAAGGTCTGACTATAATCTGTCAGTGTTTTAAAATCATTGCTGTTAAGACTTTGAATTGTATGTAATAAGAATATGTTAAAATTATAATGATTTAGAAAATGTAGTTTATGTGAATCCTCTAGCACTGTGAATCAAAGGGATATAGTTGCAATAAAATAGCTTTAAATGTTGCAGTAGGTTGTTAATATTAAACTCAATGAAAGCACCATGTCATTGACTCATTGTCTGCATTATAGGGCTAAAAAATTTGTAAAAACACACTGTATTCTTATACTTTTAGCTGGGGTTATTTTATAACTCAAAGGACCAAAAGAAATAATTTCAGCATGTTTCTCTGACTCCCTTTGGACTTGGATTGGAAATTCCATGATCTCCCATAAAGGCATTATTATGTTTTAGCCTGAGAGACTTTGGCCTTCAGAAAAGCCAAGTCTTTGAGGAGAGCTTCTCCAAAATTGTGTCTTTCATTGAGTTCCTCAGAAATTTCACAAGGATGTTTTCCCTTATCTTTGTATAACTACTTGTACTCAAAGACATTAAATTTTATAGAGGTTATACAAAAAATGGCCTACCAACATCATTTTACACTTGGGAATACCCAGGCCCAGAGAGGTAAAGAAAGTGACTCATCCAAGGTAATAGCTATGGTGGGTGAACAGGGATTAGAACCCAAATTTCCTAATTCCAATGTCATTGTATTTTTCTGTCAGACAGGTATAACTGAGTTGTTAATGTTTGAGTTGCTAGTGATTTCACCTTAATATGAAATTGATACATTGGACAGTTTCTAAAATCCTATTCTCATACTACTATATTACAGATACTGGCTTCTTGATAGCCATTGCATTTGATTAACCTTAACTAAAGAAATTACCAAACTAAGGGGCTTATTTGGTTTGCATATCTGGGAAGGTTTATTGCCTTTTACCTTCCATTTGCTTTTTTCTTTTTTAGGAACTAGTCTTGCCTGGAAAAAAACTGACTACCTATAACTAACACACGTTCTTCTTTCTGTTGGCTGTAATGTTTTGTTTCCTTGTTTGGTATCAGGATTTTAGTAAGTTAAAGGGAAAAGTGCTTTTATCCTCCATGCAGATTTTCCTTAGAACTTACAGGAAATGAATTATATATTAAAAATATGGCTGCCCCAAGTTCAGATATCTCTCCTCAGAAAAGAGTGCACAATGGAGGCAACTATCTACTTAGTAAAGAGAAAAAATACTTGTTTTTGAGATATGATACAAGTGATGCAAATTTCCTGTCTTCCTTATCCTGGATAATCTCTCCACATCATGGCTGTTGCAAGCAACCGTTTTAGAAAGCAATGAAATCTTTTTGTCAGAGATTTCTTTCCTGTGATTGCTGCCATGTTTCTGACTATTGTTTCCTTGAAACCTATTTTCTTCTATACAAAATATGCATTTATGTAGCATACGGTGAAATTATTGTTAATAAAATGAGTGTTGAACTGCAAACTTGTGTATTGTGATTTGTTCTCTTGTCTATTTGGCTTGGGCAACAATTTGATTTGACCCTAAATTAAAGGAATGAATGTATACCTGTAATTCATTCCTCTTATTAATATAGAAGCAGGTTATATAGAAATGACTAGCTTCCAAGGGAATAGAGCTCAGACCTAGAATTCTGATCTGTTCCCTAATTTGGCCTTGCTTTCTCTTGGCCTGCGTCAACCCTTATGACTGGAATTCATTCCCTCTCCAACTTTGCCTGTTAAAATTATTCCTTTTTCCTTTTGGCTATATCTGAGACTACCATGTATTATAATTATTTAGGTACATGGTAATCCAAAAAGGTGCTTTAAGTTTTGGCTGACCATTAAGGATGATGACTTAACAGTTGGTGCTTGCTAAATGTTTGGAATTGACCTCTCATACTACCCATTGGCCAAAACACTGAGAATATAGATCCTAAATTAGAGTTTCCTTTATATTACAATGAATGTGGAGGTAGATGACTGTTGAGTTTTTTCAGGGGGGACTTAAAAGGCTTACTGGGTTTTTGTATCAGCTACATTGGGTGTTCCTTAGGGATTGACTGTTCAGAAAATTTTTTAAAATTGATGATCACTTTTCATAAACATAATGAATGATAATGTACAAAGCTTACCTACAGACTTATTCTGAGTCAGCTGACTCAATAGGTTATAAAAAAAATTGCTAAGGCCTAATTTATTTTGACATTTACATTAAAAAGTAAATTGGAATTTTAATTGGTTCCATACGTTGTGTGAGCTGTTTGTTTAAAAGTCTTCGTTTACTTATATTTACATAGCACTTATTTATTAATAAAAATAAGGGGAGTTGCAAATTATATGCAAGTTTCTGGTTTACATGCCCAATATAAATATTTTGTCAAAGGAGTTTTAAAAGTTACTCATCACTAGACAGGTGAAACCAGAGTGTAACAGAAGGATACTAAGCTATATGTCAGTGGGCAATTCATTTTCCTTTTCTGGGGCCTCAGTTTCTTCATCTATAAAAAGAGGTGGCTGTGTTAGATGATTTCTAAGGCTTTTTTAGCTCTTTCTATCCTTTACCTTTTTATGGTGACTAATTTTAATCTAGAGGTAAGTGTCAAACCCTTTCTTCCTTCCTTTCTTTCTTTCTTCCTTCCTTCCTTCCTTCCTTCCTTCCTTCCTTCCTTCCTTCCTTCCTTCCAGTTTTCTTTTATTTGGCATTCAGTACCCTTCACAATGCACAAACCCACCAGCTTTCCAGCCTTATTTTTAATAAGTCTCATTCCCCATGAGAACATATTATGCATAGTTTATCTAGGTTTTATCAAAACTTTGACAAAATCTCTCATATCTTTGAGGGTGAAATGCAATCTAAATAATATTAGATGGATTTGGAGTTGGTTTAATGACTCATCTCAAAAAATAATTGTTAGTAGATTCATTCTTGCTCTTGTGGTGTTTTAACATTTTTATCTGTGACCTGAATAAAAACAAATGTTATACTTGTCAGATTTTCAGAGGAAACTGGGAAAAGTAATTAAAATTGATGAATGACAGAAGCAGCATTCCAAAAGACCTTGATAGACTAGAATTGATGGACCAGATCCAATAAGATATAAGATAAAGGGCTTTATCTAAAAGTGTAAAAGTGGTTTGGGTCCTACCTAAAGGTGGGTTCAGATAATCAACATTGTAATTTATAAGATGTTAGAGATGTAACTAGAAAATTGTGTGCAAAAAAATTTGGAGGTTTTGGTGGGCTACAACCATTTACATGATTAAAAAAAATCAATTTTATCTTCTACTTCTGTACACTCTCAATGGCTAACACATAGAATTAGCTGAACTCTACCTTGGTGCGGGGCGGGGGGAGGTGACCATAACTAAGTATCTATCAAGCTCATTTCTGAGTGTCATAGTTAAAGAAGTACATTGACAAATTGGAGAGACTCCACAGAAAGTATTATTCAGAATGGTTAAGAATGAAGTCTGGAGAAGAGAAGATTTGACCTGGCATAAAAGCTGACTTAAAATATTCAAAGGATTATTAAGAGGAAGAATCAATCATTCATTACCTACTTTTTGCCAGTCTTAAGTGCTAGATATGGAGAAACAAAAGTGAAATAGTCCCTTCCCCATTAAGGAGCTTATAATCTATTGGAAACGACATGTACACACACATCTGAAATAAAATGCTTGTGGTGGTTGTCAATGGTGAATAGTCCCTCACCCTATAACTACCCTCACTCACTGGTAAATTGCTGAAAGGAGAGCCAGTTAGAAGAGGATCCAGGAGTGTGCTGTCCAAAACCTAGTGTCAGGAGAGTACCCTGGTCTCCCTTTTTCTCTGTCGGGGCCTTTTCTCAATAATATCTCTAGTCGAGGGTGGAGGTTTTCATCCTTTTTGGTGAAATGGACGTTTTTAGCATTCTTGAAGCTTATACATTCCTTTTTGGCTTGCTTTAAATGCTTACGATAAAAGGTGCAAGGTTACAAAGGGATTTTAAAGATTTTTAAAAAAGGTTTTTAAGATTTAAAGGTTTTTTAAAAAATTGTCATTTCTTATAGCATAGTAGTGTTCCATCACAATCATGCCACAACTTGTTTATCCATTCCCCAATCAATGACCATCCTCCTCAACTTCCAATTCTTTGTCACCACAAAGAGAACTATAAATATTTTAAAACAAGTTCTTTTCCTTTTTCCCTAATTGTGGTATTGTGGTATCAAAACGTAAATACAGTTTTATAATTCTGGTCATAATTCTAGACTGTTCTCCAAAATGATTGGATCAGTTTGCAGTTCTACCAACAGTGTATTAGTGTCCCCATTTTTCCACATCCCCGCCAACAAATGTCGTTTTAGCCAGTTTGAGAGAGTTCTTAAAGAACCAAAGGACTACATTACTTATGACAGAAGTCTGGCATGATGGCAGAAGAATTGGGAAGATATTTGGGCCTGAGTAAGTGGAGTTTCTTGACTTCCTTCAAATGATAACATGTAGGTATAGAATGGGACTATCTGTTAATGGGTCCTTCTAGGAAGTGCCAGATTATAATGCAGGATTGCTGCAAGAATCTCTTGCATTTGCAAAATCAACAGAAGCAATCTTGACAGTTAAGGAAACGGAATGTTGACCCAGCCTGACCCTGGTCTCATGGCCAAAAAAACCCTTAGAGCTGGGACTATAAATATTCCTGGAGAACCAATGTGGGGCTGATTTTCCTGACCTGACGCAGACATCCTGCTATCCCCTGCATCTCCCCAGGAGGAAATTTGTGAGGGAGGAGAACGTGGAAATTAGTTTCCTTAGGCAGGCAGGGACTACCTTAAACCAAGCCATCAACTCATTTGTTAATCTGCTAGACCTTTCTACATCAGGGCAGGGAAATCTATCCCTGGCTGAGGGGCTGGTTCCCTCAGCCTGACCTGTACCTTCTGTGATTCTCCCCCAGCACTGGCTTACCCTTGCTTTAATAAAGAGTTTCTGTTGATTCATTATACCATCAATTAGGGCCAAGGCTGAAGAAGGAAAGATAGCTTTCCTTGATTTCCTGAGGGCTAAACCAGGCATCCATTTTGGTTAGGAAGTGAACCAGGTTCACTTCCTGTGGGCTTGGTGTTCTCTCCAGAAGGGAGGGGCTTTTTACTCCTCCTCTCAAGGGAGCTTAGAGACAGCAGGGAGGCTGACTAAAACATTTCAGCCAAGCTCACACAACCTCTGGCTGACCCAAATCATCCTGTACTGAAGAGATAGCCTCCCTGCCTAGAAGACTCAATTGGTACCACCTAGCCCTCTGATACAAGCCTCTATTTAGCCACCATTTATTATTCCTTTATAACAAGATTAACTGTCAAGATATATAATTATAAATACTTTCAAATTTCAAAATGTAGAAATGTTATCACTTATTTCTTTCCAATCAGAGTTTGAAAGGTATTTTTATCTCTTGTGGGAGAAACCATATCAAAAGGTAGGACTTTATTGTTGCCATTGAAGAATAATGATAGTGATGACATTGAAAAAAAATGAAGCTCACTGCCCATAACTCCTAAATGAAAGTCACAACTGAGTTTAATGAGAGAGTATAAAGTTATATGCTAAAAGGATAATTGAAAAAGGTACTTGGAAGGAAAGGAAAGTGAGTGAGATGTTCCATCAAATTGTCTGAAGCCTTTGAAGTACTTTAAAAATTATGAGAAACACCTATAAAGGAGGAAATAGGAAATGTGCAAAGTTTTTCCTTAGTGGAACATATTGTAGTAGAAAATACACAAACAGATCTTGCTTTTGCTGCTAAGAGATGACTCTAGAGACAGTAAGAAGGAGATGTTTTCTAAGTAATAATAGAATTAAAAAATTAGCTTTACAAAAAAAGGATGTGGGCAATGTGGCTGCTCAGCAAGTTCCTTGTTAAGATGAGCTGGGGATGTTAGAGGACTGTTAGACTAATGAATCATCAGTGGCAACCAATAAAACTTATGTGGTCTTAGGCTACATTAAGAGGCATGGCATCCTGAGGAAGGAAAGTGAGAATCCTAATGCGTTTTGTCCTGGTCAGGCCAAATCTGGGGTATTGGTTTCAGTTCTGAGGATCATGTTTTAGGAAAGATATTGAGAAAATGACATATATCTAAAGGAGGAGGAACAAGATGGTGAGGAGTATTAAAATCCTGCTGTATTATACTATATATTACATGTATCGTGCTTTAATTAAGATCCTCCTATGAAGGACCTGGGGGGCATTTTAGCTGATAGAAGACTTAGGGGAGACATGATAACCAACTTTATTTGAAAGGATGTTAAAGTAGACAGTGTAGAATTGTGCTTGGGTGCAGAGGGCAGAATCAGGAACATGGAAGCAGACTTTTAGCTCAGTGTAAAGAAAAAAAAAATTCCCAACAATTAGTGCTCTCTAAAAGTAACATGAGGGAACAGCTGGTGGCTCAGATGAGAACCAGGTCCAGAGATGGGAGGTCCTGGGTTCAAATTTGACCTCAGATACTTCCTAGCTGTGTGATCCTAGAAAAGTCACTTGACCCCGTTGCCTAGGCCTTACTATTCTTCTGCCTTAGAACCAACACACAGTATTGATTCTAAGACAGAAGGTAAGGGTTTAAAAAAATAAAAATAAAAATAATGAAAGTAACATGAGTTGTTTTGTAGGTAATGAGTTCCCCATGATTGGAGATCATGTGGAATCCAGGTGACCAGAATATTAGAGAGATAATAGAGAATATTAGTCAATACAGAATATTGTCAGAATATTAGAGCGATTTCTGTTTGGAATAGTTTGGAGTAAATGACCTCCTTAAGTCCTTTCCAATTCTGAAATTCAGCTCTTCTTATGATATTAAACAAACAGCTTATATGATTCCCTAACCATTAGACACATCAGACTTAAACATTGACAGCCTGTGTTACATTCTGAAGGTTTCTTTGTTACAGAGAATTAACCCATTCCACCTAGGAGTTGTGTCTGAAATTTCACCATTAAATTTTTATTACTTTTCAGCATTCCCCAAGCTCCTCTTTGAAAATGCAAATGTCACAGGAAAGGGAGGGGTAATTCTTTGAGGCATTGTTAATTATTTACAGAGTACTATGAATTAGTTACTTACTTTTTTTTTCTTGACAGGTGGGAGTTGTGTTCTATAGGAATGGAGATCTTAGTAGGTAGGGCAATGAAAGAGTCATGAGAGAGAAGGAGGTAATTTTGGTGCATGGGTAGAGTGATCATGAATTCAGGATTTTCTGGCATGGCATTCCTAATAAAAGAAAATGTATCCTGGGTTCTTTAAGGTTGGATTACATAGTGGGGAACTGAGGGAACAGCAAAAGAATCTTTGCTCTCCCCAACCCTTATCCCCTGACCTAGATGCTTATCATTACAACTCATCTTCAGTGACTACCACCCAGAGCCTTATCATTCATTGACATGACAGTTTCAAATGTAGTGCTGGAACCTTCTTTCCCACTGAAACTTTTTTGTATCTCACATTCTTAGAGCCTTTCCAGAATCATAAAGTCACAGACTTTTAGAAGTGAAGAACTTCTGTCTACCTGACAAGTGGTCAGTCAGCCTCTGTTCAAATACTTCTAATGAGGGGGATCTTCCAAGGCAGTTTTGTTAGGAAGCTTCTTTTTCTTGACAAAATACCCAAGTTGACAATTTGAGAACAGGGATCAGAATTCTTTTTTTTATCCTTCATTGTTCAATTGTTTGAATTGTGTCTGACTCTTGGTGATTCCATTGGGATTTTTCTTGCAAAGATCCTAAAGCAGTTTGCTATTCTCTCTTACAGCTCATTTTACAGATGAGGAAACAGGCAAACAGGGTTAAATGACTTGCCCAGGGTCACCCAGCTAATAGTTATTTAATGGTGTCCAAGGCCAATTTTAAACTCAGGAAGATGACTTCCTGACTTCTGGCCTCCCACTCTACTTGTGCCTTTGTATTCATCATAGCACCTAGTAAAGGGGCTGGAAACACAATAGGAACTTCCAATTTGATGAATGAATGATTAATCAGCCTGATGGGAAATGAGGTATAGTAGAAAGTGCCTTGGCCTTGGAGTCAGGAGATATGTAAGTTCAACTCCTGCCTTCAATAGGAGTAGAACCAAGGACAAGTGATTTAATCTCACTAACTCTAGTTTCTTTATGAAATGAATATAATAATGACTTGTAGGACCTATACCACATAGAGTTGTTGTTAGGCTCAAATGAGATAATGTATGTGAAGAGTTTTTCACATACCTCTCACATCTCCGCATAGCCAGTGGTGCACCCACACTGTGGATAACCACCTCCATAAAGCCCCCTTGGGAAATAAGGTGGGGGAAAAATCAGGATGACACCACGGAAAGGATGAAGGGAACACATACTTCTGGAAGAGAACAAACTATGGAAAATTTTCTGAAATGGTAAGTTTTTCTGAAATGCAATTAAGCAATATCAGCTAAGCAGAATGGACAACTACCAAGTGGCTATTTATGTGATATGATTTAGTGGAATACAGAAACCTCTTCTAAACTCAGAATATGCTCCTGTCCCCTCTTTCACTGATGTTTTAAATTTTACCATTAATTCTTCATGTTCAAAGTAGTACTCCCTATTAAAATGCAAATAAATTCCTCTGGAATTGGTCACTCACTAAGCTATTTATCTCATGAGTGAATCAGAATAATATCTTATAGATCTTCTAGTGCAGTGATGGTGAACCTTTCAGAGACTGTGTGCTGCCCTGCCCAAGGGAGGGATAAAGGGAGGTGAGTGGCCCATGGAGATCATGTGATCCCATGATGGAGGGGGGGGGGAGGGAGCAGCTCTTCCCGAGTCCCTTTGCCTTTCTAGTAACTAACTCTGGCTGGGAGGGCACACGTGCCTATATAGAGGTCTCTGTGTAACATTTTTGACATGTGGGCCATTGGTTTGTGTAATGTTATTTGGCATTGCAATATGGAAAATATGATTGACAGTTAGCAGTTTAGAACTTAGAATGAACTGAGCCTGACATGTGCCAGGAAGGGCAAAGTCAGTTACTGGGAGGACTATTTAAGCAGGATTTGGACTGAAGGAGAGGTTCTCAATTTCGAGAAGAGATTTTGGTGGGAGGTCTTGGTTGGGCTTCGGTAGGCCAAGGTCAACTTAGGATACCAGCAACCAGCTCTGATCATTACCATACTCTCAAATCCTGTGTGGCTCTATACTGTACATCCTGATTAATTATTCATCAAGAAGAAGCAATATCAATCATCATTGTTAGTGGGTGAAGGGAAGGTAGGATGGGAGAAGGGAGAGAGGAAGGTAGAGGAAGGGAAAGGAAGGTATCAGCCTCCAACCCCGGCAGGGGGAAATTGACCAGAGCCCTTTGGGGCTCAAATAAAAGATCTGAGAGCAACTTAGGGTTTAGAATAGCTAGGTTTTATTTAGATTAGGAAAGGAAAAGGTTAGGTAGGGAAAGTGGGTCTCCTCTGCCTACCAGGTAGAGAGAGTTAGTTTTGCAGGGTCCAGAGAGGGAGAGAGCCCCCTCTAGGCTCAAGAGCAAGGCTCCAGGGTAGAGAGAACGAAAAGGTGCCAAAACCTCTCATACTTTCTCCCACAAAGGAAGTGGGAAGTGTCGGGGAAGTTGTAGCAGGGAGTCCTGGGAGATGTAGTCTCCCAGTGCTTAAAATGATTTTAAAGGACACACCATCAAACCTGATTCAGGTTAAAGCAACCTGGCAAAGCCAGGTTGAATCTGGCAGGCAAGCCACAACATCAGTCAGACTTGAAACCCTGATTACCTTCAGATCTCATTAGCATCTGATCATCTATTGCTTAAGCCAGGATTCCCTTTAACCCTCTCTCCTTCAATTCCCTGTTCCCTTTCCCTATTCAATTACCATTGAATCTTAAACTCACTTAGGTGAATGTCATCCTTTACTTTAAGGATTAACAGTCACATCCTTAGGTATTTGAAGAAAGAGGGATTATTTCCAACTGAAAGTTAAGTCGTAGTCAATTAGCATTTATCCACATTTTAGGGCCAGGATTAGTAGTTAGAAGAGCCAATCTCAAACACAGTTTCTTCACTTGACTACTTGTCCTGGGACACTTCTACTGAAGTTGGGTGTAGCAGTTTCTTCACAAATCTTCCTGTGGGGTCCTTAGTGTTTCACTACCATAACTTGGTGTTACACCTAAGGATTTCCACTCTCACTCAGTTTCGGCTCCTCATACCATCAGAGGACTTCCCCTTCTCCCCCCTTCCCCCCCCCTCATTATTATATAAAATTTGCCATCACAGCTCTAGTGAATTCTAATGCCCTCATTTGACAGAGGAAGACATTGAAGCCCGGGGTATTCACTGGAAGAACTTGTCCAAGGTCAAGGAGACGGTGAGCAAACCAACAATTATTGATATTTTACAAATGTGAATATGGAACACAAATAGTGGAAAATTCAGAAAAAGCATGGTGACTGAGCCTATCAAGGGAAGGTGGTGAGGAAAGGACCAAGAAACCAGTTGTAGCTGGACAAGGAAGACCACCTTTGCTCACTTCATAATTTTGCTCCATTTTGACCCGTGTACAAAGGACCTTAAAGATGACTTACTTCGCCTCCCTTATTTTTCACAAGGAAAAAGGATCAGAGAGGTGCTCCAGACACTCTGACCCTTCCTTGCCCTTCCTTGCGGTGTGTGGGATATCGGGAATGACGGTCTTTGGCAATCCTTTTGCTCCCTG
>NC_058132.1:323097886-323147711 GCF_016433145.1 Gracilinanus agilis | reverse complement strand
TTCTTTCTTCCTTCCTTCCTTCCTTCCTTCCTTCCTTCCTTCCTTCCTTCCTTCCTTCCTTCCTTCCTTCTTTTCTTTCTTTAGCTCTTACCTTCCATCTTAGAATTAATACTGTGTATTGGTTCCAAGGCAAAAGAGTGGTAAGGGCTTGGCAATGGAGGTTAAATGACTTGCCCAGGGTCACACAGCTAGGAAATGTCTGAGGTCACATTTGAACCCAGAACCTCTCATCTCTGGGCCTGACTCTCAATCCACTCAGTTGCCCCCCTTTCATTCCTTTCTGATGTTTTCTCTCCCATCATTAGAATAGAAGTGCCTTAAGGTCTGGAAATATTATACGTTTTTATTTTTCTAGCCCATATTATAGAGCTTGGCATGTAGTAGATGCCTGATAACCATTATTTCATTTATTCATTCAGTAGGTGGAAGGGGAAGAACAGGAAATTCTAGGCTAGCAAACAGCAGAAGCCATAGGAGCTCAAAGAAGGGAATATCTGTGTGCAGTTTGGGCTAATTCAAATACTTCTATCCATGGGTGTATATGAGGAGGCTGAGCCCTTCTTTGATTCTTTTAATCACACTATGGAGGCTCCCATTTGTGCTTATGTATTCTTAATCCTCAAGGTAGCTAGATGGCAGAGCACTGGGCCTGGATTCAGGAAGCCCTGATTTAAAATCCTGCCTCAGATATTTACAAGCTGTATGATCCTAGGCAAGTCACTTAACCTCTGCCTGAATCTACTGGAGAAGAAAATGTCAAAGCACTCTAGTTTCTTTGCCAAGTATTCCCAGGGACAGGCTGGTTCTTAGGGTCACAAAGAGTCAGATACAACTGAATGACTGAACAGCAACCTTTTTAATCCTTGGATTTTGGTTTTATGTGCATTCTATCTATCAGACATTTGGCTTTGGTTTAGCATGGAAGAAAAAGCAGCCAATTGAGAGTAAGGAAACCTGGGTTCTAGACCCAAGGCTACTATGAACTATCTGTATAACTACAAGAAATTGCAGGCAAGGCTTCATGGACAAGGTACCATGTGAATTGGACTTGGAAAGTTGCATCAGAATTCCCCAATTTAAGAGTGTCAAGTGTTAACATCTTGGTATAGGGAATAGCATGAGCAAAGACAGGGAGGTGGGAGAGGACAAGCTAAGATCAGGGGGCACAGATTGTTCAGTCTGGTGGAAGCATGGACTATTCAGAGGAGATTAATAGGAGAGATTGTTGTTTTGAGACAATGCCTAGGGCAGAAAGGGATGAGAAATAACTGAGAATTCTTGCCCTGCCTCTCTTACCTTCGCTCTGACCAGTCATCTCCCTGGTCATCTCATGGCAGAGTAGATAGAGCATTGGATATGCAATTAGGAAGATCTGGCTTTGAATTCTGCCTCAAGCTTATGGGCTGTGTGACCCTCCAGTTCTGGGCAAGTCACTTAACCTCTGAGCCTCCTCAGTTTTCTCCTCTGTAAAACATGATACCACCTGCTCTACAGGGTTGCTGTGAAAATCCAGGAAGATAATATATGTAGAAATTGCTTTGAAAACCTTCAAGTGCTGTATGAGTGTGTGCCAGTGCCTCCTTAAACCCCAGACCTGTTTTCCCTCTTTCTGGAGAGGGGTTAAATTGCTTGCACAGTGGTGTTCTTTGTGTATCCTCTAGCTTTGGCTTACCCAAAAGACTATAGGCTCGGGAGAGCCCTGACAGGTTCAGAAAGCACAAGAGGATGCTGAGCCAACAAAAACTATCTTCAATAAATCAATAGCTGCCTTCCCAGCCACTTGAAAACCAGTTGTTTCAGATGTCACCATTCTGAATAGCTCTGTGCTAGGATCGATATGCTGTGGAAGCAGTGCAGGTATTCAGATGAGTTGTCCCGGAGAACTAATTGTGGCAAGAGCCAGATCATTTCATTTGGCAGTTTACTTTAGGTTTTCCTAACTAAGACTGTATCTGGGATGGGTCTTCAGTTAAATTCAGAATCTCTATCATTTGCCTCCTTTTTTCCTTCCATGCTCCCCTTTTTTGTAGCATTTTCTTACTTTCAGGTAACTGGCTTAGTGCTCTCAAGCAGTTCTAATGCACCTACCAAGTCCCTTCTGTCATGGAAGGGAGCCTCTGAGAAAATCATTCTATTTGAGGTTTTCAGGCTTAATGGGTTATTTCTCCCAGAGGGATTGGCATTTTTAAAAAAAGAAGCCTAGGCTAAGGTAGTTCTTGCCCCAAAGGAATGAATTTTTAATGGTGAAATTTTAGGTATCATTGGGGAAGATATTTTTAGAGGGGAGAGGCCCCTTGGCCTACCCTCAAATCACATATAAGGTGCTTCTGCTTAGTTGTAGGTTCTTTTTGCTTGTGCCTATGTGCATACACATAGGAGAGAGAGAAGCATATGGGGTGTTCAGGGAAGACTAGTAGTTCTGATGTGAGGGCTTGTGCTTTTCAGGGCTATTTTCTTCCTTTGGCATCCATCTGCCACTTAGCTCTCACCTGTGTGCCAAGAAGCTGTAGAATGCACAGTGGTTACACCCCAATAAACCATCTTGGCAGGCTGCCTGTACCAGACTGAGAGTAACTGACAGTCTTCGAACCCATTGGGCATATGAAGACTCTCTCTAGTAAAAAGGATGGCCGTGAACAGTGTAAGATATAAAATCAATATCCAATAACTCCAAGTATTATATTTTATAAGATTTATTAATAATCACTTGAAGTAGAGGAAATAAAAAGACAAAAGTAAATACTTGAGCAAAGAGAAGTTTTCCGATCACGTTAGCAGGAGAAGAGAGAGAGAGGCGGGCTTACAGAAACTTTATCTCCAAAATGTAAGGACTTAACATGAGGATGAAAGTGGGATTCTGAGAAATGGAGTCCTGGGTTACAAAATTCTAATTACACAACAGTTTGGTCCAATGGCCACGAAGGTGGCAGAAACAGATGCAGTGGAATTCTTAGAGCTTGTTTAGACATCGAGGAAGCCAAGGCTATCACCTGTTGTCTTGACTTTTGTGTCATCATTGGACTCTGATGATTCTGGAAGAGAGAGTGAGGTTGATGATCTTGCCTCACTTAAATCCAATTTTCACTGGAGTCTTATTTTGGTCCTCTTTGAATAAAAAGGACCGGGAAATAGAAAGGAAGAGGGAGATGGACAAATTGAGCTGATCATGAGTAAAATGTTTGCTTTGATTCCCCATTTCTTAAACTATCACTAGTATTTCCAAGGACCCACTATTCAAGTGATCAGGAAATGGGATTGACAAGTAGGGTGAACAAATTTTTCTTGATTCCTATAGAAAAAATTAAGAATTTTCACTACTGAGGGAAGAGCCCACATTTATACCTCAGAGGATAGGCTGGGAAAATGAAAGCCTCATAGCCATTTCCAGATGTTTCAGTGGCCAGGTCCCAGCAGCATCATCTGGAATCCTCAGTGGTTCTCACCAAGATGGCTCTGTTAGCACTCTGAAAATGAAGGAGGGAAGGAGGAAGGGCAGAAACTAAAGGAAAGTGCATTGTGAAGCATGGTTCCATAGTAGAGGACCATATTTTACTAGACTTTCATTTTTTCAGATGAGGAAACAGAAGCTCAGGGGGTAGGAATCACATAGTCAAGGTCATATGCATAGTTAATTGCAAAATTAGGGCAGGAACCCAGTAACAAAAGCTGTAATGATGTAGGGCAATTGGGGCTTTGCCCAGAGAACATTAATTTAGAGTCTTACAGTATAGTACTTGTACTTTAGCAATATAGACACAACGGATCTTAGCACATAGTGGAAAAAATAGTTAAAAATAATACAAATAATAATTAATTAAAATAGGAATAATTAATTAAAATAGGAAGTTACCAGATGGTCTGCTTCCTCTTCTCTGACCTTCCCAGGAGAGCTTTCCCTATTGCTGTAGGATTCTGAATAGTGGTCTCATAGTACCCTGGAATGGAAGCCAGCATTAAATGGTCTTCACCACAGGAAGGGAAATTCTCCTTTCTGAGGCAAACAGAGAAATTTACATTTTATTTTGGTTGCTTTGGGAAGTTCAATAGAGGGAATGGTTGCTGGTGGTAGGAAATTCTCAATTCTGTCTTGGATATTCTGAGTTTAAAATGTCTCTAGGATATCCAGTTTGATATGAGGAACAGGTAGATGATCATGGCGGATTGGAACTCAGCAGAAAGATTTTGGGTGGGCATACACATTGATGAGTCATTTTCATAGAAATGACAATTAAAACTATGGGAAATGATGAGGTCACTGAGAGATACTTTAAAGAGAGACAAGAAGAGAGTCCAGAAAAGAACCTTGGAGTACATCCAGAATTAGGGAGATTGATAAGGATGATGAACCAACAAAGGGGACTGAGGAATGGTTAGAAAGATGGGAGGAAAGCCAGGAAAGAGTTGTTTAGTGAAAAGCCAGGAAATGAAGAACATTCAGAAGAAGATGGTCAACACTGTCACATATAGCAGAGAGGTCAAGGGGGAGGGCTCAGAAAAGATCTTTAGTTTTGGTAATTAGGCCATTGCTAACTTCGGAGAGAACAGTTTCAGTTAATTGGTAAGGATGGAAGCTAGTTGCAAAGGGTTAAGTAATGAATGAGGGAAAGAAAAAATATAGGCAACAAGGGTGAGCAGTTTTTTCCAGGAGATTGACTAGAGAGAGGTGATGGTAGAATTTAGTGAAGGGTTTAAATTTTTTTTATTTTAAAACTCTTACCAGGTGTCTTAGAATCAATACTGTGAACTAGTTCTAAGGCAGAAAAGTGGTAGGCAGTGGGGGTTAAGTGACTTGCCCAGGGTCACACAGCTAGGAAGTGTCTCAGGCCAAATTTGAACCCAGGACCTCCCGTCTCTAAGCCTGGCTCTTAATCCACTGATCCCCTACCTGCCCCCTTAGTGAAGTTTCCTTTTTTTTTTTTTAAAGGATGGGAAGATCTGGGCATGTTTGAGGGGCTAGAAGACAGTAGATAAAGAGAGATGCTAGAGAGGAGGCATAATTGAGGAAGCAAGCTGCTAGAGAAAATCCATTATAATTGTCCCATCTAGCCTAAGGGACAGTGGTCCTATCTCTTTTTAAATCTTCCTATTTTCCCCACTATAGATCAAAATTTTCTTTGTTGTTTTGGCTTTCTCTACATTAAAATTTTTTTAAATTAAAATGTTAAACATTGTATTTTTGCTAGCCTTGGCTCATTCTGAGTTTTTGCATTCTTGGCATTCTTATAACACCATGCCACTATTTTGTATTAATTTAATATATCTTACTTTTATCTTCAGGACAAGTGCTTTGAAAACCAAAACTGGTCAATGAGTTTTTTATACATTCACAACAGTGTCTTTCTTTTTCATTTATTTAATTAATTTTTTATTTTCATGCAAAACACTTCCATATTAGTCTTTGTTGGAAAAGCACACTCATACATAACGGAAACGCCAAAATAAAACTGCAAATACACTGATGTGAAAGATAGTGTGCTTTGATCCACATCCATCCAACTCCAACAGTTCTTCCTCTGGAGTTGGATAACATTCTGTCATAAGTCTTTCAGGATTGTCCCAGATCATTGCATTGCTGAGAGTAGTCAAGTCTTCACAGATGATCATCAAACAATATTGCTTTTATTATGTATAATGTTCTCCCAGTTCTGCTTATTTTCCTCTACATCATCTTGCTTATCATTTCTTTTAGTACAATAGTATTCCATCACCAACATGTGCCACAGTTTGTTCAGCCATTCCCCCAGTTCTTTGCCACCACAAAAAGAGCAGCCATAAATATTTTTGTACAAGTAGGTGCTTTTCCATTTTTTGTTATCTCTTTGGGATACAGACCTAGTAGTGGTATTAAAGGATAAAAGGGTATGCACAGTTGTATGCCCTTTGGACATAGTCCCAAATTGCCCTCCAGATGGTTGGATCAGTTCATAACCCTGCCAACAAAGCATTCCTGTCCCAATTTTGCCACTTGCCCTCCAACATTTACCACTTTCTTTAAGGCCATATTGGCCAATCTGATGGGTGTGAGGTGGTACTTCAGAGTTGCTTTAATTTTCATTTCTCTAATTGGGAGGGATTTAGAATATTTTTTTCATATGATTATTGATGGCTTTGATTTCTTTATCTGAAAATCACTTGTTCATGTCCTTTGACATTTGTCAATTGAGGAATGGCTTGTATTCTTATAAATTTGACTTAGTTCTCTATAGATTTGAGAAATTAAACCTTTATTAGAGAAAGCTATTATAAAATGTTTCCCAGTTTGTTGTTTCCCTTCTAATCTTCATTACATAGTTTTGTTTGTTCAAAAAGCTTTTTAATATAATCAAAATTATTCATTTTATATTTTATAATGCTCTCTATCACTTGTTTGGTCATAAATTTTCCCTTCTCCAAAGATCTGCCAGATAAACTATTTTATGTTCCCCTAATTTAGTTGTGGTATCACTCTTTATATCTAAACCATAAACCCATTTTGACCTTATCTTGGTATAAGGCAGTGATGGTGAACCTATGGAATGTGTGCCAAAAAGATGGAATGTGCTTTCCTCTGTGGGCACGCCTGCAGTCACCAATCAGAGTTTGTTACTAGAAAGTCAGAGGGACTGGGGAGGAGCTCTTTCCCTCCCTTTCTCTTGGGTTTTGCAGGTTTTAGTTCTTCCAAGGTAGTATGATGGCCTGTGGGCTGAGAGCTGTGAAAGCTACTTCCTACTACTGACTCAATGATCCTCTGAGACTGCTGATGGCTTGCAAAACTCAGAGAACTTTGAACTACCCTATGATAGAGCTCAAAGTCTAGTTTTTGGCTTAGGTGGGACTTTCAGTCTTACTCTGGACTTCAGATCAGATCAGGCACACTATGAATTGCTTTGTCCTGGGGTTTGTAACTTGGCTTTGAGCTTTGGTAAGGGCTAGCTTGGTCTGGGCTCACACAGGCTAATATTCTGGGGACTGACTTGCCCTGGAGCTTGTCTCAATCTGGGCTTACACAGACCAGATGTGTTGCACAGATTTCCCCTTGATGAGATTCAAGTCCTTCCTACAAGCTTGGGTTGGGGCTTCTGGCCTTACATAGATCAGGGCAGTGTACCTCTCACTGGGATTCCAGACCTAACTGCAGTGTTAGCTGGGAGTTGAAACTTTATGTGGTGTTTGTGGGGTTGCACTGCTTTTGGCTTAGGCAGGGTCTCAGAGCTGGGACTTTAGCTTGGGCCCAGGTTCAGAACCTGGAACAGTAGATGTGTGTGTGTGTGTGTGTGTGTGTGTGTGTGTGTGTGTGTGTGTGTGTGTGTGTGTGTGGCTGTTGGCTNGTGTGTGTGTGTGTGTGTGTGTGTGTGTGTGTGTGTGTGTGTGTGTGGCTTGCTGTTGGCTTGACAGGTACTCCTTGGAGTATGTAGCCTTCTGCAGGCTGTGCTCTCCTCTCCCCCTGGTGAACTAGACCCTCTCTGCCTACCTTTTCAGTTGTTCTCTATATGAACATTACTTCACTCCATCTCCTTGTTGGTTTTTTTTACTCCAGCATTCATTTTGAGGTATTATTTTAAGGTTAGTTGGAGAGGATTCTCATGATAATTTGAGCTTTTCCCTGATTCTTCTCTGCCATCTTGGGTTTGAACAGTGTTTTTCTACAAATCCTTTTCTCCCCATTGCTCTTAATGCCTTCAGAATTTCTTCCTTGAGTGCTCTCCATGTCTTTTTCTTTTCTGCTCTCCATCTCTTGAAGACTGATTTCTCCTATAGAACTCTGGTCTGTGGAATTCTATTTATTCTTACTCTGAATCCAATGAAATATGCTCTCCCCAAAGTTAGGTTGCAGGCCTGTCTTTTTCTATTTTGTTGCAAATTCCAAGTTGGAGTACTCACTTTTCTTCAAAGTTCCCATCATTTCTTTTCCAGTTTCTTCTTTGTTGGTAAGCCATACCTTCAGAATAGCAATTCTTTCTCTTGGTTCTTCTATCTTCTGAAGGCTATAATTATTATTAAGCCAAGATCAGAAAGTATTTCAAAATGGCAACTTGTAACATCTTTGTGTCCAGAGTACCCCTAAACCTTCTCTCCTGGTGAATAATTCCTCCCTTTTATGACCTGTCTTCATAAGGTGGACAGACTTTTTTTTTCCTTCTTCACATTTTAAAAGCATAAACAATATACAGCAGGTTGTAAACAAGATTGATATGGACTTCATCACAGTGACATGTCTGAAACCCCAAAGTCAATAATGTAATGCAAACTTTGTAAGAGCAGCATAAACTTCAATCATGGCACTGGTCTTGTGCATTGATATCCAAAAGCTAGATTTGTAGCTCTGACAAATGGACCTGCTTAGCCAATGCAGGAAAAATCCATAGGTGGTAAGTACTTAAATTACTGTCAAAAGCCATAGCCTTGCTTAAGATTTCACTAGAAATATATGTATAGAGGTTCTTAGATGTTCCATTTTCATATCCTATTTTGGGTAGAAGTCATTATCCTGAGTTATTTCAGAGAAGTCAGAAATAAACACAGCCATTCTCGCTTCTCCCAAGAGGGATGTCCCAGGCCTGTTCATAGATAGACCCATCAGAATGATTGGGAATGTGTTTTGAGAAAGTCATACTTTGTTAGCATCTCAGAATTGCAATATTTTATATTGAAAAGAAACCTTTCTCAAAGGAATTCAAAGCTCTTAGTAGACAATGCCTAATTCTCTTCTACAGAAAAGGACTGCTTATGCTTGTATGATGATATAGTATTGCTATGTAGTCTCCATTTCAGACACAGGAAAATTATGGCATAAAAGGCTTAAGTAATTTATTCAGGACACATGCAATATAACAAAGAAATCAGAATTCAAATCCACATCTCCAGTTGCTTTAAGCTTGTACTTATTTTACCTTGTATCTGATTTTACTTCGATTTTGTATTTTGATTTGTCCCTTTGGGGAAATTAGGAGGATTTATCCTCTCCCACTACAAGTGTGATCACATTACTTTTATCTGTTATCTTTCTGGGAAAGAGAGAGACGAGAGAGAGGCAGAGAGGGAGGGAGGGACAGAGAGAGAGAGACAGAGAGGGAGGGAGGGAGAAGACGAGAGGGAGGGAGAGAGAGAGATGAGAGAGAGAGAGAGAGAGAGAGAGAGAGAGAGAGAGAGAGAGAGAGAGACAGAGAGAGACAGAGAGAGACAGAGAGAGACAGAGAGAGACAGAGAGACAGAGAGACAGATGTTGCAGGTAGCCTAGAGAGGGCACCTGACAAGTGATGATAATCAATTTGTAAACTCTAAGCTATTGGAGATCACAGGGACACTTCTCAGGACTATTCTGTTGTGCTAACTATTTAGAACATAATGATTATTTATAGGGTTTTGCTGAGAAACTATTTTGAGGAATGTATTTTTTTTATTAATTGATTAGTAAAAACCTATCTATTGATGTATATGGTTTATAAATTCAAAGATTTTCTTGCTAAGTGTGTCTCATTTGGCAATTTATTAAGGGCCTCCTATAGGTAGAACATTTTGCTGGTCTTATAGATCAAAGGTTAATCTCAAGTTTATTCTGTTAATTAGAAAAAGAGTGTGGACTAGAAATATATAGGCAGCTGGTGGTATAGTGGAGAGAGCACTTGGTTTGGAGTTAGGAAGACCTGAATTCAAATCCAGCCTCAGATACTTCCTAGCTATGTGATCTTGGGCAAATTATCTATCCTCTTTGCCTCAATTTCCTCAACTATAAAATGGTCATAATAATAACACTTACCTTGTAAGGGTGTTCTGGAAATTAAAGCAATAATATTTGTAAAATATTTAGCAGAGTACCTGACACATAGTATGTGCTATATAAATACATTATTGTCCCTCTTGACTGTTAGTCTAGTGCTTTTCCCACTAAAGCATATTGCCTTACTAAGATATGAGAATAAATACCCAGAGGCACATTGATGTGGCACAATGACGTCTGGACTTAGGGTTCAGTTTCTGTGAAATTCATTTTCATCGTTTATAAAATGAATATAAATAATACTTGTACTCTCTATCTCAATGGGCTTCTGTAAGGAAAGTGCTTTGGATATCTTAAAGTGCTAATAGAAGTGTGAAATAACTTACTCTCTTTGGGATTGAGTTTTCTAATCAGTCAAATTGGGGCTGTAGATTGCTCCCGCCTACCCAGTTGATTGGGGCAATGAGGTGGCACAGTGGATAGATAGAACCCTGGGTCTGGAGTCAAGAATACTCATCTTCCTGAGTTCAAATTTAGCTTCAGATACTCACTAGCTGTGTGACTCTAAGCAAGTCACTTTATCATGTTTGACCCAGCATTCTCATCTGTACAATGAGCTGGAAAAGGAAATGGCAAACCACTTCAGTATCTTTGCCAAGAAAACCCCAAATTGGGTCATGATACTGAAAACAACTAATCAATAACAAAACTCCAGTTGATTAGCACGTGTTATTAGCATCAAGTGATATAATGGATATGAAAGTGTTTTGAAAACATAAAACCTTATACAAATGTAAGATAAAATCATAATAACTTGCTTGACAAGGCAAATACATTCAGGCTACACATTTCCATACAAAACCAAGAAACCCTCAATGCAAACTATTATCCAAACTCTTGATTTATTTTAAAGCTCTCAATTCCTGCTCCATCCCTGACCTGCCCCCCAATTTGGTGTCCATTTCTTCATGGTTATATTGCTCAAATTGTATCTTTAAAAAAAAAAAAGACAGTGTGAACATATTAGAAGAATAGTATCAGTCTTCCCATAGTGTGGCTGAGAGACATTCAATAACCTTTCTTTTTTTTAAAATTAAATTAAATTAAATTAAATTTTTTAAATTTTTTTAAAATTTAAACATTTATTAATATTCATTTTTAACATAGTTACATGATTCATACTCCTACTTTCCCCTTCACCTCCCACACTCCCCCCACCCATGGCCGATGCACATTTCCACTAGTTTTGTCATGTGTCCTTGATCAAGACCTATTTCCAAATTGTTGGTAGTTGCATTGGTGTGGTAGTTTCGAGTCCACACCCTCAATCATGTCCACCCCGACCCGTGTGTTCAAGCATTTGTTTTTCTTATATGTTTCCTCTCCTGCAGTCCTTCCTCTGAATGTGGGCAGCATTCTTTACCATAAATCCCTCAGAATTGTCCTGGGTCATTGTATTGCTGCTGGTACAGAGGTCCATTACATTCAATTTTACCATAGTATATCAGTCTCTGTGTACAATGTTCTTCTGGCTCTGCTCCTTTCGCTCTGCATCATCAATAACCTTTCTTAAAGGGAGAAATAGCTTCCCTTTGTCTTCATCCTATCACATTGACGGGTCCCTATCATGACAGAAAGGCAGTTTGGGAATCATGTAGAATAGATGCAATCTTGGGAAACCTACTAAAATTTTTATAGCTTTTGTCCCAACCCAGGATTTCACTTGGGAATCTCAGAATTTAGCTCATTTTGCCTCCTACCCCATGTTTCTCCCAGGGAATGTCAGCACTTGGCTGGAGTAAAGGCCTCTACACACAAAAAATGGGAAATTGTTAAAGTAAGTACTCAGGCACTAAGATGTCACCCAGGAGATAGGCTTTATAGATGAGATAAAATATGCAAAGGACTCATTATGGAATCCCTGAACAGTCAAGGCAAGCTTCTATTCCTCACTATACAGTTCTCTAGACTTGTAGGACCCCACTGGGATGTAGGATCTCTCAGAGGATTGGCTCACTTCCTTCAGACTTTCACAGACCCCATGACTCAAACTACAGAGGAAGAACAAGCCTATTATCTGATGTATTCCTCCTTAATATGGCTCTGTGCCTTCCTTCTGCCTTCTTCTACTCTTAGTCTGGTCTTTGGTTTTGTCTACGAATGTGTGAGTCAGGAATACCTATTTGCCCTGCTACTATCTCCATCTATGATCATCCTTGGATCAATATAGTTTCCTGACATCTTTTTAGATATGCAGTCTATGTAGACACTTACTGGTAAATATTTAACAAATGGTTCCTTATGGGGGAAAAAAAATCTGACACCATTTTAAGTTTAATAGGCATTACTAACATTTTCTTCAACACTTTCTGAAGTCTATCAAAACATTAAATGAAACCCCAATTTGTTGAATTTGCCCTTTTCTGAAGTGTAAATGCTCACTGTAAAAATGTAAAATAATCAGTTTTTGTGATCCAATCAAACTGATTCCAGCATACCTCTGAGTCTGTATTTGTATGTAAGCTCCTCTCCTTGCTAAACTCTGGAATCCCTTTTAAAGGACAAGCCCAAGGATGTATGCTCTTAGGATCTGAGATTTATAGTTAACAGAGTTTCTAAAGTTATCTCATCTGCCCTTATTTTATAGTTTGATAACCTCGGGCCCAGAAAGATTAAGAGACTTGCCCAAGGTTATACATATAGTAGTAAATGGCAAAACTGTGATCTGCTGTCAAATCCAGCTCCTTCTACTGTATCATGTTCATCATCAATGTGCTATTGATGGGGCAACAAGTATCTAGGATGGGAGGAATTTATACCCTGTCGAAAATTTGACCTTGTCAGGAGATTTTTTTTTTCTTTGCCCAGGAGACGATTGAAGATGGAGGGATTTCTCCTGTGCCTACCTGAATGCAATCACTTCAGCTAGAGTTTACTTGTGAAAGGTTGCACACTTTATCTGACAGTGAATGGGCTCAGAATAGCTTCACTTCTGGCTTCTGATTTTGTGTTAGCCCAGATAGTGTTATCCAGAGAGGCAGAATAATTACTGTTCTGATGATGTTATAGAAATGGAAATTTTGGAATCACACCTAGGATTACTGAGATCAAGTTGCTCTTGTCTTCACACATCGCAAATAAAAGCTCCCATTATATGGGTTCTAGGTAAACTTTTTTCTTAAGGGTCATCATTCAAAAACATCATATCAGAAAGGAAATTTGAAGACTGGTCAGGAAATTAGAAGAAGCAACTTCAATAAGTTGAATCCAAGGGATTGCTTGATGAAAATGCTTCGAAGGAAATCCAAGGACCCAGAGCTATCTGCTGTCAAATCACACAGATTTTGAGTAAATGAACTGTAGGTCATTCCGAGCTAACCAAAAAAAAATCTGAATTGTAGTGTATCTGGAATAAATGCAGTTTTATTTGCCCTCAAATATATGTAACAGATAGTCAATAAACTCTCATTAAGAACTTACTATACATAAATAAATGCTGACCAGTATAGAGTGTCTTAGGTTTTCCAAGTGATTTATATACTGTTTCATTTGTTCTTTCACAAGCAAGATTAAACATTTATTAAGCACCTACTATGTGCCATGTACGGTGCTAAGTCCTTTACAAATATCTGAGATCTTCACAGGGGCTTGTAAAGTTGTTGCTATTATTACCCTCACTTACATTTGAGGAAACAGAGGCAAATAGAAGCTGAGTAACTTGCTCAGAGTCACATAGGTAATAAATGTCTGAGGCTAGATTTGAACTCATTTTTTTCCTCACTCCAGGTCCAGTGCTTTTCCCACTGTATCACCCTACTGCTGCATAACAACTTTATGAGTTAGGTGATATTATGATGTCCATTTTATAGATGAACATACTAAGGTTCATAGAAATTAAGGGGACTACCTAGGATAATAACACACCACTGGAAAGTATCTGAGGTAGAATGTGAATCCAGGCCTTTCCTTTCCTTCAATAGGTACTATTCCCTGTTGCTTTGCCTAGTAAATCTTTGCCAGGGGGATGTCTTAATTTCATGACTAATATTGAAAAAAAAGTGTTCATCAACAAATAAAAACACTAGCTTATATATAAAGAGAGCTGGCTTATAACTCAGTAAGTAGAGACTTTGAAAATTATGAAAAGTTTATTTTTTGATGCATATTAACGTATTTCCTATGGTTTTTACATTTGCTTTGCTTAGAAATTCCTTTACTTCTTGATACATTAGATAGGTAGATGATAGATGGATAATGATAGATGATGTTTAAATTTTTACTTTTTACCAGGCACTGTGGATACAAATACAAGAAAACAAAACAATTCCTATCCTCAAGGATATTTAATGGGGAAGTCAATAAATGTGGGTGTGAGGGAGATAAAGGGAAAGAACTGTGCCTGCAAGGGAGCAACAAGTTGGTGAAGTATAGGAGTATATTTTCAAGTCTCTCAAAATTATTAATGTTTACAGTGTTGTTGTTATTGTATAAATTTTTCTCCCAGTTCTGCTCACTTCACTTTGCATTGATTCATCCAAATTTTCTCAAGTTTCTCTGAAATTGTCCCTTTTGTAATTTCCTATACCATAATTAAAAAAACCAAACTTACCTTCCATCTTGGAATTAGTACTGTGTATTGATTCCAAGGCAGAAGAGGGGTTAGGCAATGGGAGTTAAGTGACTTGCCCAGAGTCACATAGTTAGGAAGTTTTCTGAGGCTAAATCTGAACCCAGGACCTCCCATCTCCAGTCCTGACTCTCAAGCCACTGAGCTACCTACCTGCCCCAATACCGTAATTTTTTCAACCATTCCTCAGTTGATGGGTACCCCCTTAGCATCTAGTTTTTTGGCATTGCCAGAAGAGCTGCTACGTATATTTTTGTACTTTGTAGCTATTTGTCTTTTTTCATTGTTCTTTTTGGTGAATAGGCTGAATAGTGATATTACTGGGCTTGAGCTGCATCTTGCAGGAAGAGAAGGATTCTATGAGGTGGAGGTGAATGAAGGGTGCATTCTTGTTATGGGGAATGGTCAATGAAAAGATATAGAGCTGAGATGAAGTGACATGTAAGAAACTACATGGCCTGGTGCTTAAATATGTATCTTTGCAACTTTTCCTATTGCAGTTTTGGTATATATCGCTGATTGGCATAAGAAATTAAGTGGAAATTTTTGGGGACTTTTGCAGAAACTACAAACAACACAGGAAGGCCAACAGGTGACACAGAAAAGGTTTAGAAACTCAGAAACTCATAAAATATATGTAAAGTACTCATTTTATATTTTTAATTGCTTTTTTCATACAGTATTTATACTTAACATTGACTTACATATAACCTATAATCAAATACTTTACCCCAATCTTACAATGTTTCTGTAACACTTCATAAAAGAAAAAGAAAAAACTCAGATTTCCTCTATGGTAGGAAGGGAGGGCCAAAATATTTGATGCAGATTTTCTAGATCTAGGGGCATGATGCCCCCAATCCTCATGATGTGGAAGGGATGATTGTATTCTTATCTTATTTTTAGGTTTCAAATATGTCAGCCTTGCCTTTATAATCTAGATTGAGAAACACTTGAGGAAAGGGATTTTGCTTTGGAATTTGTCAGCCTGTTTGAGAGCATTGTGTTTGTGTAGCCAGTGTCCAGCACTGGGTTATGTTCTGCTCTCAGTAGGTACTGAATAGATCCACATTAATGGAGTATCTCTCTCTCTGTCTCTCTCTCTCTCTCTCTGTTATTCTCTCTTTGTCTCTGTCTGTCTGTCTGTCTGTCTGTCTGTCTCTTATCTCTCCCAACGGGAAATGTGAAGTTTGGTTAGAGAAGGGGTAGTGAGAGAAAAAGTTTGTCCTACCATGTGGTACAATACAATGACAAAAGTGGAGTGTTGCTCTCAAGGTCTGAGAGGATCATTAGCATGGTATGGTGGTAGCCAGCTTCTTTTTGCTAGAGTTGACCTTTGAGTTTACTCATTCTGCCAACTCCATGAGAAAATGAGCTAACAGTGGCAAGAAGAGGTCAGAGTGGCAGGACACTCAGGATCAAGAAAAGGGATTAAATTAACTTTGTCTTTGATCGATCCTGTCCATGATCCTGTGATAAAGGAGGAACTGAGATGCCAAATCCATTGAATCCCAAATTCCTGTCCTCTGTGTCCATAGTTTGGAAGGAACTAGCTCAGTTCTTGAATAGTCATTTGATGACTGGCCTTACTAAGATGCATGAGTCAGACACTGACTGGGAACTATATTTTGCATTGCTTGCACTCCTTTGCCCATTTGTCCATGGGAAACTCAGTGAACTGAAATTATTTCCTACAATTCTAATATTTAAGCAAGTAAGCAATTCTACTATTTAGGACTGCTAGAGTCTGGCAGAGGCTGTATGGTACAGTTAAACTATAGATATTTTATTTTTATTATATGCTATTTGTTTGCTTGTTAATTCTTTATTAAGAATAAAAATGACTGTATATAGTTAGACATATTTGTCTGTTTCTGTGGGAAGCTGATTCCAACATGCCAAAGTTGTGTAACTGGGACTCAGGAAACATAACACGTTCAAAGAAGAGTTAGGGTTTGTCAGAGCTGGGGCTTGAGAGCTGATTTCTGATTGGATAAGTCTATAATAATCCCAATCATCCAGATACTGAGCAAACATTACCTGCAGAGAGAAGTAGATTTGAATATAGAAGATTCAATTCAATTAAAAACAATACAAAACAAAACAAAAATATTTTTTGTGCCTGTAAATATGGCCTAAATATAGTCTGTAAATATAATCTAAATAGCCTGGTATCATTTATTGCAAGTTCAATGAGTCAAAACATAAGGGGGATTTGATAACCAATAAAGCCAAAGTACCGTTGAAAGGGAAAAGTTGTCTGTGATATGGTGGGAGATAACCAGTCTCACTATATTCTGCCTTGGTCAGACCACATTGGTTATGTTGCATTTAGTTCTGGGCACCACATTTTAAGACAAGCAGTGATGTAGTAAAAGGTGATTAAGATTTTATAGGGACTTGAAAGCATATTATACAAGGACCTATTAGGAACCGAGGATATTTAACTTGGAGAAGAGAAGATTTAAGGGGGCTGTGACAGTTACTTCTTAGCACTTGAAAGGCTTTTATGTGGAAAGAGTAGTTATGTTTGACCCTGGAGAGCAGAGCTAGGAGCAATGGGTAAAAGTTAGGGAGAAAGCAGATCAAGGCATAATAAGAAATTCCTTGCAATTAGAGCTATCAAAAATATTGTCCTTGAAAGACAGTAAATTCACCAATCTTGGAGGTGTTTAAGCATTTTGTAGAGGGGATTTCTATATCATCCAAGGGGATTATACTAGAAGACCTCAAAGGTCTCTTCCAATTCTTAGATTTTTTTTACCTTGTTGAAGAACCATTGTTTTTCTTTCAACATTCTTAATTTCCCACATTATAAATGCCTACCATTTCATCAGGTAAGCCAATTCCTTTTCAGTTAATGAATTCAGACCTTCTGAGACCTCCTGAGTGTGGACATGTAGTAGACCACTATGGCTCTATTTCATGGGTATTTTATGAAGTATGGGCTAAGACAGACTTTAGTAACCAGAGACAGTTGACTGTCATGATTTCAGAGGTTCTGGAACGCCTCCTCAGTGCCAAAATGCCTATTTTGTTGGTTCGATGATACTACAAATTCTATCTTTAGAGCTTTACCGCTTTGACTTAAGATATTCTCTCCCTTTATAAAAGTAAATTCCATTGGGAAGGATAAGATACTCTGATAGTTGAATGGAAGATGGACTAAGGTAGGGAGAGACTTGAGGCAAGCAGACAAACCAGAAGGGTATATTACCAAAGTCCAGATGTGTTGAGACTTGCCCCAATTGATGTTGTTTAGTTGTTCTCAGTCACATATGATGCTTTGTGACCCTTTTGGGGGTTTTATTGGCAAAGATACTGGAGTAGTTTGCCATTTATTTCTCCATTTTAAAGATGAAGAAATTGAGGCAAAGAGTTAAAAATGGCTTGCCCTGAGTCACACAGTGTTTAAGGCCAGATTTGAATTCAGAAAGATGAATCTTCCTGAATCTGGATCTAGGCACTCATATCTATGGGGATATCTAGTTGTCCTTGTTGATAGGCTGGAATAAATATTTTGGGCTGAATATGAAAGTGTTAGGTGTGCTTATTGGTGAGATGAGACTAATGCATTTTTGGTGTAGTTGTGAACTGGTCCAACCATTCTGGAGGGCAATTTGAAATTATTCCCAAAGGGACTATAAAATTGTACATGCCCTTTGATTCTGTAATACCTACTGGGGCTCTGTCCCAAAGAGATAATAAAAAAGGGGAAAGGTCCTACTTGTACAAAAATACTTAAACCTGTTCTTTTTGTAATGGCAAAGAATTGGAAATTGAGGGGCTGTCCATACATTGAGGGATGGCTGAACAAATTGTGGTACATGTTGGTGATGGAATACTATTGTGCTGTGAGAAATGATAAGCAGAATGATTTCAGAAAAAGCTGGAAAGATCTTCAGGAACTGATACTCAGCAAAATAAACAGAACTAGGAGAACATTGTATACAATAACAACAATATTGTTTGATGACTATCTGTGAAAACTTGGCTACTCTCAGCAACGTAATGATCTAGGACAATTCTGAAAGACTTATGACAGAATGTTATCTACTTCTAGAGAAAGAACTGTTGGAGTTGGATGGATGTGGATCAAAGCATACTATCTTTCACATCATACTTCTGGTTTTATTTTGGGATTTTGGTTTTACATCAGTACTCTCTTACAACAATGACCAATATGGAAGGGTGTTTTGTAAGACAATAAAAATAAAATAAAATAAATCAGTGAGGTGAGAACTGGTGGGAGGGGGCAGGAGAGGTTTCAATCATCTTTAACCTTTTCATTTCCCCTTGAAAACTGATTAGCATGAATAATAGAACTGATTCCAGGAAATGTTTTCATCTAGAACAGCTGGGCAACAAACTGCTCATTTTCTCCATTTCTAGATAAAGTGGTTTCTAGGATTTTTTGACTCCAGGGACTCCAACTTGAGCTAAATTTCAAGATCCGGTAAATAGGCTGCAACTTGGAGATTATAGCAGTCATTCTGCCTAATGTATTGCTTTCATTTTCTTTCTTTCTTTCATTTCTTGATTCACACCAATTTTCATTTTACATTCCTGCCAAATGCTGGTTGGTATATCTGGGGCTTTTGAAGTGAGTTTTGAAGCTTGGCTTCTCAATTTGCATGTAAGTCACTGCCCTCTATTAGAGAACACTCCAGATGCATGACTTTGATAGTGGATTCATTAAGAAGTCGAAAAGGAACACCCCAGTCACCTGCTCTTTTCACAGTTTGGGTTTCATCAGCAGGGAAGACACTTATTTGATCAAAAAAGAAGAGGAGGAAATTCTCCCTGCTCCCTGGCTTATTGAGAAGATACTACAGAATAAAAGAATCTCAAATTTGCCAGAGACTGCAGAAATCATTTAGTTCTATTTATCTTTGAACAGAAATCCCCTCCTTTATACTTCCAGTAAGGCTTCCATTAGCTTCCATTTCTAGACCTCCAGTGCCTGGGAACCCACTAACTCCTGAGACAACTTTTTTTTTTTAATGGAAATCTTTTCATAGTAAGTGATTAATAAATGCTTATTGACTGTCTGCTTCCTGCCTAAAGTATCTCTCTAATTGTTATTTTCCTCTTTCTTTTCATATGATCTCGAATTTATTTATTTATATAAATATTGCTTCCCCCTAAGCAGAATTTATGCTACTTTAGGGAAGACTCCATTAAAATTTAATTTTAACCCCCCCCCCTACAACTTTCCTTGTACCTCCAAAGACTTGTACAGTGCCTTATATTACACTTAGTAGGAATCTAATAAATGCTTGTTGAATTGAATTCCACTTTTGGATAGCTTTAATTTATTTCAACAAGTCAACAAGTACTTACTTTCAAAAGTTTTATTGATGTGGAGCCAAGATGATAGAATAGTAGGAAGAGCTACTCCCACCAAAAAAAAGAAACCCAACAAAATCCCAAATTAACTCCTCTAAATAGATCTGTGAAACACCTGAGAGCGAATCAGAGGGGGAAAAACACTTAGTGAACCACATTTCCAGCCCAGGTTGGCATAGGGAGAAAGACAGAGAGGTCTGTGGACATGGGGAAATTGGTGTGGTCAAAGGGGCATAGTGCTGTGACCTCTACCACAGGGAAAAGCTACCTCCACGGTGAGAGGAGGTTCGATACTGGGCTACCACACTTGAATGCAAGGTACAAGAACTGGCAGCTTTATTACCTAATACCAATTTCTGGTTCACAGATCCAGGGAAGGCTGAGGAGTAGATCTGAACCTAAGAATTTCAAGGTTAGAAATAGTTGAAGGTCCTAGGCAATATATTTAAAGAGGAAGTTCAGAAGTAAATAGCAGGGGCAGCTAGATGGTTTAGTGCAGTGATGGGCAAACTTTTTAAAGAGGGGGCCAAAGGAAAGGAAATGCTCATCTGTCAGTCTGTTTCTAAGGCAACTCTTCCAAAGTTTCATTGTATTGTGTTCTACTCATTGTATTCCTCAGATTAGGAATAATGTCTCACAGGGACAGAACATTTTAGGCCCCCCCCACCCCCACCCCAATCTGGCCCGTGGGCGATAACCATCACTGGTTAGTGGATTGATAACTAGGCCTAGAGATGGGAAGTGTTAGGTTCAAATCTGGCCTCAGATCCTTCCTAGCTGTGTGACCCTGGGCAAGTCACTTAACCTCCATTGTCTAGTCCTTACTACTCTTTTGCCTTGGAATCAATACACAGTATGGATTCTAAGATGAAAGGTAAGTTTTTTTTTTTTTTTAAAGAAGAAGTAAATAGCATTTGTGTGGCAAGGACCCAAGAAGCAGATCAGGCTGTCAGTTCCAAACTTTAGCGTAATCTGAAACCCACAGAAGAATAACTGGGACAGAAATTCCAGACCAAAGAAAAGTCTTTAATCCTGTCACTCTGAACCAGTAATGCTCCCTAGCTGACTAATACTGGCTAAGTCTAGCAGCAGTCTACTGTTACTCCAACCTAAGCCTAGGCCAGGAACTTGCAGAGTTCAGACTGAAGTTAGGGCACTGATCAGTCTTTATAGTTAAATCAGAAAACTTTGATAGTACTAAAAGCTTACAAATTACCAGTCTTGACTGTCCCTAAAATCCTGGAATAACAATGACATTCAATACCCAAAGAAAATAGCAAAAGACCAGCCTATACAAGTGAAGAAGTAGATTGGAAGAAAGAGCAAACAAACAAAAAACCCTAACATAAACAGCTATTATGATTACTGGTATGTTCAAAACATACATCTAGAAAAAGAGAATGAATCCCAAAACACATTCAGACAAAGCCTCAAAAACAAACAAGAAAAACCAGCTTTGACTCAAATTAACTATAATTTCTTGAAAAGATAAAGGAAGAATTTTCTTAAAAGAGTTTTAAAATATTTTTATAAATGAAAGGAGTGCTAGAGAAAAAATATTAGAAAAGAAATAGAAGCCATGGAAGAAAGAATTGGAAGGAAATCAATATCTTGGCACAAGATGCATAAGACCTTGCCCAAACAACAAACACCCTGAAAGCTCAAATAAATCAGATAGAAGTCAGTGAATCCATATGGCAACAAGAACTATTAAAACAAAGTGAAATAAAAAAAACCTGAAAAAAGAAGAAAACACAAGTTATCTCAAGAACTATTAAAACAAAGTAAAAAAAAAACCTGAAAAAGAGAAAATCAAGTTATCTCATAGCAAAAACAACTGACCTGGAAAACATATTAAGGAGAAAAGAAATTAAGAATAATGGACAATCTGAATGCCTTTAAAATCCAGAGCTTAGATGTACTATTTCAAGAAATCTTAAAAGAAAATTGCTTAGATCTCTTAGAACCAGAGGACTAAGTAGAAATAGAAAAAAAATGTACCAGTTATATTCTAGAAGAAGCTCCACAATAAAAACTCTTAGAAACATAAGAGTCCAAATCCAGAGCTTTCAAGTTAAAGAAAAAATATTTCAAAGAGCCAGAAAGACTTCAATTACTGAAAGCCAGTCAGGATTACACATGATTTAGTAGTCACCACTATAAGATAGAAAATTTTAAACAATATTCTAAAAAAGCAAAGTATATGAACTTGTAGACAAGAATAACTTAGAAACTGAGTAAAATGCTGCAGAGGAAAATAGATTTAATGAAATAGAGGACATCTAAGCATTCTTATGAGCATATAGAAAAGATAGACTACATGTAGCAGCTTATAAATTTCAAATGTAAGGTTTAAGATAAATATAAAAGATAAACATGAACAGACACAAGGGACTAATCAAAGATACACTACTTAGAGAAAGATGATACATGTTGTCCTCTGTGAACCTTAGCATCATCAGGGTCATAGTGAGAGTTTAATTATATGGAAGGATTGGAAGTGGTTCTGTTATGTTATGATGATCTTAAGAGAAGAAGGGAAAGAGAAGGGAAAGGAAAGCAAGGTTAGGGGAAATTACCTCATACCTACTGTGTACAAGTGTTCATTTACACAGAGAGGCAAGGAGAAGCTAATATTTGAACCTTATTGGAACTGATCAAAGGAGGGAAGAGTATACATACACAGTCAGGTACAGGAAAACATTTCCATCAATAAGGAAATAGGAGGGAAAGGAAAGAAGGGAGAAAAAGGAAAACTAAAAAGAGGATAGATTACAGGAGAGAGTAGTCCTAAGCAAAATAAACTCTAATTAAAGACATGCAGAAAAACTTATAGCTATTTTGGAAGTAGCAAAGTATGAGAATCCAAGAGAGTGGCCCATCAGCTGAGGAATAAATGATCAAGCAAATTATGGGACAAAACTATGATGGAATACTACTGTGCAATAAGAAATGATGAAATAAATGGTTTCTGAGAAAACTGGGGAAACTCGTATGAACTGATGTGGAGTGAAGTGAACAATGTTAGGTTGAAACAAACCTCACAGCTGAACCAGGAAAATAATTTATATAATGCCAACAATATAAGAAAGTAAAAGAAAACTTGGTTTAAAAATTAAATTATTAAAACTTTATTATTTTTATTTACTTTGTTAATTATTATTAATTTTTTTTACCAATTACATGTAACAACAAATTTCCACATGTTTTCTGAAGTTATATGATCCAGATTGTCTCCCTTTCTCCTTTCCCTTCCTCCTTCCAGAGCTGGCAAGGAATTCAATCTGGGTTATCTATGTGTTATCATGAATATTTATTGTTCATTTAACAAACAACTTTGAAGAACTTAGAAACTCTGATAAGAGAATGATTAACCACAATTTTCAAGGACTAATTATAAAACATGCTACTTGTCTCCTAATAGAGAGGTGAAAGACTCAGGGTTGGAATAAGACACACATACATATTCACAAACATATGTACAAATACACACACATAAAATATATGTATGTATGTATGTATGTATGTTTATTCATTCTGGACATAACCACTGCATAAATCTGACTTACTTGAATATATCTAATATATATAGATATATTTGTAAAAGGATTTTGTTTTTCTTTTGTTTTCAAATGAGAATAGGTAGGAGGGAGAGGTGGATTTTTGCTGATTTAAAAAAATGAGATTTAATTTAAAAAAGTTTGGTTAGTGACTTTTTAAATACCAGAGTCAATCCCCACCCCAAAACCACCTCCCTTAGTTAAAAAAGAAAAAAATAGTTAAGTAGAACTTGTTTGACAATGTATATAATATTTGTGACCATTGTTCTCTAGTTCTCTGCTGAGAGGAGAAAAGTAGGTCATATTATCTATTCTCAGAACCTTATCTGAATTTCCTTACTTTTAGTTCAACAAAACTTTATTAAACTCTAACTATGTGAACAGTAAGAAATATAAGGTACTTTAAGGAAGACCTTTCTTTATCTTGGGGTGAAATTTGCCTCTGCATCTTCTACCACTGAGTCTAAGTTTTATATATATATGTCCTCTGGCATCAAATAGGATAAATCTAAACCTTTTTTACATCTTTCAAATACTTGAAAAGAGTTGCTATGTCATCTTTATGCCTTTTCCAGGCTAAATGGCTCTAGTTTCTTCTTCTGAGTCTTCTTAAGGGGACTAGCTCTAGTCCCCTCAACATCCTAATCATACTCTTCTGGTCATGCTCCGGTAAGTACCTGTTGGCTAATTGGTTGTTTTGACTCTGGCCATAGCTATACAACTTAAGATTAAAAATGGAAAAAGTTCAGTCAAATACTTAGGTTATCTTATTTAAAGAAGCTCATAAATATCTAGGTATTATGAGAAATCTGTGTAATCAATTCAAATTGTTTTCCCAGTTTCCTTGCAGCTGTGTGGTACTGGAAAGCTAAAGCCCATATACAATTTAATATTTATTTTTGGTACATAGAGGACCAGATTGGCACTTGGACTCACATGGAAGTTGGCTTCTCAAATGGAGGATGCTCCTTGGAGTTTTGTGGGACTTTTCATTTGTGACTTCACCAATGGGGAACCCTTACAAAGACAAATGATGCTCAAAGTAATTATTTTCAGTAATTAACAAACAAAGGAAGGCTAATCCAGGAAAGCAAGGGAAAAACAAGTGGATTGATGTGACTGTCTGAAATTTACAAAAGTTTCTCCTAGTATAAAAGTCCTTGTTTAATATTAAAGTTAAAATGTATTTTTTTATTTTTTATTTTCATCTAAAAACATCAGGAAATGGGAAAAAATGCTTAGGTTGACAGTGACAGAGGGAAAGAAAATAGGAAGGCAACAAGCAATCCATCAGCTGGGCCAGTTTCATTATTCACTGCTCATTCATTTTCAGCTAAAGTTTAAATGTCTCAAGAATTTTCTTGGGGATTTATCTCCTTAAAATAAGTTTTTATTTATTAAGGAAAGGAGTAACCTATTTGATATTAATCCTTCATCATTTGGGTTTGGGGTGGAAAAGGAAAAAGAGGTTAGAACTAAATGATTTCTAAGGTGCCTTCCAGTTCAAAGAATCTGTGAGCCTGTACTTGACCAATGTCTTCTTGTAGCTATTTATTTAAAAAGATGAAAAAGAATCATGGTACAGGAAGCCTTTTAAAAATATTCCTTCCAGGTCACATATTGGGTCTAACTGTTTATTATTTTTGTAACCCTTGTATTGGAGACTCTTACATAGTGAGCAGGGCCCAGTTATCCTTTGAGAGTGTTCCTACCCTTCTGGCCATTGTCTCCACCATGAAAATCTCTATGATGCCTCCACCAAAGTGTATTGTTTCCAACTCCCCTTGTAAATACACACAGTGCACCAAACTCAAAGAAAGGAGGTATATATATTGGTTGAAAAAAATAAACAACAAATGTATCTCAGAACAGAAAATAATAATGTAGAAAATAAGAACACCTACCAGCACTTCCCCAGAGACTATATATACTCAGTCATTCACAAGCATGCATTGTATGTATCATATATGGCCATTTCAGGAAAAGCTGCTTACTAAGGAACTATGGAAAGAAATATACTAAAAATATATACCTAATAGATATATACCTAAAGGGAAACATACCTAAGAGTTAGGAGATCAAGCCTCTATAGTTAGTTCTGTGATAATTAGATTAAGTCTACACTGCCCATCTTTAGATTTAATCACCAAAGGTGAGAACACCTCCAATTCTGGGAGGTCTGTGCTAGAGTGGATGATGAATCAGAATCAACTGACTGCGCTCTAGGCGTCCTAAGAGAAGCATCTGTTGGGATTGGACATGCAAACTAGGGGAAGGCACAGGAAGTGATGCATAAGTGACTCCTTTAAAAGAGGGAGTTGAGTGAGTGAGAGGAGCTTCTGGTGAAGAGGGAGGCTGATGAAGGAGCTCTTCTAGTCCGTGGAGGAGTGCTGGCTGGAACGCTGAGACCTTGGTAAGACTGCTTTCAATATCTTCTTTAGAAGTCCATATGGTGAGTTTAAAGACTGAATCTTCCTGAACTTCTCTTAAGGAACTTCCCTTTAATAGACTCTGTGAATGCTTCATTCACCTCCAGGCCTCTGGCCTTCTGACTCTCTGCTGAGGGTTAATTAGATCTACCTGGATTAATTAAAGGATCGTAGTAATTTACCTACTGTGTTAGATTCTTATTTCCTTATTTCCTCTTTCTTCTAAATTGTAAATAAACTTTCATAAAGTCAATTTTGACTTGAGATTATTTTTAATTGAAGATTGATAATTGTTCAATCCTCTGGCAACCATCTTTTAATATATTTAACCAAAAAACTCTTTTCCCCTTATAGTTCCCAGCAGGCAGTGATGTTATACCTTCCTCATCAACTCTATTTGTTCCAGTTTCTTTGAATTTCCTGCTCAGGGTGGCTTCCAGGAATTGCTAGCCCTTTGCCAGAGGAAAAATAAAAGTTTTTTTTTTTTTTGGTAGTGGAACTATTCTACTATCACTGAAGGAATATTCCAAAGTTTCCGTCAAGAGTCTGTTACAGTACAGACATTATGCCACTTCTTACAAATATTTTCCTTAAGCTATGATTCCCCAGAACCTTTGGCCTCACAGAAATTTACCCTGGAATCAGGAGCACATCTTTCTTCTCTTATCTCCATCATCAATTCCAGATTAAGGCATGGAAACTCCAAAATCTGCTGTCTTTTTGTTTCTCCCCCATGTACTGATGCTGGGAAATATTCCTCACAACTGAATGACTTCATCCCTTTGGTCTAGACACTTGACACAGAACCACAATTTCATTTTAATTTCCATTATATGAGAAACTGGTTAGAATAAAAATTTCTTATGATTGCTACTACAATAAGGTGGTGGCCCTCACCATGGGAGAAGGAAATCAAGAACTTCTGGATTGTTAATGTTTAACAGAAAGTGAAAGGAAGAGAAAGAAAAAAATGGGCCCAGCTATATTTATCTCAATTGTCAATTGATTGCAATTAAAAAAAGAAAATGCTGACAATTAATAAAATCATTGTAAACTTTTATTTTGGTAACTTGATGTCTTTATGCACCAGCACATCTGAATACTTGTAACATAGTAATAACTGATTTTCATGATGATGACCTTCAAATGATTAAGTTTGATTTCAAAGTTATTTATTAGGTTTCTAATAAATAATAGATATTGGACATTAGATAATGGGAAGTACCCAATAAACCTTCTGGTTCTTAGAGAAGAAAAAAGATTCAATTATGTTCAGCACAGTGTTGGACTGAACAGTGTTTTATCGTATTCGAATCTTTAGGAAATTGGCTATACAATTGGCTTGTGAAACTATTAATCAGGATATCTGATTAACTGGAGCATTATATTTTGCATTACCAAGTTAGTAAAATATTATCTGCTTTTACCCAATCCCTCCAAAACTTCTTAGGGGTGTGTGAATGAGTATGTATGTGTATATTGTGAATAAGCCAGTAAAAGAAATAGGCAGACTGAAACAGAGAGGGACAGAGACAGAAACAGAGCAGGGTGAAGGGGGAGAAAGAGAGAAAAACAGAGTAGGAGTGAGAGTGAGAGAGTGAGAGAGAGAGAGGAAGAGAGAGAATGTGTATGTGAAAGAGAGAAAAGTGCACAGGGGACATATGAACACATACACTATGTTTCTATGATGTATGTTGATTTCACTCACTTATTTAAGTATTAATGTTGTTGTTCAGTTGTTTTAGTCTTGTCCAAATCTTTGTGATCTCATTTAAGGTTTTCTTGGCAAAGACACTGGAGTAGTTTACCGTCTCCTTCACCAGCTCATTTGACAGATGAGGAAATGGAGGCAAACAGGGTGAAGTGACTTGCATAGGGTCATATAGCTAGTAAGTGTCCAAGGCTGGACTTGAACTCAGGTCCTCCTTACTCCAGCCCATTGCTCTATCCACTGTGCTACCTAACTGTTCTATTAGTAAATCCATAGCAATGTGGGAGATTTAGAAACAACAAGGTCTGGTCTCTGACCTTGAGGAGCAAGTTCAGCAATAAGACTACAATGCATGAAAAGTTAAAGAATTACAAAAATACAAAAGAACTACAATACAAATGATGTCACAAGGCACTATGTTATAGGTATCAAAGAAGGGGTAGAGACATGAGGCATTTAGAAGAAAGAGGTCAGTGCAAGTCTGTGCAAAAGACAGGGAAGTAAGAGATGGGATGTAATGTGTGAAGAAGAGCAAGCTGATCTGTTTGGCTGGAATGTAGAACTCATGCCTGAAGGTAGAGGGGATGTGAAATTACTGGAAAGAAAATCTGGAGGCAGATAAAGAAGGGCTTTAAATGCTAAAGAGAGGAGTCTGTGTTTCATACTAAAGGTGACAGGGAGCTATTTAAGACAGACAGAAAGGAAAGAAGGGCATTCTATGCAGAGGACACAGGTAAAGATGAAGAGGTAGTGAAGGAAAGAAATAAAAATAAAGGGAAATGTAATGTGTGGCAGAGTGGAAATACAGGATTTTGCCCAGAGTGCAAGGGACCGAATGTGTAGGAGGACTCTTGGAATTCTGAGAGAGGGTTCTGAGGGGTTAACTGTCAGCAGGAGGGAATTTGGAAGCAGTGAGAGGTCACAGCTTCTGGACTTGGCTTTCCCTCTGATCCAGCTTGTAATCCTTGCTGACATCCTACTTTGGTTCTTGCCCTTCCCTGCGAGACTCCAGCCAGCCTCTAAGAGGAGATTTGGGGGGAAGCAGTGAGAGATCACAACTCCTGGACTTTCCTCTCCTCTGATCTGGCTTTTGGAGTGTACTCTCTTTGGATCCTGTTCAGTCTACTATTATTCCTACCAGCGTCTCCTGACCTGAAGGAACTCTTGGATGAGAGAAACCCTGCTTGACTGATCTGAACTGCTACGTTACCTCTGTAGGCTCAGCCTGCAATCTTTGGTGACTAGATCACCATGGTCATCTACCCTGATCCAGCAACTTGCTCTGTTCCTTGACCAAAACTGTTTGGAGTGGCTATAGAGTTAAGTAGCTAGAATTAGGAAGATTTTGGGAATTTAGATAGAGAGGTAGAGAGAGTAGCTCCAACTTTGTTGGAGACTGAAGAAACTCTTGCAAGTCAATGGGTTCTGGGATAACTATAGTTTTATTAGACTAGGGAGCCCCCTAGCCCTCCGTCCTCACCCTATCCTGGCTATTCACTTTATTAAACCTGTTTATTACCAAGATCCAGAAAGTCGGATTGCGTTTGTAAGATTGCCAGGGCTGAGAGTAGCCATCTTGCTCTCTGTGCCTGGATGGACACAGCATCAACAGACTTGGGTTCCACCAACCTTTATAATCAGTTAAGCTCACATCCTTCAGTAGAAATACACAAATAGACTCAATATGAGTCATCGGTATTACATGGTAACCGAAAGAAGAGGATGCAATCTTAGGCTGTCTTTAACAGAAGGGAAGTGTTCAGAGCTGGAGTGGTCCATAGTTGCAGTGCACTCTGCCCTAGTCAGTCTCTCTGGAAAATAGTACTTAATTCCAGGTGCCACATATTAGAAAGAACATTTGGGAGCAGCTGGGTGGTTCAGTAGATTGAGATCCAGGCCTATAGACAGGAGGTCCTGGGTTTAAATCTGGCCTCAGACACTTCCTAGCTGTGTGACCCTGGGCAAGTCACTTAATCCCCATTGCCTAGCCCTTACCACCGTTCTGCCTTGGAACCAATACACACCATTGATTCTAAGAAAGAAGGTAAGGGTTAAAAAAAAAGAAAAAAGAAAGGACATTGACAAATTGTCTGACTTTTAGTGATCCCATTTGGGATTTTCTTGACAAAGATACTGGAGTGGTTTGTAATTTCCTCCTGTAGTTCATTTTACAGATAAGAAAAGTGAGGCAAACAGGATTGCTCAAGCTAGGTGTCTGAAGCCAGATTTGAACATGGGAAGGAGAGTCTCCCTGACTCCAGGTCTGGCGCTTTATCCACTGTACCACCTAGGTGTCCTAACAATTGGAAGCTGTCTAAATGGCAGATGGGCTGCCATGGGAGGTAGTGAGTAGAGAGGTCTTCAAGAGAAGGTCACAGGGCCCACTGGTCAGGTATGTTATAGAGGGGAGTACTGGGTAGCCTGTGAGACTATCCCAACTCTGAGATTCTGTATTAGAGAGACAGACAATTAGGAAACCAGATTGGTTGAAGGTGAGTATAAACAATAACTACTGCATTTAATAAATCATTTAAACTGGTTATTGACAGATTGACAGTAGTAAAACAATTGCTCTAGTCACCCAGTTTAACAAATAGCTTTTTCCCCTTGCTTCTCTTCCTCCCTCCCTCCCTCTCTCCCTCTTTCTTTCTCTTTCCTTCCCTCTCTTCCTCTTTCTGTTTCTGTTTCTGTCTCTATTTCTCTGTCTCTGTCTCTGTCTCTCTGTCTCTCTTTATCTGTCTCTGTCTCTCTCCCTCCATTCCTCCCTTTTTTCTCCCTCATACACACAGAGGTATACACACAAATACACACAGACATGTACAAATACATACAAACACAGAGAACAAAATACACACACATAGACATACCCAAACATATACATACTAGCACATATATACACATTCATATACAAATAAACAGAAACATACACACTCAGAGTCATACTAATATACACATAAATATGCAAAACACAAATACACACACATATAAACAAAGGCACACAGACACATATACACAAATATATAACAGACAAACATATACACAAATACACACATTCTTTCAATACATTTCAAGCATTCCATGTTGGGTGAGAGCAATTGTAGAGAAATTATTCCTAGCTCTGACAGCTGCCAAAATAAATGAAGTTTGGAGAAAAGAAAATAGTAATTAGGCACAGAGCAGGCCTCCCTTTTCCTGACCTGAAGACTTTGTATTTCTGCTCTCCTTTTCTTTTCTCTAGATCCTTGGAATGAATTCTGAAAGTTCAGTCCTTTTTCTTTGTTGTTTAATTTCCTCAGGAAGCTCTAATAAGAATGGACAGCATTGTCAGCACTGAAACAAGCACACAGGCCCAAGAACACCCTATGGCACTTCCCTGGGGAGTTTGGCTTTATCCTTAATGAAGCCTGCGTTGCTCAAGGAAATGACAAACTGGAGGTCACATGTCCATCAAAAGTGGCATCTTGCTGTCAGAATGGCAGTGCCTGTCTGACCTAATGCACTTTATCTGAAAAGCTCAGGTCACTTTTCAGTGTGAATAGGCACCCGACTGGGTAACTAGTCAAATAGATACTTTCTTGCTTTCCTTCTTTTATTCTCTTTCCTCTCCGTTTTCTTTCTCTAGAGCTCATATATTTATTCTTTTGCTCTTAATTTGAGGACAAAATTAAGCATAATTATAGTATTTTAAAGAAAGCTTTAAGGCTGTTCCCAAACATGATTTATGGTTCTAGCTTTCCGATTCTAAAATATTTTTGTTTGCAAAAGTAATACTAAATATTTATCTAGTCCTTTATCATTTATTTTTAAACTTATTTATTTAATTTATTTTTTATTTACTTTCAAATTCATTAAAATTTTTGAATTCTCTCCCTCCTTCCCATCCCTCCCTCACCCATTGAAAAGGCAAACAATATATCAATTATACATGTGAAATCATTAAAAACATTTCCATATTAGCCATATTGCAAAATAAAACAAAAGAAAATCAAGAAGCATAAAGAAAGTGGAAAAAAAAAAGAACAGTGAAGTGGCTTATTGGATAGAAAGCCAGGTTTGGAGACAAGGATCTCGTATTCAAATTTGGCCTCAGACACATCCTAGCTGGGTGACCCTGGGCAAGTCAATTAACCCTGGTTGCCTATCCTTTACCTCTTTTCTGCCTTGGAACCTATATTATCCATTCTAATAAATTCTAGGGTTTAAAAAAAAAAGAAAGTGAAAAAGGTATACTTTAATGAGTTCATCAGTTCTCTCTCTGGAGGTGGATAGCATTTTTCATTATGGGTCCTTTGAAATTATCTTGGATCATTGTCTTGATCAGAGTAGCTGAGTCTTTACGATATTGTTGTGACTGTGTACAATGTTCTCCTGGCTTTGCTCACTTCCCTCTACATCAGTTCATATAAATTTTCCAAGGTTTTTCTGAAACTATCCAACTCATCATTATAGTACAATATATTACAAGCATATAACACAACTTGTTCAGCCATTCTCTAGTTGATGGGCATCCTCTCAAACCAATGCTTTGCCACCACAGAAAGAGCTGCTATAAATATTTTTGTTCATATGGCCCCTTTTCCCTTTTCTTTGATCTCTTTGGGCTATAGATTTAATCGTGGCATTGCTCCTTGAACATAGTTCCAAGTTGTTCTCCAGAATGGTCAGACCAGTTTACAACTCCTCCAACAGTGTATTAGTGCACCTATTTTTCCATATCCTCTCTGGCATTTATAATTTTCTTTTTCTGTCATGTTAACCAGTCTGAGAGATGTGAAGTGGTACCTTTATCATTTAAAAACCCTTTAACATTCCTCATTCATTTGATTCACACACCTATGTTATTGGGTCACGGTATAGCCTCAAGGAAAGTGTCACCTCAGAGTTGAAAGAGGCCTTACAGGTCATGGAAGGCCAATCCATATCAGAGTAGGATTTTCCTCTACTCCAATCCTGATAGCAGGACATCCATCCTCTAGCAGTGGCTCCCAAACTTTTTTGGCCTACCGCCCCCTTTCTAGAAAAAAATATTACTGAGCCCCCTGGAAATTAATTTAAAAAATTTTTTTTCTTTTTTTTTTTTTAAACCCTTGTACTTCGGTGTATTGTCTCATAGGTGGAAGATTGGTAAGGATGGGCAATGGGGGTCAAGTGACTTGCCCAGGGTCACACAGCTGGGAAGTGGCTGAGGCCGGGTTTGAACCTAGGACCTCCTGTCTCTAGGTCTGACTCTCACTCCACTGAGCTACCCAGCTGCCCCATTTTTAAAAAATTTTAATAGCAATTAAGAGGAAAGATAAATGTACCTGTGGCCATCACCATGCCCCTGGATCGCTGCAGCACCCACCAGGGGGTGGTAGCACCCACTTTGGGAATCACTGCTCTAAAGACTTTCAATAATAGAGCCTCTGAAAGAGCTATTTCCTCTTGTAAATAGTTCCAATTGTTTTTTCTTATATAAAGTTGAATTTCATTTACTTGTTAAAAACCATCCATTTTTTCCCTTTGGGCTCAATCAGAACAAACCTAATCTATCTTCTTACAGGTATCCAAGAAATTTTAATGGAATATAAAACATTTAAATATGACCAAATGTTAAATTGAGTGGTAGAGATGGTAAGTGAAATGGGAGTTTACAGGGTGGATAGATCAGTGTGTGTCTAATTGATTAGAAAACACTTCCTTGTAGAGATAATACCTGACCTGGGAGATGAAGGATGCATTATTTTATTTGAGCTTCAGAACTGAAAAGAACCTTGGGGATAATTGAGTTCAAACCCCAAATTTTATAGACAAGAAAACAGAGGCCCAGAGAGGTTAAACCCAATGAGATAGCTGTGTGAATCTAATAAAATGAGGAATGTTAAAGGTTTTTTTTAAACCCTTACCTTCTGCCTTGGAATCAATACTATGTGTTAGTTCCAAGGCAGAAGAGTGGTAAGCGTTAGGCAATAGGGATTAAGTGACTTGCCCAGGGTCACACAGCTAGGAAGTGTCTGAGGCCAGATTTGAACCCAGGACCTCTCATCCTCAGGCCTGGTTCTCAACCATTAAGCCATCCAACTGCCCCCTGTTCAAGGGTTTTTTTTTTTTTTTTTTTTTTTTTTTTTTTTTTTTTAATTTTTTAAACCCTTAACTTTTGTGTATTGACTTATAGGTGGAAGAGTGGTAAGGGTAGGCAATGGGGGTCAAGTGACTTGCCCAGGGTCACACAGCCGGGAAGTGTCTGAGGCCGGATCTGAACCTAGGACCTCCCGTCTCTAGGCCCGGCTCTCAATCCACTGAGCTACCCAGCTGCCCCCTGTTCAAGGGTTTTTAAATGATAAAGGCACCATTTCACACTTATCAGATTGGTTAATATGACAGAAAAAGAAAAAAAATGCCAGAGCAGATATGGAAAAGTAGGTGCACTATTGCACTCTTGGTGGACCATCCTGGAGAACAATTTGGAACTATGCCTAAAGGGCAATACCACTACTAAGTCTATATCTCAAATATGCTCAGGGTAATGCAGCTACTTAAGTGTCTGAGGTAAGACCACTTCTTCAGACCTAGATTCATAGAGGTGACAATTGTTTAAGTAGGAAATTTTAAATCAGGATAAAAGCAGAAAACACCCCAGGGAGTATTTAGCCAATTTTCCTTTAGGTCTCCAATGATTCATAACTCCTATAGCTTAGGACTCTTTTCTGTGTCAGTTGTGGTACCTTTAGAAGGAATTTCTTACTTCATTATTAGGATCTAAAATCTTGGCATCTGATTTATCTAAATTTGGAATCTTATATTTATTGAGTCCAGGCAGTCAAGTCAAGTGCAAAGAACAATGGCCTTAGAGTCAGGAGACTTGTATTCTTTTATTATTAGTTGTGTAACCTTGGACAAATAAAAAATTTAAAAACTCTTACCTTTGGTCTTAGAATCCACACTTAGTGGGTAGAAGAGAGGTAAGAGCTAGGCAAGTCAGGCCTCATTTGAATGCAGGTACTTCCAACTTCAGGCCTGGATCTCTATCCACTGTGCTCTACCTAGCTGTCTCTGACAAATAAATTTGTTTCTCTGAATCTTATTTTCTCATTTGATTGTATATTGATGAATCAGTCAATTAATAAACATTTAAGTATCTACTATTGTGCTAAGCTTTGGGAAACAGAAAGAGGCAAAAGCCAGTCTCTATTCTAAAGGAACTCACAATCTTATGAGAGAGCCAATGTAAATAAATAAATACATACAAAGCAAGCTTGGTACAGGATGAATAGGAAATAATTAATAGACAAAAAACAGTGGGGTTGAGAGGGATTGGGAAAGGCTTCCTGTAGAAGATAAGATTTTATTTGAGACTTAAAGGAGGCTGGGGGATTGAGAGCCAGACCCAGAGATGGGAAGTCCTAGGCTCAAGACACTTCCTAGCTGTGTGACCCTGGCCAAGTCATTTAATTTCTGTTGTCTTGCCCTTACTGCTCTTTTGCTTTGGAACCAATACATGGTATTTATTTTAAGATGGGAGATGAGGGTTTAAAAAAAAGGGAATCCAGGGAAGTCAGTAGTCAGAGTTAGAGGAGGGAGAGCTTTCTAGACATGGAGAACAGCTAGGGAGAAGCTTGGAGCTGAGAGATGGAGTGTTTTGTTTGCCACTGAATAAAAAAGTATGTTTTGGGAGTAAGGTGTAAGAAGGTGGAAAAGATAAGGGGTGAGGCTAGGTTATGAGGGTCTTTGAACACCAAACAGAACATATGAAGATGTTAATAAAACCTTTTCTATCTACCTTTTGGTAGAGGAAAATATTTTGTAAACAAATGTGAACTTTTATTATTACTTCTACCCTGAAAGATGTTTTCATATTCTGAGATCAGCTGTTTGCCCCTATCTCTGCCCCTGCTCCCAGGTTCCCTTTAGTGGTCAGCTGTCAGATGAGGACCACAAATTAACTCTGTATGTGCTGAATGGAGTTCTGTTTCTGTCCCCTCCTCTTCTCTTCCTCCCTCCTCCCTACCCTTTAACCTCTGCAGCAGGACAAACTTCTGCTCAGTTCCCACTGACTCCCTTTCATCTTCCCTCACTTTAAAGAAAAATGGAAAGAGAAAGAAATTATACAGCAACATGGTGGGCAACCCTGGACTCAGATGTAGGCAATCCTGTTTTTAAAGAAAATCCTTTCTCTATAATCTAACAATTTTAATACCTAAACAGAATATTACAAAACTTTTAAACATAGAAATAAAGCTCCTTCCATTCCCTTATATATAGCTAGAACAGGCCAAATGGTTAAGCCTCACTCTCAAAGGAACCATACATTTATACTACACTTGAAGTTAAAACCCAAGTGAAAGGAGGAAGGCATGCAGATACAAAATCTCCTTCTCTGGATCTTGTTACAAAATGTCTTGCTCTCTTGCCCAGATCCAATTCAAACTGCAAAGTACTTCCCCCCCTTAACTTCTTTGGCTCCTAAGGCAATGTAAAATTATTTAAAATTTCAGAAATGAGATGATTATGTTTTCATTTGAATAGTGTCAAATTCTCATGTTTAGGAAAATGCACTCTTTGTACACATATATGCATTCACATTGTACACACTTAGAGTAATTTATATTATCTGCTAATAGTGGGAGAGATCAGTGTTGAGTATAATAGGGAACTCTTTAGTTCAATTACTTTAAATAACTAATTCATTCAATAAACAGTGATTGATATATGCCATACCTACATATTAGTCCTTATGATTTCATCAGGTGTTGTAAAAAGTAAAAAATAGAATAAATGACTAATAATAGAGGAATAGTTGAAAATTCATGCTACATGAATGTAATAGACTATTTGCCCTCTATATGATGAACATGAATTTGAGGAACATGAAAGGAATTCACATGAAATGAAGGAGAGCCAAAAAAAACCACTATACACAATTGTGTATAAGTAAATAAAGTCAATGATAAGAGGCAAGAAAATTCAGGTCAAATATAATGGGTAATTTTACTATCCAAGTTAAAGCACACATCCTTTCTTTTAACCAGTTTAACTATGGAAATGGAAAGTGATTTACCACAAGTTGAAATGACTTGTTACAGTGGAATTTCGGTGAGTATGCTTTGAAGGGAGCTTTGGTTTGTTGATTTGTAAATATCTGTTGTGTTCAAGAAAAATGAAGTATTTTTTTTAAACCCTTAACTTCTGTTTATTGGTTCCTAGGTGGAAGAGTGGTAAGGCTGGGCAATGGGGAAAATGGAGTATTTTTAAGAATTAAGAAGTATTTTTAAAAGATGTCAATTGTTTTATCGACAGAATTCCTCAGAACTGATTTGTTTTGGAACTTGTATCCCTCCCAAAAGCATTCACACATGCTCACACTTAAGTAAAATGTTTTATTGTTCCTTTTCTGTTGTATCATCAAGCACAAATATTTTGAGATACAATGTACCAAGAAAAAAGATAAGAAATTGAGTACTTCTATTATGTTGGTAAAAAAAAAGAGAAATGTATAGATATAATCAGGTTTAATCAGGTAGGGACAAAATTCCTTGATTGGAATCTTCTTCATTTTTTCTTCTACGCTTTTAAGAGGATGTGTTGTCAAAGCTCCTTTAAAAATACACACACATGTACATGTGCATAATGCATACTCATATACATATCTGTATATATATAACACATATACACATAGATACATGGATAGAAATGTGGATATACATGTATATACATATGCGTGTGTACCCCTTAGCCTACCTCCCCTTTAACTTCATCCCTCCACTAGAAATCCCACCTTGTAACAAATATTTATAGCTATGTACACACACACACACACACACACACACACACACACATACACACACAAAATCAACCCATTGGCCATGCCTAAGAATGCACCTTTAATTTATCGCTTCTCTGCTTAGAGGAGGAGGTATGAAACCATTATCAGTCTTTTGAAGTCATGACTGACTGGCCACTGCTTTGATCAGAGTTCTGGTATCATTGGCCAAACCAACCAAAAAGGTAGGTCTAGTAGTTCCATGAAAATATAACAAGAGAACAAAAGCCTCCAGAACGGAGCAATGAGGGTGATGATGAGAGTGAGATGCCTTGTGTAGCTTATTGCACTGTGCCTTGTTTCAGTAACCCTATCATTTCTGCCTGAAACTTGTCTGTTTAGGTTTGAGCAATTTTCATTCTGATTTCTTACAAGCTGCACAACTCTCCACTATATTCCCTCCATAGTGCTGTTGCCCTTTAAGGACTGGCTTAATGAAACTTTTCCTTCAAACCTTCACGCATCATCCCAGTTGGCAGTAACATCTCTCTCTTCTGAACACCCATAGCACAATACAAACAGTACATCCTATCTTCCATCACAATTTTCTGTGTACATGTAATATCTCCCTTGCTAGGCTGTAAGCGTATTCTATGGATCTTTCCCTTTACAGTCCCTAGCACAGTGTTTTGGAAATAGCAGGCAAGTGGTGAATACTCCCTGAATGTTAAATGAAGAAAAATTGATTGTGGTACATAACAGAAAGATGGCAAGGTGGACTTTGACTTTTGATCAGTTACTTGGTTGGGGATTGTGAGTGTTCCCCAGGGTGTCAACAAGTGGGAGAAAGGGAATGAGGGGAGGCAGAAAAGGAAGACACCCAATGCGGAGACTGGAATTTCAACCTGCCTTAGAACAAACAAGTTGCTGAAAGGGAGAGCCTGGACTCCAATGAAGGATACTGAATCATATGTAGGGCAAAATATTCCAAAGCAGATCAAAGAAAAATAACCAAATGCCAGACTGAGGTTACAGTAGCTGGAGATCATCTGTGGAGGATAAAATATTCTTTAAGTGACGGAGGAGACAATAACTCACAAGAGGCAGATTTTCCAGTGAATTATGGGCTGTTGCTTCCAATGAGTCAGTAGAAATATTGTACCAAAATTTAGAAAGCCTCATCCATCATGGATTCTATTTACAAGGGTTTAAGGGTTTGTATCTCTATCTCTATCTCTATCCATATATGTTTTCAATTTTTTTTGGAGGAGGTGATGGGGGGATATTTTTATAGATTTGACATTTTAGCTTGGCTGTGGATTCACAGCATCATTTGAATTTGTGGTAATTTAGGGATGGGAACGGGGTCGGGGTAGGGGAGCAGTGTGGAAAAGGAGGACTTTGTCTCTTGGGAGTTATTGTCTTCTCCATCATTTAAAGAGTATTTTCTCTTCAACAGATGATCTCCAGCTACTGCACCCTTAGTCTGGCATTTGCTTATTTGTCTTTGATCTGATTGAATGCCTTCTTCTGGAGTTCAGGCCCTCCCCTTCTGGTTTTTTGTTTAAGTATAGAATTCAAGGCTGGTAGGTCCTGGGTTTTCTATTCTTTCTTTGCCTCTTGGGGTTCACACAAGGCCCAGAAATGCCCGATTATTAATCATGACTTATGCCCCTGGCAGAAATTTCAGCTATAACATGCTATTATTTTTCTAGGTCTAACCAGTAGCTTAAAAATAAAATAAAATAAAAGCAATAACAAGTCACCCTCAACTTTAGAAGGATTAAAGGCATTTCTCTGAACCTTTTTAATGTCTGCCCACACAAAAAAAGTCTCTCTCTATTTTTTCGAAGTATTATTTAACAACCTGTATTTAAAATTTTCTCTGGCAAAAGGAAGTCATTTTGTTGAAGGTTTTATATTTTTGAAGTGGGTTTCTTTTCACTTAAATTGCTGTCTTAAATTGGTTGAGCTCTCCTGTTTATGGGGTTGGTAAAGGCTGGAGAAAACCCATTTCCTCTGGCAGTCTTCAAGAGGCAATCCTCAACAGTGAATTTGGGCTGAACACCAGTGAAATATATGAAAAAAGTCTGGTTCGGCACAGGGTAGCAAATGATTTGGGATTAGTTGAATCTGAAAGTGGGCCCCTAGTAATGATTTCTTTCTTTTCCACAGTTTATCATCATCTGGTATTTTAAATAAGCAGGCTGTTTGACTTGGAAATGTTTGTTTTTATTCATAAGGTGTAATTTGGACATTTTAAGAGACAGATGGACTCAATCTATTAAGTGCTTTATTCATTATTGAATGGTTACTGCTAACATAGCTTGACAGGAGAATATGCTGCAGGAGTGAAAAAAAGATTTCTTAATGTTAAATCAATGATTCATTTACTGCTCCCAAGATTAATTGCAAAGTATTTAAAACACTAATGATTTCTTTGGCTATAACAGTTTATTAATAAGAATAATAATAAAAATTAAAATTAAGATAAAATCCATTCTGAATGAAGCTATGGTGATTTTTCTCTTTAGGTCTGTAATTCAAATACCTTTGATTCGTTGCGCCCCACTCCCCCTCCCATTTCTCAGGGTTTAGGACAGGCCTCTTAATCATTCCACCATCAACAACTAAGAGTCTGTCTTAGCCACATGAGACAGATGGCTTGAAAAACAAATGATTTTAATAACTCTATACTTGATTTACAAATGTTTACCTATAACTTGATGAACGTTTCATGGCCCTGCTCATCTATTTGTATTCTTTGCCTAGCCAAAGTACTAATTGAACTTTGTCCAAATGTTTCCTTATAATTCTTCCTTTATTGTAAAAAGGTGGCCCTTAAAGAAGTTAAGACTTTAAATGAAATTCCTAAAAAGATGATTAGATCAAACCTATTCCAAGAAGCAATAATCACAGAATCTCAGAGCTGGAAGGAATCTCAAAGTCCATTTAGTTCAAATGAATCTGAACAAGCCTCTATTTTACAACGTAGAAGATAAATGGCCATCCTATCTTTGTTTCAAGTAGAGATGAGAGGGAGGGGAAACAATACTTCCTGAAGTGGCCCAGTATAATTTTTATTTTAAACCCTTACCTTCTCTCTTGGAATTAACACTAAGTATTGGTTCCAAGGCAGAAAAGTGCTAAGGGCTAGGCAATGGGGGTTAAGTGACTTGCCCACGGTCATACAATGGGAGGAAGCCTCTGAGGTCATATTTGAATTCAGGACTTCTTGTCTTCTCACTTGGCTCTCTTCAGACTGAACCACCTAGCTGCCCCCTTCAATATATCTTTAAAAAGGAGAAGAGAGAAAGATGTCTTCTGCAACAAGCTTCAGGAATCATAGAGTTAACCATCTCCTGGGTCATAGGAATTTTATCTGCCTTTCATTACATTTGGATGAGGAAAATGTGACTGGACTCAAGCATGTCCTTATGTACAATCACATGTGGATCCTTGGCCTTAGGAATTAGGCTTTCTGCATACAGTTTTTCAATTGTTTATTTGGGTTTATGTTTTTGGGTTTTGGTTTTATAAGTTTACTCACTTACAAGAATGAACAATATAGAAATATGCTTTGTATGACAATAAATGTATAACAGTTCAAATTGCCTGCCAACCCTGGGAGGGGGAAAAGGAGGGAGGGAAGCAAGTTTGATCATATAACTTAGGAAAACTTGTGTGGAAAATTGTTTTAACATATAGTTGGTAATCAATCAATCAATAAAATGAATTTAAAAGAAGAAAAAAAGGAATTAGGTTTTCTCCCATAACCTAAGCACATTTAATAAAATCTGCTTTGCATTCAAGACTAGGGTACATGACATAGGCTTTATGGAAATACAAGGAACTCAGGTAGTAGGACCAAAAAAGACATCCAGACTTTTGTAGGCATCTACCCAACATACAACAACTACATTGCAAAATAATTTCCTTTTTCATACCTATGGACAACCACTGAGCAAGGCTTTTCATAACCTGACCTTTAGTAAGTACTCAGGATCAAAGGGTCAACTATCTGGAGCTAGGAGGGACTTCAGAGGCCATCTAGTGCAAGGGACTTGCCTATGGTCACAAGTTTAGTTCAAATCAGAGACAGGATTTAAACCCAGGTTGCCCTTTTGCTATGGCATGTGACTTACTCCAGAAGATCCCTACTTCAGCCTTTCTCCTTCTTTGTTTTGTCTTCCCTCTAATATGCATGATTTGGGTAATAAATGATGCTGAAAGGATGATTAAAGTTTTTCTATTTTCTGACCTGTTTTGCCTGTCAAGTTTCTCTCTCTATCAGGTGTCCTTGATAACTAGGGTTGGATGGACCGTGGTTGACTAGACATCAGGTTGTCCATGTTTTTTTCATGACAAAAACCTATGGTTCAATTAATTGTGATCACCAAGTAGGATTATAGGATGATAAACTTAGATCTATAAGGGATCTTTGAGGTCACTGAGTCTTGCCCTCTCTTGTTACAGATAAAGAAATTGAGCTACAGGGAAATTAATGTGCTCAAGTTTCCATAGGCAGCAGAACTGGGATTGGAATCAAGGCCTTTGGACTCTAAATTCAAAATTCCTTCTACTCCACCAAGGATTTATGGAATAACTACTCTATTACACACCCAACTTTCTGCTAGGTGTTTTGGGGGCAGCAAAAAGAAGAAAATTATCCTTGGAGGAGCTTCCAATTTAGTTGGAAGGGCAAAGCTAATGAGAAAATGTAAGACACTAGAGAATCCAGTGTGAGATTGTGTAACAGAGACTGTCAAGTGTTATAGGAGTTCAGAGGAGGGAAAGAGCAGAGTGAGATGGGCTAATTGGGAAAAACTGGGTGAGTATACACATGTATAAGACAGTCTTTGTGATTAAGTCTTATCCCTATGTGACCCCAAACATCTGGATATGAACTGGAACTCAGACAGAACAGAATACTTGGTTTAGATGACTTCAAACGGCAGATCAATGAACAAGATACTCTATCTTGTGGCTCCTGGAAACCTTTCCCTTCTCTGCTCAGACCACTGGCCTTCTTTGTTTCCTTTAAGTCTCAACTAAAAATTCATTGTCTTCTCTAACTCCTCTTAATTCTGGTGTTTCCCTTCTTTGAATAATTTCCTATTTATCCTGTGTATAGCCTGCTTTATAAATATTTTGTTTGCATTCCCCCCTCCCTCATTAGATTATAAACTACTTGTCTTTTGCCCCTTTTGTATGCCTAGCATTTAACACATTGCCCAGAATATGGGAGGTGTTTAACAAATGTTTATTAATTGATTGATATGTAGAAAAACTCTATTTTTTATTGAATCTCTATGGACCTTGCTTCTGCTGTAGATAGAGGATGCTAAAGGATGGATAGTAGGTCCTCAGTGCAAAGAAAAGGCAGAGTATTCCAGTCAAAGTCAAAGTCTGGCCTCAGAGTCTATTAAAAATGACAGGGAAGGGGATTTTTAAGGAAAAAACAGAACAGTGTTTTCCAAATCTAAGCTGTAGTCATTTAGTGGGAGCCAGCCCACATAATGAGAAAGGAGGCAACACTGGTACAAAGTGGGCTAACTAATTCACCAAATAGAGGTGAGAAAATAGGAAATTCAGAATTCTTTCATCCATGCTATTGAACATGTAAGCAGTAGAACAGGCTTCAGCTTCTTCTTTTACTGTAGATTGCTCCATCTATTATTGCCACTCTCTCACAGTCCTCAATCTCTCCCTCTCTACCCACCACTTTTCTGCTGCCTTCAGAAACACCCATTTCCCCATTGGGAAGACTAGGGTTAGAATTTATCTCTGACATGGTTTCTGTTTGGTGCTGGGCAAGTCCTAAGGGCTGCTAATGTCTTCTAAACCTTGCCGTTTCTCCACTGGTAGAGAAAATTCCCTTACCAATGTCTCCAAACTTTTTTCTCATGCACTTTTCTCAGTAATTTTTTTTTTTTGTGCATGGACTAGTCTATGTATATTTGCTTACTAATAAATGATATATAGGCACTACTGTACTAATAATTATGTAAATCCATAAAACATCCACAGAAATAGAAGTTTTTTAAAGGATGAGCTAAAGATGAAATCATCTTTGACTCTAGAGACAGGAGAAGGCACAGGGGTTTATTGAGTAAGGAATTAAAATGATAAGATATATACTTTAGGAAAATTACTTTGCCAATCAGCATGGAGGATAGATTGTATATGAAAGAGACAAGTTAGAAGGAACAAACAGGAGACTTGCAATAGTCCAGGTGACCTCAGAGGCCAGGTAATCTAAATCTTGCGTTTTATTTTTGTTATTTTACAATAATATTTTATTTCCCCCAATTACATATAAAATAATTTTTTAACCTTCATTAAAAATTTTTTTTGAGTTCTAAATTCTCTCTCTCCTTCTTACCCTCTCTCCTTCCTTCCTGACTGAGATTTCCTTTCCTGAGATGGTAAACAATATGATATAAATTTTACATATCCAATCATATAAAAACACTTTCCCATATTAATCATTTTTGTGGAAAAGATCTCACAAAAAAAGAGAAAAAGAAGAAAGAAAGTACAATTAATATAATATGTTTTTATTCAGGCTCATTTAATTCTTTCTCTGAAGAGAGATGACTTTTTTTTTTAATCACACATCTCTGGCATCACCTTGGATCATTGTATTGCTGAGAATGACTAGTTCATTCACAGTTGTTCATCAAAAAATATTGCCATTACAGTGTATGTTTTCCTGGTTCTACTTACTTCACTTTACATCCATTTATGTAGAGTCTTTCCAGGTTTTTCCAAAATCATCATGCTCATCATTTCTTATAGCACAATGGTATTGCATTACAATTATATACCACAACTTGTTTAGTCATTCTCCAGTTGATGGACTACCCCTTAGTTTTCAATGTAGATGCTTTTCTATAGCAGATCATAGCTTGACATAATTGCATGAAAGGCATAGAGAAAGTAAGTTCCTATAGTATCCTTTTTTGTTATATAAAAATCATTTAAATTTAATAGAGTGAAATTCATCCTTTATGTAAAGTGAAATTCAAGCATGCTAAATATATACAGACACACAAACATATATGTAACATCTGTTTATGTGTATATATTTAAATTACTAAAAATGCTCCTTAAAGAGATAAATAACAACTAACATCTGGAGGGTAATTTAGTACTCATGGCTGGGCCATGATAACATAATGTAAATGACAACAATGCTGAAATTAATTTACAGATTTAGTGTTTTATTGATCAAACTATCAAGGGTATACTTTATAGAGTTGGAAAAGATAATAACAAAATTCACCGAAGGAACAAAGGATCCAGAATATCAAGGGAAATGTTATTAAAAAGTTAGGAATGAATGGGAAATGGCATTTCCAGACTTCAGACTGTATTTTATAGCAATAATCATCAATATTATTTTTTTATTGCTCAAACAATAGAAAAATAGATCAGTGGAATGAATTGGGCAAGGCAGAATGAGAAATAACATGACTCAATTGCTTGATATTGCCTTGTATAAATTACCAATGAAAGTTTGATAAGTATTAATGGGCAAATGGAAAACAATTTGTCAGAAATTAGATTTAGACAAATACTTTGGATCACATACCATAAAACTTTGAAACTTCTCCCTTTCTCAGTCAAACTCTTAGAGAAATCTGTGTACACTTCCTATTCTTTCTTTCATTCACTCATTAATCCTTTGGAATCTAGCTTCCAACCTCTAAGTTCTAAGATCTCTAAAACTGTTCTCTCCAGTTACTGATGATCTCTTTATTGTCATATCTGATGATGTTTTTTTACTTTTCATCCTTTACGATGTTTAGGCAGTATTTGACACTTTTGACCCCCACCCCCCTTTCTGAAAGGGAAGGTTATTTTCTCTTCTCTGGATTGTTGTGACACTGTACTCTCCTGGTTCTCCTTTTACCTGTCTGACCTCTTCCTTTTAGTCTCCTATGCTGGTTTGTCCATGTCATAGAGAGTGAAATCCTAAGACTTTTTATTCTTCCATCCTCTTGGTACACTATGTCATTTGTTGAGATCCCACTGGATTTAATTATTATCACTATGCAGATAACTCACAAATCTAAGTATTCAGCCACAATTTCTCTTCTGAGGTTTAATCCCTCATTACCAATTACTGGACATTTCAAATTCAACATAATTCTTTAGTGTTGATCTGCCTACTCACCTTCTCAATAAACTCCAGTGGCTCTTTATTGCTTCAAGATCAAATATAAATCCTTCTGTTTAGTTTTTCCCCTTCATAACCTGGGTCCAATCTATTTCTCCTGGCTAAATGCTTTCTTTTGGGCACTCTGCAATCTAGTCAGATTTTCCTGGTCCTCAAACACTGGACTCCATGCCTTCTTTGCATTAGTTGTTTCCAATTTTTGAAACTGATTCTTTCTATACCTCTGATTCATAGAATTCCTTTCTTTTTTCAGGGTTCAGTCTAACTATCACCTTTTGCCTTCAAGTGGTCCCAAATTATCTTGCATTGAACTAATTTATATTTATTCTTAAAAAAATAACCATTACCTTCTGTCTTAGAATCAATACTAAGTATCAATTCCAAGGCAGTAGAGTGGAAAAGGCCAGGCAATTTGGGCTAGGTGACTTGCCCAGGGTTATACAGCTGGGAAGTTGCTGAGGTCATATTTGAGCCCAGGACCTCCTGTCTCTAAGCCTGACTCTTTATGCACTAGACCACCTAGCTGCTCCATATTTATTCTTTATATTTATTTTATATAGATATATATGTACTTATTTCTTCCCTGCTAAAATATAAACTCTAACAAAGTTGGGACTATTTTATTGTGTACTTACATTCCCTGTGCCCATCAGAGTCCTTAGTATTTTTAATAAATGTTTATTGATTGATCTCTTGTTCCCATTCATTGTCATAAATATTGGTTTCCAGGGCTTAGAATTAGTCTGTACTCATCTCCTTCTTTCAAGGCTTAGCTCAGATATAGTCTCCTCTATGAAGTTTTCCCTGATTGCCTCAGTTGTTAGTACTCTTTCCTTCCTCAAATTTCTTTTGTGAATAAACGAAGAAAGCATTTATAAAGCATTTACTATGCAAAGCACTGTGCTAGGTACTAGGAATATAAGAGGAAAAGTAAGACTATTCCTGTTTTTGAGGAAGAGAGGAAAAGATTCAACATTTATGTAGCTCAGTGATGGTGAACCTTTTAGAGGGGTGGGTGATATGAGAAATGATCTCAGGTGAGGGGGAGGAGAGCAGCCTGACCTGTGTCCCTCTGGATTTCTAGTACCAAACTCTGGTGAACTCTGTATTGGGGTGATGGCATGCATGCTCACAGAGAGGACTCTGAGTACCCCCTCTGGCATGTGCCATAGGTTTGCCACCATAGACATAGCACCTACCCCGTGGCAGGCACTATACTAAGAATTTTTACAAATATTATGTAATTTTATCTGTATGACAATTCTTAGGTAGACACTATTATTATCCATATTTTTATAGTTGAGGAAACTGAGGCAAACAAGGTTAAGTGACTTGCCCAGGACCAGCAGCTATTAAGTGTTTGAGGATAGATTTGAACTAGGATCTTCTATACTTCAGACCTAGCACTCTGCTCTTTCACATCCTAATGGGGGGGGGGGAGTCAAGGCATAATATTGTACTTCTACCCCTTCCCCACACTTTATGAATGCTCTATTTTCCTGGTAAGCTTCTTGATGGTTGAGATAGTTTTGTTGTTAGCTTTCCAACACCAGCACTTAAAACTTAGAACTCCTAACTAACAAAGGAGGAATTGAATTCAGACACCAAGGATTAGTACAGGAATTTACAGAAAATCTTCAAGTCATTCTTTGTAGATGACTTCCTACTTTTCCTATATGTAAGACTGGTTGTTCTGTGTAGGTGCAGTTCAATTAAACAAACATGGGATGAGGTTCTCTTCACTTTTTATATATTTAGTTTTTCAAGTTCAGAGCTTTGTAGGCTGAATTTCCTAAGAACTTTGGCTGTAATTAGATGATGCTGCCACAAGGTGGTGGTGGTGTCTTGACTAACAGCAGCTCTGGTTAACTGAGAGATTGAGGATCTGTGATTTTTATTTTCTGACATCAAAGCAGATCCTTTTCTGTTTAAATAAATCAGTCAATTTTAGATCGTCTTAGAGCAGCCTCTTTCTCTCTACTCAAAAAAAAATTACACTCACCTCTGTATTCTCTCTTCTTTCTTCTCTATCTTTTCCTTCTTTCTTTTCTTTTGTTCCATCTCTATCTTTTTTTAAAAAAAGGAATATAATAGTATCCTAACTTCAAATAATTGAGTAAACCATTTGCGAACATGTAAATAAAAAACTGAGCAAATTTTATAGACTTAGAGCAGTGTTTTGACAGCCTGAGCTTTAGCTGTTGCTGATTTTTGTGCTGATTTAGAAAAAAGAAATTGCAACTGTGTCTAAACTTTGTATCTTCTTGAGTACCTAGCACAGTGCCCTGCACATAGTAGGTACTTAATAAGTAATTGTTTAATTGAACAGAATTAAATAAATTAAAAAAAACTAAGCTGGTTTCTTCAAACTGATAGACTAAATAAATAATGGCTAATGGTTCAGCAATCAGGTGAGCCAGTAAGTAAACTTAGTAATCAATGGGCAATTATGGGTTCATTTCTGTTTTTGGTATCAACTCTATGGAGAACCCCGGAAAAAAGTGCTGTTTGGTCCATAATTAATTTTGGGATTGTCAAGGAATCTTTTCACTGAATACAGACAGCTGCTAGGATTTTATATAATTAAGGGATATATGTGTACCTGTGGAACAATAAATAAGGACAGATTCTCAATTACAGTTAGAATAGCCTTTAAGACATTGTAGCTTGAATGCACATTTTCCTTCTTATTTTCCTCTTCCAATACATAGAGCTTATCTTATTGTCCACAGGGTGTTATTTTCCAACTGGTTCCTTGTTCTTTGTTCAGTTATTTAATGGCGTGAGGAAAGGTCTAGAGATTTACTAAAATGCTCATTTCCAAGATGAATGATGAATTTTTAAATATATAGGCTCAGTTTAAGGAAGTAACTTCCAAGGAGAGAAATAGACACACAGGAGCATTTCATCAAGGGAAATCCAGTGGGAATGGAGTCATTGGGAGGGGAGGGCACAGAGCAAGTCATCATCTTTATCAACAGCAACATCGTTGTGTGACCTTGAGAAAGTCATAACCTTTCTGTTTCAGTTTCCTCAGCTGTAAAGGACAAGTTATAATAGATTCCAGGCCTATCTTGTTGTGAGACTCAAATGAGATGCAAAAGCACTTTGAAAAGTATTAAGGGCAGTAGAAATGTAAGGGATTATTATCATCATAATAAATACAGTGATGGCTCATTTATCCATCATCATTGGGGTATAAGGAATTGTATATCACTGAATTTTCTACATAATTGAGTTTACACCTTTATGCATTGACATGGTTTTTATTTTGAATATTTTAAATGGGACTCTTTCACACTTCTCTGCGTTATTGGAGAGTAGTGAACACAGTTTAACCTTTTCTTGATGACTTGGGGTCATCATTATGAACTTCAATTACTGTATTGCGTATAGCAAGGCTGTTAGGAACAACTGAGGTATGAAAGGCTGTTTGTCCCTAAGTTAAATAGCCGTAGACCAATATCCTTTTCTGGATTGTTGTTTCCTCTGTCTCTTTCCATGCTACCATTTCTCAGTAGATCATTTTGGAGGAATACCTTTCCAGCTATGACTTCTGGTGAAGAAATGAAGGTTGCCAGAAGAAGCAAGATCAACAAGCCCATAAATCAGTAGCCCTAATTTTATACACAGTATCAGGTTAGGACCTGAAGGCAGCTTCTTTTGTCTCAAGCCAAGTAAAATGGCAAAGGACCAAAGGATAAAGAATTTAGTGAAAATAGGAGTTAGGTAATGCATTGTAGAAGTCAGATATATGTTGCATAACCTCAGGGTGATGAGAAGGCAGGTTGAGAAAGCAAAAAGATGTTCTCCTTTCAGAGTATAGCAGAAAGACCAATAAGTTGATTTCTAATACATGTACTTCATACAGAGATTTTCAGAGAAGGAAAACAGGGCAGCAAATCAGATAGTTTCTCAAAAATAATCAAGTGATTCTGTATCCTTTCCTTCCCTACACCAAAAGATGACTGTTAAAATATCCCCAGTTTTACGGTTGAGTTTCATGACTTGAACGAGGTTGTTTCTTTATCTTCACATTTGCTGCAGAAGAAGCAGAGAAGGATTTGTGAAGAAGATACAAATTCTGACGCACTCCAATGCTTCACCATGATAGATACAGTTTTACATAGCATCTATCCATTTACCTCCTAGGGGAGTTGTGAGGATCAAATGAAATAATGTGAAAACAGCACATTGCAAACTCTTAGGATACCCATACCCACCCACATGCCCCCATTATTATTTTTGTGTTATTGATAAAAGTATACCTCTGTCAAATATTCATTTTAGAAAACTGTACAGGAAAGAAGAGTTGCAGAGTGAATTTAAAGCTATCCTTAGAAACAAGAAGACATGGGTTTAAATTGTACTTCTGACACATAATTGTTTTGGGTCCTTGGACAAGCTACCACACTGCCAAGTCAAACTTTTCCTTCCTTCCTTCCTTCCTTCCTTCCTTCCTTCCTTCCTTCCTTCCTTCCTTCCTTCCTTCCTTCCTTCCTTCCTTCCTTCCTTCCTTCCTTCCTTC
>NC_058132.1:322980213-323097567 GCF_016433145.1 Gracilinanus agilis | reverse complement strand
TCCTCCTCCTCCTCCTCCTCTTCCTCCTCCTCCTCCTCCTCCTCCTCCTCCTCCTCCTTCTCCTTCTCCTCCTCTTCTCTAAGATAGAAGGGCAAGGACTGGGAAAACAGGGTTAGGTGACTTGTCCAGGGTCACATGGCTAGCAAGTATCTGAGTTCAGATTTGAACCCAGGTCCTAGATGCCCCAAAGGCAATTTTTTCTTGTAATTTTATTTTACCAATTACATATAATAACAATTTTATATAAGTTTTCTCAAGTTATATGATCCAAATTTTATCTTTTCTTCCATTCTCTCTCCCTTCTTGGATATGGTAAGCAATTTGATATGGATTATACATGTATTATCTTGCAAAACATATTTCCATATTATTCATTTTTGAAAGAGAAAAAGTATATAAAATGCAAAACCTAAAATAAAACCATAAATAATCTAATGTGAAAAATGATATGCTTTGATCTGCACCTGACTCAGTCATTTTTCTGGAGATGGATAGCATTCTTTGTTATAAGTCTCTCAGAATTGTCCTGTATCATTATATTGCTAAGAGTAGCTAAGTCTATTACATTTGATCATTCCACAATATTTCAGTTACTGTGTATAATGATCTTCTGGTTCTGCTTATTTCACTCTGCATCAGTTCATGTAGGTCTTTCCAGTTCTTTCTGAAATCATCTTGTTCATAATTTCTTATAGCACAATAGTATTCTGTCACCAACATATATCACAACTTGTTCAGCCATTCCCCAACTGATGGACATCCATTTAATTTCCAATTCTTTGCCTCCACAAAAAGGCTACTATAAATATTTTGTACAAGTAGGTCCTTTCCCCCTCTTTTTGATCTCCAAAAGGCAACTTTCTAAGATTATTAACTGCAGAGCAATTGCTGACCTGCAATGGTAAGGAGAGCTCTCTACCACAGTGACATAACAGATCTGGTTCAAAAGCTTTATACCAAATAAGATTATTACTTATAATTTGCTATGTTAGTGTTAATCTCCAATTTTATTTTTTTAAATGTTGTCATTAGGCCAATGGTTAATAGCGTAATTTCCCATTATCACATTTTTTCTTTGGGAAAATTAAACTTGTTTCAGACCAATTCTAGTTATAACATGTTTTCCAGGAAAGCTTCTCAGTGTAATTATGAGAATTGTCTGTATATTTCTGGGAGTCAGTGAGGCATATTCCTGACTTGGAGTCATGAAGATCTGGGTTCAATTTTTGCCTTACTAGTTTTGTGACCCAGGACAAGTGCTTAACTTATTTAAGCATCAGTTTCCTCATCTGCAAAATGGGGGGAAGAATTGCACCTACCTCACAGGGTTGTTGTGAGGATTATACTGCACTAAGACTTTTCAGACATCCTGTGAATGTAAAATGCTTTGCAAACCTGAAAGCCTTCATAAATACATGTTGGCTGTTATTATCATTACTTTATATCTCCCAAACCTCTGAGTAATCTGGCAATGTATATAGAAAATGGTCAATAAGTATTCATTATATACTTAATGATGTGTAAAACATACCTAGTAGGCAATTTGGGAGAACAAAGGAAGCATGACGCATGCTTTCTGACCTCAGGGAGTTTATAGTTTTTTAGGGAGATAAGACATAAGAAAGCTACTAGGTGGCTCAGTGAATAATTCACTGGGCTTGGAGTAAGGAAAATCTGAGTTCAAATCTGGTCTCAGATACTTACTTATTAGCTGTGTGACCCTGAGCAAGTCACTTAACCTCTGTTTGTTTTAAACCACTGGAGCAAGAAATGACAAACCACTCCAAGATCTTTGCCAAGAAAACCCCAAAAGTTGTCACAAAGAGTCAGATGACTGAAAATGACTAAATAGCAAAAGACATAAATACATGAAAAGTCAACTCATAATATCTTAGCTTCATAAAAAAGGGAAAAAGTCACAAGTTAGTAAATTTGTAAAACATATTTTGTAATTGTAAGTCACAATTTATAAAGCAATGTGGCTTTTTTAGTTTTTGGAAAAGGGAAAGGTGGTCTCAATCATGATTTTGTCAAAATTCCTATAGATACTAAGTGATGTAGGAATTCAGAGAAAAGAGAATTCAGCTTAGAGTGATTATTAAGATTTCACAGAAGAAATAACATGCTACACTGCCAAATCCACTTGATTAGGGGAGACAGAGAAGTCATGGATTAAAATAAATCTTTTTCTACCTGTATATAGTGGACTTTAGTTTCTTTATCTGTAAAATGGAAAAATAGACCAGAATGATCTGTAAGAGTTTCTTTGAGACATAGAATATAAGCAGAGCTTGAGTATGTCATAGGATTAGAATTATGGTTCTTCCAATCTCACTTCTTAACCTTATTTATGGTAACGAGACATTTTGTGCAAAGTCTTATATACACGATCTCATTTGATACTTATTATTCATTATCTCATTTGATGTCTAACCCTTGGGGCTAGGTGGCAATATTCCAATTTTACTAAAGGGGAGGAAATGTGGAGTGAGAGGGAGTCACTTTCCATTAGTTACACAGCTAGTGAGTGTCAGGGGCAGGATTAAAACTCAGATCTTTCCAACTGTAGGTCTGTTGCTCTTTTCTTTATACTGTACTGCAATGCAGATAATTATCTCATAGGGAGGCTGAGAATTGACTTTATTAGTCAACAATTGCATTAATATTTTCCCCACTGTTCCTATTCAGTGCTTCTCTCAAAGTTTCCTGGATCTCTTAGAGTTTAAATCTTCCTAGTGGTCCCTTGCTACAGCTCACCTTTGGGAGAAATGCCACTTTTTCTTCTGCCCGGGCGGGCAACGGGAATTACAGTCTCCGAAAGTGTGGAAGACACCAATGTTATGAATGCCCTCATTTTCTATGCAATCACAAACCATCATACTCTGCTTTTGCTAGAGGAAGAGCCCTTGTGGTGCCCCATAAAAATGATTTAAGGGCATTTCAGGTGTATGAAATTATCTACAGTGAAAACAGATAAATTAAATGATGTTTACGTTTGTGCTCATTTAGGCTCTGAAGGCGCCTTGCTTAAAAAGCAGTCACATAAATTGCTGGAGAAGGAAGAGTCAAGATTAATTGAAATATTAAATCAATTTTATGGGGGTGAGGGAGAATGCATTTCCAATATATTTGTCACTGAGTTCACTAAAACAGCACAGTTTAGGATGTTGATTTACAAATAGTGGGGGGAAATGACTTGAAAACCAGAATACTTCAATGTGTCACCAAATTAAAGAATTTGTATGAAATGGAGTCATTCTTCCAAATTTATCTGAATGTAAAATCAAGTGATTTGTGTCAAAGGAAACAATGAAATTGACTTCTCTGTGTCTCCCCTTCTCTCTTCTACTTTCTTTATTCTCTATCCAAAGTCTTCCTTTTCCCCACTTCCTTCCCATATTCTCTTCCCCTTCTTCCTCCCTTCCTCCTCCCTTCCTTCACACTTTAGGAAAGGTAGAAGGAAGTAATATGGTAAGTTTTGATTGTAACACAGGTCCACACCCAGTAATAACAATTAATTTGATACAAAGAGGTCAGAAAACAACCATTGTGATATATTAGGATTTGTGGGGAAATCTCAACCTGAAATTCTTAGCATCAGCTTGGTGCCTAGTTGAACTTAGGGGTCTTTTTTAGTGTATTTTTTGCATCAGCATTGCGAATATCCCTTGTTATTGGTGAAACATGAATGGAAAAGAAAGTGAATTAATTTCAGTACAGCAAATTAATTCTCTGTTATCTTTCCATGGTCTGGGAGTAGGAAGTTGTGGGTTTTAAATATTCTGATGACAGAGAATCGTAAGATAAAGCATGTATATGACCAATTTTCAATGGCTTAGGAGATATAATGTTGTAGGGCTAGATCTCTTCTCTCAAGGGTTTAATAAAATATACTTAATTACAAAATTCCACTTATGTGAACACTTAGGTATCTTTTATGATTACCAAGGTAACTTTATGAATGCCAATTTTTACTATTGAGCATAATAGATAGAGATGGAGAAGTTGTACGATCTTGGACTCAACATGTAATGTAATTCCCTTTTTCTGTGACGCCAGTCAGTGAAATAATCAGAAATATTTATTAATCAGTTTGTCCCCATGTAAGGATGCTGAAATATAATGAATCCACTAGATAGGTTGACTGACATTAAAATTTCACAATAGACTATACACATCTAACTGGTTCTGGGCTGGAACTGATCAGAGTTCCTACTTCAAAGAGTTCCTCAATTTCACCCTATATCTGCTTAGCAGTTATATCTTCACATTACTTATCCATCTCTAGTTTGATTCCTAAGATACAACAGAGGGCATAACAATGGGTTCCTCATCTCAACTAGTTCTTTACTGAGTAAGTCTCATATATGCAGCCCTTTAGGGGATACAGAGTAAATATAATATATAATCCCTACCCTCAAGAAGCTTGTAGAGAACAGTGTTGTAGAGAACATACACAAAACAATTAAAGCAATATATTTTGATACTTTAATGAATCTATTATCTCATCAGTGTAGGTACTTCCTCTAACAGTTCTGGTTGTCATAAATCTAGTCCTTTTTATTCTGTGTGACTCTTGTCCGTGTTCTTCCATGAATATTCTTCAAAGGGTACATCGGACATGTTGGCAGCCCTCCTTTAGAGCTGATTGTGTGGATTTGGTTCACATGTACTGCTCATAGACTTTTTGCCTCATGCTCTTCACATGATCCACATACTTTTTTCTGGTTATACATTTCTTTGATAATTCTATTTATGGTATTTCTATGGTTCTTCACTGGTAATACATTATTCTTGATTCATACCCACCATGTACCTATGCACTGTCCTTTGAGTGACCCCCTATTTTAATTCTTTGGAGATAGTGATATTTTATGATTTATAATCATAGAGATCCCCTCGGAATAATACCAGTGTTAAAATGATGGGCCTTTGACATCTTTTGTATATGACTCCTAAACCATATTTTACATTTTTCATCCCCATGCTCACTTTTGCACTGAGGTCATGGAATATTAAAATTCATATTGGTTTAATTTGGAGGGTCTTAACAAGTGCTTCATGAAATTTTCTACCTCATCATTTTTTGCAAAAGCTGCTAGTGCTTCCCACTCCAAATTAACTGGGGTCATTTTGCATATATGTATATATTTGTATCTATGTTCTCTCCTCTGATATCTAAACTCCTAAAGGGCTTGGATAGTTTCATTTTTATCTTTGTATCCTCGACATGGTGCTTGGCACATAGTAGATGCTTAGTATATTTTTGTCAATTGATTGATGATGACACAGAGCCTGATGTCTTCATGTTGGTCTTCCTTTGAATAAATGCTTATAAAAGCCCTTTAATAAGAGATAATGAAGTGTTCCATGATATGATGTGTCAGAAGCATGAAAAAAAAACCCTAAACCTTTTCATCTTTTTTTTTTTCTGTACAACTTCTTTGGGAACCTCTTCTGCTTACCTGCAACTTTCTTTGTCTTCTGGTCACCTTTTTAGTGTGTGTGTGTAAATGTATATATATACATTTACACACACACTAAAAATCATATATATATATATTTTTTTTTGATACTTTAATGAATCTATTACCTCATCAGTGTAGGTACTTCCTCTAACAGTTCTGGTTGTCGTAAATCTAGTCCTTTTGATCCTGTGTGACTCTTTTCCGTGTTCTTCCATTATATAAAATATATATTTTAGTGTGTGTGTATATGCATATATATAGTATATATATATATATATATATATATATATATATATATATAATTCCTGTGACAAAATGTCCAAAACAAAATTGTCTTTTCCATAAAACTGCCCCCTCTTCCAAATTTCCTATTTCTGTTAGAGGCACCAGTGTTTGTTGACTTGACCATTCTTCCAGTTTCCTGGATTCATAACTTTGTCAATATCCTTGACTCTTTAATCTTTTTCACCTCAGTAGACTTTGCTCTTTCTACTTCCAGAACATCTTTTGCATCTAGATTCTTTCTGTTCATACAGTTATCAGCTTCGTTTGGACTTTATTACTTCTTGCCTAGATTATTAAAGTAGTGTTCTTTTAAAACAGCATTAAAATACTTTCAAAATTGTCCTGTTTTTCTATGATTCCTCTGTCTCTGTTGAGTTAAAAAATGTCATGCCCCCCCTCCTTTCTCTGCATGATTATTGCTAATACTCTTTTTCCTTGATTTACTGAAAAGAAAGAAAAAGCTCTTGGAGCAAATAAATATAGTCAAACAAGATGGATCCACACAGTATTGGTGCAAGGAGTTAGTTGAGTTGTATATATGGTGGCACCATATACACATATGAGCAAATAATGTGTACATGGACCAAAGAAGAATAAAAGCTACATTTTAGGAAAACAGTATTATTCTTTCTTTGGATTGGATAACTTGTTTGGACTTTTTGTAGTATCTTTTCCTGAGGGAATAAACACATTTTTATTTCAGGCTCAGTGATGTCCCTCTTCTTACCAATCCAATTTAACAAGCACTTATTAAACACCTACTATGAACATAGCCTCATGCTAGGTGCTGAGGGCACCATAGCCTGCAGACAAAATAAAAGACAGCTTCTCTCAAGGAGGTTCCAACTACCTTGTCTTTCCTTCCCTCCCTAACTTTCTTCTCTCTCTTTTCTCCATTTCTTCCTCCTTTCCTTGTTCCATCCTTTCCCTTCTCTCATTTCTTCTCTCTTCCTACTTCCTTCCTTTCCTCTCTCTTCTTTCTTCCTCCCTCCTTTCCTTCTTTCCTCTCTTTTCCCTGAAGAAAATGATGTCTATTATGATTTTCCTCCTGTCTCTCTGACTGCTCCATTTCTAGCTCCTTTGTTGGCCTCCTCCCTTCTGTTCTCTTAAATGTAAATGCCCCTTTCAGATCCAAATTTGTCCTGTTTTTATTTTCTAGCCAATCTTTCTTTTGGTGTCCTCCTTGAATTCTGGATTTAAATTATTACCTCTGTTATTACCTCTACAACAGAATCTCTATCTTTATTCTAAACTCTCTAGAATTTTTATCCAGTATTCTCAACTGTTGGATATTTCCTAAATATCCTGCTTGTATCTCAAACCTTGCAAGTCCAAAACTTAACTCTGAATCTTTCTCCTCCAAACCTATTCCTTCTTCTAACTTCTTTAGTCAATTTTATGAATTCGGACTTATTAGGTAAAATAATGCCTCTTCTCACTCTTTTGCTTCCTCTATCAATATTAAACTATCGGCTCCTCATTATCTTTGTAATTAAGCATTAATTCTTAATTTTAATGATGAATTTGGAGTTCAGAGCTCTTGGTTCAAATTCTAACTGTTACCACCTAGATTACCTATTTTTTCAGCAAGTCACAACCTCTCTTGATCTTAGTTTTTTTACATCTGTAAAATTAAGGTATTGGATTAGTCAACCTCTCATATCCTTTCCAGGCCCTAATCTTATGATGTATTATCTATACAATATGGCTCCCAATTCCCTCTCCATTCTTGTTTCATATTTCTTACCATTTCTTATTTTCCTCCTGTCCTTTCTTGTCTATCTTTGTTCATTGCCACTTCAATTTTCTGGGATTCAAGCCCCTTCTCATCTCTAATGACTGAAGTCCTATCTTTCTTTTAAGATCCAACATGAATATTGCCTTTTCCAACCTCACTGTCAACTGAAAGTGATCTTGGAATATTCTCAAATTTCTTGATATTTTGCCTGAATGCTTTTGCACTTTAACTCTTTGCATGGTAATTATCTGAATAATTGTCATTTGCTCCTATAACATGGTAGTAAGCTCCTTGTTAGTAGGCTTTCTGTTGTATCTGCTTGTTATCCCCAGTCCCCTAACACAGCACATAGTGGGTATTTCTTGAACTGATTTTATTCTATGGGTAATGTAGCAAAGTAAGACTAGGTTTTTCTTTTTCTTCTCTTTCTGGACTTGTAGAGTTCAAAAACACTTTCAGAAAATAGATAATAGGATGGCTAGCATATTAATAACCACCTAGTCTGTATGTAGTATCTCTGCTATGGAGAGAGCTGTATAAACAAAAACAATATGCATAGCTTGATCTCCCTTCTTCCTGGGTTTTATATCTTAGGAACATAATTACTTTGGCTTCAGGGGTGTAATGAAATATTACTCACTTTTTAATAGAGTTTGCCTTAGCCTGGGTGACCCATGCTTTTGATTAAACTTTGTGACATAAAGAAATGGTGGAGAGCAGAATTCCAAGGAACACCCTTATTAGCTTTATTCTCTTGAGTATGTCCTAGGCCAAATTTGGTTACAAGGAGGGTAGACTTACTTGGAGGCAGAGGGATGGCTAGAAGACCTCTGAAAATCATATAAGCATGGGCGTCTGCCATTTAAACAAGAGATATGTAACACCGGTTATTGTGTTTATTGGGGAAAATGCAATAGTACAATAAGGGCAGGACTTTTGGGGATTAGGTACTGGGGACAGGGGAATAAGATGGAGGGGACCAAGTTGCCATGCAATGCATTGATTTTATGCCCTTAGTATTTTTGTGTTTTAACTCTTTGAATTCCTAATAGTTTAGTGCTGTCAAACTCAAGTAGAAAGGGATCCCCTACGGTTGCAAATTGAAATAGAAAACTCAGATGAACATTATCTTCATGATAACATATTTGTATTTGTTTTCTTAAACATTTCCTAGTTACATTTTAATCTGTTTGGACACCTCTGCTCTATTTGCCTAATGACCTTTATTATTAGGGTAGTTTTGCTACAGCAAAGTTGTCATATTGAAGATTTACTACCTTTTTTGGCTTTCTGGGATCTAGATACCCAAGCTTAAGTGGCAGGTGAGAAGCTGTGAGCTGACTCACATAGCCTCTCTGGCTACTCGGCTTGGGATTGGGTTAATGGATAAATGTTTAGGGTGAGTATAGTTGTTGATGAGGTTGGATAATGTGAATGACTTGGGCTTAGTTAAATATTCCCTTTCCCCTTAGTGCAAGACTATTAACTGATCTTTGGAATAATAAGTCTTAACCTGAACAAGTACAAAGATTTAATTAAATAACTCAAGGGGTGGATCAAGGATAAGAAAAGATGGTGTGGGTATGGCTATGCTAGTCTATAGGTACTAAGTTAGTTAATCAGTTGTTAATCAGATTGGCAGCTGGCTGGAGAAATCCCTTCTCCCTCTCAAACCCTGGTCAGGCCCTGCCGTGGCCTTGACCAAGTGGAGTGAGGCTTTATGAGATTCTTCTTGAGGATTGGATGTTGATGTATGTCTCTCAGCCCTATTCAGCAATTGATTGAATTGATACTCAAGGCAATAGGATACAGGTGCTAGTGCAGGTCTGGTCTATAGGCCTACCCACCCACCACCAGGGACCTTGTTCTCAAGAGTGAGACCCCGAAAGGCTCAGCCCCTAGGTTTTTATAGCAACTGTCTTTTGCCCCTGGCTCATGCCATCTGGGTAAATTCTAAATTCCATAACTGCCAGTTGTCACTCAAGTTGATCTTCATCTTCTTCCCAGAGGTTACTATAACACTACCCACTTCCCAGAAAACTTATTCTAGAATGATTGCAGGATAGGATTCATCTGATAGGGAACATGGACAAGACAATACTTTCTTGAGCCAGTGACTAAGAATCCTGACTCTGGGCAAGACCAGATCTCTTAGTAAGAATTTTGACAGCTGGCTAATGAGATGATGAGGGCATAGCTTTAAAAAATGTGCCTAGGGCAAGTAGCATAAAACTAGCTTTCCAGTCAGCTTTTCAATAAAAGTTCAAAATATTATGAATACAAAGAAGCATACAGCAACTTATGCAAAGTGAAGTAAGCAGCACCAGAAAAATAATATACTCAGTGACTACAAGAACAAAGAGAAGAAACATTGACAGCAAAACAATTGAAAATGAATACAGTGTAATTTTAATGACGAAGCTTAGCCTCAGGAAGGTCCTTTCCTCCTTTTCTTTGATGAGATAATGGAGAGTAGGTATAGAACATTGCACATAATGCCAGACTTTTTTATTGAGTTCATTATTGGCAGTAGGGGAAAGTGTATAGAATGCTGGGTTTAAATCTTGTCTCAGACATTCGTGAGCTGTGAGTTAGGCCAAGTCACATATCCCCTCTGGGTCTCAGTTTCTTCATCTATAAAATGAGGAAAGTTGGACTTGATAGATTTTGAGGACCAATCCAGTTCTAAATCTATGATCTTAGTTTTGTTATTTTTCCTCCTCTTAATTTTTTTAAATAAAGGGTGGGTCTCTGGAAGAAGGTATATTGAAGAATGTAGATTATATAAAAACAAAAGATATTTATAAAAATTATTTTAAAAATTAAAAAGATTCAATTGAGGAACTTATGGGAAGAGACTTTAGGATACTTCTTAGTGGTAGGGGAACAAAGATTTTACTCTGGAACACTATTAAGATTCTTTCAGAGAGTTGGGAGTGGGTGGGGAGGGAGGCAGCTACATGGCTCAGTGAATTGAGAGCCAGGCTTAGAGATGGGAAGTTTTGGGTTCAAATGTGACCTCTGACACTTTCTAGCTGTGTCAACCTTAGCATGTCACTTAACCTCCATTTACTTAGCTCTTACTGTTCTTTTGCCTTGGAAGCAATCCACAATATTGATTCTAAGATGGAAAGTAAGGGTTTAAAAAAAAAGATTTTTCAGGACAGCTAAATGGCTTAGTGGATTGAGAGCTGGGCCTAAAGATGGGAGGTCCTGGGTTCAAATTTGACCCCAAATCTAGCTGACCATGGGCAAGTCATTTGACTCCAATTGCTGAGCCCTTACTGCTCTTTGGTCTTGGAACTGATACTTAATATTGATTCCAAGACAGAAGATAAGAGGTTTTTTTAAAAAAGTTTTTATTTTTAAATATTTGTACATGTTTACATGATTCATTTTCTTTCTCTCCCCTCTTCCCTTTCCCTTCCCAGAGCTGACAAGCAATTCCACTGGATTGTACAAATGTTATCACTTGATACCTATTTCCATATTATTCATTTTTGCTATAGAGTCATCTTTTAAAGCCTAAATCCCAAATCACATATCCATATATACATATTATAAGTGATGTCATATATTCTTTTGCATTTCTACTCCTATAGTTCTTTCTCTCAATGTGGTTAGCATTCTTTTCCATAAGTGCTTCAGGAGTGTCCTGGCTTGTTGCATTGCTACTAGTAGCGAAATCCATTACATTGGATTGTTCCACATTGTTGTACTTGCTGTATACAGTGTTCTCCCGGTTCTGCTCTTTTCACTCTGCATCAGTTCATTGAGGTTCTCTCAGTTCATATGAAAATCCTCCAGGCCATCAATCCTTATAGCATAATACTATTCTATCACCATCATATGCCACAATTTGTTTAGCCATTCCCCAATTGAGGAATAATCCCTCATTTTCCAATTTTTTGCCATCACAAAGAGAATGGCTATGAACATTTTTGTACAAGTATTTTTCCTTATCATCTCTTTGGGGTACAATCCTAGTAATGGTATTGCTGGATCAAAGGGTATGCATTCTTTTAAAGCCCTTTGTGCATAATTCCAAATTGCCTTCCAGAATGGCTGGATTAATTCACAACTCAACCAGCAATGCATTAATGTCCTGATTTTGTCACAACCCTTCCAACATTTATTATTTTTCCTTACTGTCTAATTGGCCAATCTGCTAGGTGTGAGATAGAACCTCAGTGTTGTTTTCATTTGCATTTCTCTAAAATTATGAGAGATTTAGAACACTTTTTCATGTGCTTATTGATAGTTTTGATTTCTTTGTCTGAAAACTGCCTATTTGTGTTCTTTGACCATTTGTCAATTGGGGAATGGCTTGTTTTTTTTTTTTTGTAAAATTGACTTAGCTCTTTATAAAATTGAGAAATTAGAACTTTTTCAGAGGTTTTTGTTATAAAACATTTCCCCCCAATCTGTTGCTTCCCTTCTAATTTTGTTGCATTGGTTTTGTTTGTACAGAAACTTTAATTTATTTTAATCACAATTATTCATTTTACATTTTGTAATGTTTTCTGTCTCCTGTTTGTTCTTAAATTCCTTCCTTTCCCAGACCTGACAGGTATACTGTTCTAGGTTCACCTAATTTATGATTTCCTTCTTTATATTTAAGTCATTTACCCATTTTGAATTAATCTTAGTATAGTGTATGAGATGTTGATCTAAATCTAATTTCTCCCATACTGTTTTCCAATTCTCCTAGTGGTTTTTGTCAAATAAGAATTTCTTTTTTAAAAAAAGACATTCTTCTAAGGAAGCCACAATTACTAGGAAAAAAAAGAAATAGACTGGGGCTAGGATAGGGAGGAGATCACCCAAGGTATAGCTGCCTAGTTGAGTTAGGTGTCATCTGGACACTTTTTAAACTAGTTTTTCTTATTTTTAATTACATTTTGTTTTTAATTAACAAGAATTTATTTTTACTTATTTTCTCTCTCTTTTTCAGGAAAAACCCCAAAGAAAATCCATGTAACATATACAGATAGTCAAACAAACTAAATTCCTATATTGGCCTTGTTTGAAAATATATCTCCCATTCTGTGTATTTATTCCATCACTTCTCTGTTAGTAGGCAGGAACATTCTTCATCATGTGTCCCCTGGATTCATGGTTGATCATTGAATTGATTAGAGTTATTAATGTATTTCAAAATTATTTACTTTTGCAAAGTTGTTATTTTTCTGGACTTGCTCACTTTACTCTGCATCATTTCTGAGATCTGCATCATTCCCTTTGGCTTTTCTGACTTGAGAAGCTAGTCAGAGTCTGGATTTGGAAGTTGAAAAGAGGGAGGGAGGAGCCCCTGAAGTTCTTGAGCAGAGTAGAAGTAGGACCAAGAGGAAGATGATACTCTCAGAACTGCCCAGTTTGAATAGGCAGGGGCTGTCTGGGAAGCCAAACTCTCTTTTGCAGAGTTAGTTGAAATCTTACAATAGGAGAGAAAGGAGAAAGTAGCTTCTTTTTGCTTTTTCTTTCCACCTTAATCTCCAAACTTTGCAAAATAGTGCTACCTGATGGATATGCTACCTTTATTTAGGACTCTGTTTCTGTAAAAAACCTTTATGGGGTTGCAAAAGATGGTGACTAAAATATGGGGATCAGCCCAGGAGCCTTTAACAAACTTTAATTATAGTCCTGTGAGATTTCTCTTATCTTTTCCCTTCACTCAGGGCTGTATTCATTGGAAAGGCAATTATAGCAGGTAAAAAGTCACAAAATTTTCTCCAACTGTACCTGTAGATATGGCATATGCATATATATGTGTGTGTGCATGTTTGTGTGTGTGTGTACATGAGTAGAGGAGGATAAGTGCATTGCTTTTAGGCAGGCCACTAAAATTATCAACAAGGATAAATACAAATATTTTTGGTGAGTATAATAGATCCAACCTCATATAGAGCTTCCCTTCAGCACTTAATTCAATTAAAGAAACAATAATGTTAGACAGAGTAACAACAACTGGCATTGTCAATTGGGCCAGTGGTTTTTTAACAGATTTCTTTAACATAACAAACAACAACAGAGGACCACCTGTTAAAGTGAGATTCTGTTCTAGGGAGCAATCAATAGTAAGTAATTTTCATCTTGTATTAATGTTGGTATTTTCTTCTACACACTGTCAACAGCAGGGCTTGGTACATGCTGTTTGAAATGGAGAAAGCAGTCATGAGCTTGCTAGTTGAATGGCCCCTGGCAATAGGGTGGTAATTGGGGATGACAAAGATGAGGGAAGTAGGAGGTTGGGAAGTATTTTGGAAGTTCATATTTGGTAAGAATTTAGTTGTTGAGCCAGCCACCAGGTTTTAGTTTGAATGCGATGAAGATTACTCAGAGAATCTTCTCCCTCAGGTATTTAGGAATGGAAGGGTTTTACTAGGAATGGTCATGGATGCCTAGGTGCTGGACAGGGGTAGAAAAAGTCTACAAAATTTGCCTTCACAGGCATGAGCATAAGGACAGATAATTGGATTTAATAATTAAGATCAAGAGGAATTACAATTAAGAAATGATTGGTGAGTTTCAAATGGATATGTTCAGTAGAGTGATAGGGACAGAAGCCATCTTACAATTGGGTGAAATAGGTAAGGCATTTCTTAAGTTCTTGCTTTGTGTCAGGCACTATTCTAAGTTCTTGGATTATTAGGAAAAGAAAACAAGATGAAGAAGTTTATGTTCTAATTAGGGAAGATAACATAGAAAGGAGAGGTAGAAAGTGGTGGGGGGATGAAGAGGAATAGTGGTAGCAGTGCTAGTAAGTCAGCCAAAGTAGAGAGTAAGTCTAGAGCAATGATGGTGAACCTATGGCAAAGGTGCCAAGGATGGCATGCAGAGTGCTCTTGGTGGGCATGTGGGTCCCTTTCCCCCAACCCTCCTCCCTGCAGAGTTCATTTCTAGAAAGGCAGAGGGACTTGGGCAGAGTTGCATTGCAATAGAGGTTTTAGCATTGGCATGTTTGGTTTAGGGCAATCCTGTCAGTTGCCCTGGATAGAATGTTGAGGGTGGCATGTACCACGTGGCAGATACCTACTGGCAGTTGAGCTGAGAGTATAAAAGGCCCTGGAAACCCAAGGCTGGTTTCTGTTTCCCCCTGACTTCACCCTGAGCTCTCACTTAACCCTAATTCCCCTTGGGCCCCAGGTGGTGGGAGAGTGGATTGTGGGTAGGACTAGAATAGCATAGGTTTTAGGACCTATCTTCAAGAGCAAATCAATATTATCTATTATCATCATTTACAAGGTTAGCCAATAGATCTACTCACTTTCCTAACCAGAGACCGCTTTGCTCTGGCTGAGGGCTGCCAACCCTTGGTCAGCCAAGACTTCTGAGGATCTTCTACCAGCTTCAGCCAGTGAATCCATAGCAACAGATTAGTGTTACCAAGCCCTCTTACTATTGCCCTGTCCCTTCCCCAGTGATCAATAAATTCCATAGCCTTAACCAGTGAATCCTGTCATTATTCCCTCACCATCAAAGGCTAAGGAGGACAGGCAACAAGGAGGGAATTCTGAACTGTTAAGGTTTGAACAAACTCCATAGTTGAGGGCAGGAAGTTCTATATCCACTTCTTGCCAGTCTTTTATAACCAACAGGAGGCTGTTACCTCAGCAGGGAGGTGCCTGACACCTTAAAGGAGCCTAGTGGTAGGAGTGAGGTTTCACTGGGCACTCAGCTTTCAGGGTTTGGATCCTTGTACTTTCATAAGCAGGTTTCATGCCCTACTGAGGTTGCCCACTCCAGCACAACAACCAACACCAACCTCCTGCTAGCCTGTTACGGCTCAAGGTCCAATTGACCTCACTTATTCATAACAGTGGGCATGTGGGTCCCTTTCCCACAACCTTCCTTCCTGCAGAGTTTGTTACTAGAAAGGCAGAGAGGGACTTGAGCAGAGTTGCTCCCTTTCTCTCTCCACTGCACCTGATGATATTTTTCCACATCACCAGCCTCTCTACCCAGCAGCCTAATGGGAGTGCTTCCTCCCTCCCCAGTCTGGGGTAAGGGGTGGGACCTGGCACTCCATTTCTAGAAGGTTTGCTAATGCTGGTCTAGAGAGAAGTGAGCAACATGGCTGGTGCTTCTAAAAATATGGTGGTTCTAGGCAAAAACTCACTAATCATCTAATTAGGATCTTGGTATAGTCATCTTCAGTCAAGTGGGAAGGAGAGTAAATTAGAAGGTAAGTGAGAATTATGGCTTGGACTTCTGATGATGGTGGAGGAGTGATAAGAACTGAGGAAATAGAAAAGTGTTTTTAGATGACTTTTTATTTTAGCTTAAAGGGCCATAATGATGGGTTTTTTTGGAGTGCGTTTATAACTAAGTTATTTGAGGGGGGTAAAATTGAGATGTCATACACAAATAAATATCAGGAATCCCAAACTGTGGTTAGATGACTTTTGTTAAACCCTTACCTTCCATCTTGGAGTCATTACTGTGTATTGGCTTCAGGGCAGAAGAGTGGTAAGGGCTAGGCAATGGGGCTTAAGTGACTTGCCCAGGGTCACACAGCTGGGAAGTGTCTGAAGCCAGATTTAAACATAGGAACTCCCATCTCTAGGCCTGGCTCTCAATCCACTGAGCTATCGAGCTGCCTCCTAGATGACTTGTCCAAGAAGTTTGAAAGTGAGGACAGTTAGCGGCTCAGTGGAGTGAGAGTCAGGCCTAGAGAAAGGAGTCCTGGATTCAAATCTGGCCTCAGACACTTCTTAGCTGTTTGACCTGGGCAAGTCACTTAATCCCCATTGCCTAGCCCTTACCACTCTTCTGGCTTGGAACCAGTACCCAATATTGATTCTAAGATGGAAGGTAAGGATTTTAAAAAGAAGTTGGAAAGTGAAAGGGGAGAAAGAGATCAAATGAAAGCTTGAGAATATATCCAACAGATAGGAAAAATCAAAAGAGCCTGTGTAAATCTTAATTTCATCTATTTTAGTTCTCATAGTAGGGAGAATCCTCAAATCTTAGCTTCCCATAGAAATATTAAGAATTCTTGAACCAGACTTGTGGAGAAAGAAATGTTCCTTGATTGGACATACTTTTCAGAGCTAGAAGGCCTCCTCTGTTGGAGTAACAGAAGAGGACTCATGAAATGAAAAATAAAAAGTCTACTCTTTTCCTCCATCTATTATAATAAATTACTTCAACAGCCCAGGTTTTAGGGAAAGGGATGTTACCAACAACCCAAAGTTTATTTCCTTCTAAGAGGACTCTAAGACCCTGAGGATAGGACTAGAATGAGAGATGCTTGTTTGGGTCTCTGGGGTGAAAGTGTTATATTCAAACCCTGGGAAATGTTGGTCTCACCTTGATTGACAGGGTAGACAGTTGGAGATATCGGAATGTGAGCCAGGGACAAAAGTCAGTTGGCCTGAGAGTATAAATACCCCTAACAGCCATCTGAGAGGGGTCTTGGGTCTTTGACCATTGATCTTTGGGTCTTTGACTGTTGGTCATTGGTTCTCTCTGATTCTCCCTAGATCTTTAGGCATATAAATCATCATAGCTTTTTAGGTTTCTGGGTCCCTGGATGGTGAAAGGGAGGAAGGGAGATCTGAGGAAGAAGAGGGTGGTTAAGGTTGGAATACTACCTGAAGGCTGTGAAGGCTAACACATCACAAACTGAAAATAAGAAAGCTGAGAGGAAATCATCAATACAGCTGCATCCACAGAGCAGACTACTCTCTCTGGTTTGGCAGTGGCCAAGCTGAACCAGGGATTGTGAAGAACAATAGCTCCAGCTTTACTGAATCAATAGCCTCCAGTCCTGAGGGATTATAGATTATAGATATTAGTTTGACAGGGTCTCTAATCCCCAATGAGTATCCTGATTATCCTTTCCCTAATTAAGATCATAGATGAAGTATTTAATAAGTACCTTCCTGAGTGGTCATTATATTATGACCCTTGGGGAGGGAGCTAACGCAGTCAGATGAACAATGTGATCTAAGGCTAATCAGAGTCCAATATTAATAATTGATCCAACCCCAGGTGGGACCTGAAAGGATTACCCATCCACTTGACCATTTGGGGTCCTTCCTGGGCACTGTTATTTAGAAAGGGGAATGATAATATCCAGCAAGGGTGATTGGGGTTAGTGTTCTCCCCTTCACCAGCTCCTAGGGAGAATACAGAGATACAAGGCTCCAATCTCCTCACCAGTATCCATATATTCCCCTAGTAGGAGTAGCCTCCCCTATTTCTTTATAACAAAAGGAAGAGGGAAAAGAAATTCCCTCCCTTGTAAATCCAAGTTCATTTTCCTTCTGTTAAGTGCTGTGATAAGTCTAGAGAACTTTAGGACTCTGGGGAAAGTAGGTCTCACTGTAGAGTGAGGAGAATGATTTCAATTGCATATAAGTTTTTATGAGTCTTTTATGGGATTGCAGCATTTTCTGTCATGTGAATAAAGGTTGTCCTGTACCTGATATATGCATTGTTACCCTGCATTGCTTGTACTCTCATTGATGGGGCCCTTTCCTCACAGCTGTGAAAATCTAGACATGAGGTATATTAAAACTGTCTTCTAAGTTGTTTTTTTTTGAGGGGACTCTGGATGGTGACAACATGAACCAAAGGGAGAGAGATTTATGGTGTACTTCCAAACTATAGATCCTATATAACTTCCAACATATATATGGTATACCATCAATCCATCTAAACCTATAAACTCATAATTTGGTATACTGAACCATACGTAACATAGTCATCTGGTCCCATATCTTTTCATTCCATTAAAATTGTGAACTCTTCAAGAGTGAAGCCTTCATTGTCTATTTATGTATTCCCAGTTTCTAGTGTAGAACCTTACATATTGAAAGTTACTATTGAAAAGGTTTGTTCAACCAAACCTTAAAAAAATCACAATTAAATAAGAATATTGCTCCTCTATATAGGCAGGAAACAGTTTTTACTTTTCCAAGTTAAGAATAGGAATCATAGATTCAGAACAGGAAGGTACCTTAGAGGACATCTAGTTTAACTTCTTCATTAGACAAATGAAGAAAATAAAATTCAAAGAAGTTGTGACTTACTCATAGACCCCAAACATTAAGGGGCAGGGCCAGGAATTGAATTCAAGTCCTGAGGCTCCAAGTTCCACATTCTACCTACTGCTGCATGCTGCTACTAGTGAGTAACTCTTTTTAGAAAATATCAGGATTAATGTACAATGAAAACATTAGGTATTACTAGACTAACTTCATCATGGGACAGATTTACTGATTCACTGAAATGTTAAAAGGCTCCACAGTGATTAATCTCCAAGACTGAGAATATTGTTCAGTTGTTCTGATAGTGTCTGATTTTTGGGGACCCCATTTGTGTTTTTTTGGCAAAGATACTGAAGTGGTTTGCCATTTCCTTGTCCAATTCATTTTAAAGTTGAGGAAACTGAGGCAAACAGGATTAAGTGACTTGCCCTGAGTCACAAAGTTAGGAAGTGTTTGAGACCAGATTTGAACTTAGATCATCCTGACTCCAGAACTAGCACTATTTATTGGGCCACCTAGAATGGGCAAGAATGAGAAAAGAGAAGGGTTAAAGAACAGAGTCAGCATATCACATCAGAGAAGAATGCTAGGATTGGAATTTGGAAGACCTAGGTTCAAATTTGGATTTTGGCATTTACAAAATTCACTTATCTTCTCTGTGTCATAAACAAGCAACTGACTAGGACTTATCCACTGAATCATTGTGACCTTAATCAGTGGAGGGAATTCCTATGCTGTAAACCTCTAGTTATCATCTATTGCTTGACTTCCCTAAATTAGCTTATATTTACTTTGTTTATAATCTGTAGATGCCTATTTATGTACACATCATCTCTCCCAATAGAAAGTAAGCTCCTTCAGAACAGGGACAGTTTCATTTTTGACTTTGTATCCCTAATACCTGGCATGTAGTATGCCTGACACAGAGAAGGCACTAACTGGTGGCATTTGGATGCAACTATTTATTCAAGGCTAACTTTACTTGTAGACAGAGTAGAGGGCTGCCCATATAGGACTACCAGATTATAGTTTCCAGGACAGGAAGGGCAGAGACTGTACTTTAAACTTTATAGTTCACTCATTGCTGATTGTTATGTTTTGCACATAGTGGACAATTCATATTTGACTTTTGGTTTTTAATTTGTGGCAGTATTTGATTTCTAGGGGCAATAAGATCTTCAGGGGCCCTGAAATATCTCCTCCAACCACCTTAGGCCAGTGATGTCTCACATTCCTCTAACAGGTAAAGTCTTTCATTTCAAACTAGAATGTCCAAACTAAGTCCCTGAGAGAAGGAGCTCAGAGACTTCTGTTCACACAGAAGTACAAAGGAACGGGGTCAGATTCTTTCCTGAGGACAAGTTGTGATAGCTGTATAAGGACCCTGGGTGTCAGGGAGAGAATGTGGGAAGGGAGGAGAATGATACACCACTTCCCTGGAGAGAAGAAGAAAGCAGGTCAGCAGATGACTTTACAGTTGTGCCAAGGGCTGGACCTTTAGTCTGTCTCTTCCAATGCTGAAACACAGGCTTTGTGTGGTTGCAACTCAATGCACAGCAGAGTTGTTCTTTCCTTTGGCCTAAACCCAAGACTCTAGAGAGAGGCTGTATTTCATCAAATCAAAGGTTTATAAGAGACGAGCAGTTGTGAGGTGCTAAGTGCTAGCAGGCTCTCTGAGCTCATTCTTCTAACAGCTGTCTAGTCACCTGTAAAAACTGCTCCAACCTCAGGGAGCCTGCAGGCACATAGCCATTAGATCATGTGTCCAAGCAGCGAGAACCCAGAGTCCCAAGGATCCAGTGGTCGTTTATTTTTGGCCAGCTCCTATGTTTCCAGCCTGGATGGTGTCTTGTGATAAGCCCTTTCACCTACTGGTCACAGTTTAAATTCCAAACTCCCAAGTGTGTGGTATAACCAACCAACCAATCATTCAACTGAGAAGCATTTTTTAAGCATATTCTGTGTGCCAGTTAAAGTAACATGAGGCTTGTAGTCAGGAGACCCAGTATATTCTACTATTCAGCCTTCTATTAACTAGCATTGTGACCTTAGGCAAGTCACTGGATCAGATTTAGAACTGGAAGGAAACTCAGAGGCCATTCAAGTTCAACTCCCCTGTTTTTGTAGATGAAGACATTGAGACCCATGGAGGTTAATTGACTTGCTTAAGGTCATATTAACTCAGGTTGAATGCAGGTCCTTTGACTCTAGAGCCAGTAATCATTTTCTTATAATCATTAAAAAATGTAATCCTTCTGTGTTTTCAATACCTTTTCCAGACACCATGCTTATCCTCTCTGAGCTTCCTCATTCATTAAATGGGCATTATCTCTTATAGAGATATGGTGAGAATCAATTAAGACAGTGTATATGGAAGTTCCTTGAAGATTCTATAAAGCTCTATGAGCACAAGTACTTGTTATTTAAAATAGGTATCCTAAAACCTTGATGAACTACAATAAGAAAATGTTTTTCATTTCTAAAGAATGATCTAAATACAAACCATACGTGGAAAGATTAGAAAGATTTAGTGAACTGCAAACTCAATCTGAGTCCATGGCAGAGCATTTGAAAGAAATAATGTGATTTTAGATATGTATTGTCTAGAATGAGTGTAGCATTCCCACTGTATTCTTCCATGGTCAGGCTCCCTCGAAAATATTAGATTCGGTTCTAGGCAATACATTTAAAGGAAGATAGTGATGAGATGGAATGCCTCTGAAAGGCTATCCATTTGGCAAAGGGCCTTGAGATCATATTATATGAGTTGCTGAAGGAACTGGGGCTGTTTACCTTAAGGATTTGGTAGTTGTCTTTAAGTATTTAAAAGACTGGCATGTGGAAGCAGGAGTTGGAAGCTGAAGAGGAGGAAGATTTAGACTTGCTCTAAGAACAAACGATAACAATTAGAAGTTTCCCAAAGTGAATTGTCTTAGGATTGCTCTGTCACTGGGGACATTATTGAACAGTTATTGGTTTACCTCCCAATTTTGACATTCTCAGAATCTGTTTCTGGATGGTAAGTGAGGTAGATTGTTGGTGGGAAATAAAGTTGTTAGGTTATATTGGGGCGTAAAAGGCAGGCATAATAAGACGAGCTACCATAGTATCTTGTCTCACTTGTTTTGTTATTTATATGATTCTCAATAAAGTTTACCAGAGATCTTGATTTTTCCTGTATCTGTCCTGGATCTGCTCTCTCTATAGTCACTCTGTTATCTCTAGTTCCTTGGAATAGTCTAGGGAAGCTCTTACCCATATTTATATCTACATTTAAATATAGAGATAGATATAGAGATACACAAATATTGATATAAAAATATATGTACATATATGTATGTATCCCTTCCACATTAGGGTTAGGGGAATGGTATTCCTTCAATCTGAAAAATCTGAATAAAAATGGCTCTATGTACCAGAGAAATCTGAAAAGTTTTCTTTCTCTTTTATGAGGTATTTGCAGTACCTTATTGTAAAATTTGGGTTAAGTATTTGGTCACAGGCTATATGTTGGTCAATGTTAACCTTTCTAGCCTTTGTGTGTCATCTTCTGGTTCTCACATTCTTTTTGTAAACTTTAACTTTGTACTTATTTAAACTTAACAAAGAAATTGTGTATATTTATAGGATTAAAAGATAAAACGTGTAGATATTATACAATTTTATACATATATGTTATGCATTTTTGAGTTTCTAAACTTTTTCTGTGTCATCTGTTGGTCGTGTGGTTTCCACAAAACTCTCCAAAAAAATTCCATTTTTTTAAATATGCCAACCTGTGACACATCAAAACTGCAATGGGGAAAGTCTTGATGTGGAAGGGATACCTGTATACACACACACACACACACACACACACACACACACACACACACACACACATATATTTTTAAAATCCTTACATTCTGTCTTAGAATCAATACTATGTATTGGTGCTAAGGAAAAAGAGTAGTAAGGGCTAAGCAATGGGGATTAAGTGACTTGCCCAGGATCACACAGCTAGGAAGTGTCTGAGGCCAGATTTGAACCTAGGACCTGACTCTGGGTCTGACTCTCAATCCACTGAGCTACCCAGCTGCCCTCTAATTTGTTTTTTACGTTATAGTTTTTAGGTTTCTCCCTCCTCTCCCCCAGGAAAGAAGCATCATTTGACAAAAAGATATATATATATATACTTTCCAAATATATGTATACACATACATATACAAACATATATATGTATAAAACTATGTCTTGCTTGTTTCTATTTATCAGTTCTTTCTCTGGAGGTGGCTATACACAAGTCATTCTTCAAATAATAATTCTAATGCTGTGTATAATGTTCTCTTGGTTCTGCTTGTTTCACTCTTCAGAATTATATGTAGGGTTTTCCATGTTTTAAAAAAATTAACATGCTCACCATTTCTTATGGTGCAGCAGTATTTCATAGCAACCATATGCAACTATTTTTTTTTATCTACTCTCCAAATAATGGGCATCTCCTCATTTTCTAGATCCGTGAGAACATGAAGGCTTAGTCAACATAGAATTTTCCTTCTCAAATCAATTATTTAAATACAGTTTAAATCTATGGGGTTAGTCTAAAAATCCATAACCTGTGCAGTTTTATAAATGTATACTGACATAATATTAAAATAATTATCACTAGATTTATTTGGGAAAAATAGGAGGAAACTCTGGGATTACTAGATTTGATTTTCCATTAATATATTTTGTTTCTCTTTAGGGTCAGAGGGGTAGTTTTCCATCTGTTCCTGGGAAGGATTTTTTTCCTATAAATTTCTTACTCAGATATGCCCTAAGGAAATGATCACGGGTGATTATGACAAGGAAAGCTATTTTTGGTATTGTTAAACTGTTCAAATAATACAGGGATGCCTCTCACAATGCTATCTGGCAAAGTCTAAGAGATTTTCCTGGATATTAGAGAATGATTTAATGTTTTGCATTCAGGGATGGGTATACATAGACATCATATTATAGTATTTATATGTATTAATATGGGAATTATTTGTTACACACTCAGGATTCCTACTGTAATCTGATTTAATTTATAATCATAGAAGAATTGTTTAATGGATCATTTTGCCTCATACCTTACCCCATGAACTTTTTGGGGAGAATTCATAGACTCAGAGATTTAGAGCAGAAAAGAGCAGAAAAGCTTAAGGGACTGTGTAGTTAGTCCAAACATTTTATAGAGAAGGAAATTGTAGCCCCAAGAGATTAAAGAATTTATCCAGTGTCACAGAGGGAGTTAAATGGTAGAGCTGGGATTCAGACCTGTCCTTTAACCCCAAATTCAGCATCTATCTAATGTATTATTCTCTCATGCTAGCATTGCCTTAGAACTCAAAGCTAGATCATCAACTCTAGTTATGGGGGAAACAATTATAAATTCAGGGCTGGCTATAAGTAAATAATCCAGGAATCAGGGATTAGACACCAAGGATGTAAGGTGTCTGAGTACTTCTGTGAAATGTCTATAAATTAATGAGGTTTTGTCATGAAACATTTATGAACTCATGAGGTTAGTGGTGCAGATAGAATACAGAAAATCACAGAAGCATTGAATGATAGACTTGGGAGGAACCTTAGAAATCTTTTTGTCCCACCATTTCATATTAGAGATGTGCAACTAAAGTCCAGAGAAGGGAAATGATTTGCCCAGAGTCATACAGTTTCTAAGAGACAAATCAACTTCTCAACAAGTATTTATTCAATACCTACTATGTGCCAGGTGATAGGGATACAAAGACTATAAAGACAAAAATAAAGCAACAAACTTTCATTCTATCAGATTAATAGCTAAATGAGAGATAAGGAAAGGAGAGTTAAGAGAAGGGAAGAGATAATTGTGGGTTATGTATAGTGAGGCAGAAGATGGTAAAGTGACTTGTCGAGGGTCACACAGCTAGTAAGTATCCGAGGCTGGATTTGAACATAGGATGAGTCTTCCTGGCTTCAAGCCTGGCACTCTATCTACTGTGCCATCTACCTACCTCCAAGAAGGCGATAGTATTACCCTGAATAATAACCTTGAAAAAAGGTCATTAGTCTTTCCTCTTCCAGCCCAGGCTTCTGTTTATTCCTACCTAATTCTAACGCACCAGATCTGACTGTCTTTTTTTCCCTTCTTTTGTTTTTCTTGTTTTTTATTTATTGTCTTTGGGGGGGAGTCACTATACTTGGCATCGCTCCAGGCATGGCATAACACTCTGAACACACTCCCATGCTTCTCCATTCTTTTTTTGTTATTGTTTTTTAAATTAGTTAATTTATTAAAAATTTCCCCATGGTTTCATGATTCATGTTCTTCCCCTCCCCTCTTCCCATCCCCTACCAGAGCTAACGAGCAATTCCACTGGGTTATACATGTATTATCACTCACTACCTATTTCCATATTATTCATTTTATAATAGAATAATCTCTTAAAACCAATATCTCAACTCACACACCCATATAAACAAGTGATGAATCATATATTTTTCTTCTGCTTTTCTACTCCCACAGTTCTTTCTCTGGATGTGGATAGTGTTCTTTCTTATCAGTCCCCAGGGATTGATTGTCCTGGATCATTGCATTGCTACTAGTAGCAAAGTCAATCACATTTGATTGTCCCACAATGTTTCAGTTTCTGTGTGCAATATTCTCTTGGTTCTGCTCCCTTTATTCTGCATCAGTTCATGGAGGTCTTTCCAGTTCATATAGAAATCAAGCAGCTTAGAAAGACCTCCAGGAATTGATGTAGACCAAAAGGAGCATATTTATTTATATCAACAAATAACTAAACAAATAAATTGAAATAAAGAAATCAAGCAGTTCATCATTCCTTATAGCACAATAGTATTCCATCCCCATCATATACCACAATTTGTTAGCCATTCCCCAGTTGAAGGACACCCCCTCATTTCCCAGTTTTTTGCTACCACAAAGAGCGAGGCTATAAATATTTTTGTACAACCATTTTTTTATTATCTCTTGGGTTACAAACCTAGTAGTGGCATTGCTGGAACAAAGGGCATGCATTCTTTTATAGTTCTTTGTGCATATTTCCAAATTCTGCCTTCCAGAATGGTTGGATCAATTACCAGATCTGACTATTTTGAAAGGAGAGAGCAAGACAACTGGGTAAATAGTTCTGTATGGTGGAGCAGCACAATTTGGGGGGTTCTGGTTTCGTGGGTGGCTTTACTTATACACATGTTCCTTGGAGAAAGCATGTGCTCTAATAAAGTGGGCTGAACCATAAGCTCTTGGAAGTTTCAAGGCACTGTTACTGAGGGCAGTAAACAGCTGTATTTTACCCCTTCCCTTCTGAGTCTATTCCTTTTTTGAGCATTTCTGAACTAAAGATTATGGGACTTTGGCATTCAGATGTATAACACTGAAACTCACTCGGGAGAGGCAGGTGAAAGAGGCACTTAATGACAACTTAAAAAAGCATGAAGGACTTCTGGAAACCACTACAGACAGACAGATACTGCTATGAGAGCAGAATATAGAGTATCATGGTTGGGGAAAAGTCTTATTGTCCAGCTGTCCCTGGTCCTTCACTTCTGTGCAGGTGTATTTAATATCTCAGCAAGAGAGGAGATTGCTGATCTTTCATTATACACTTCACTAAGGAGGGAGAATAAAATTTTCTTGCCAGGAAGCCTGATGGAATTGGAAGCCCAGAATTTAGTTGATGACTTGTTAGCTATCTTGGATTATAATTCTGATCTTAGAATTCAGTTGAAAACATGGTTATGAAATAAAGGAGAGGATTACACTAAGCTATGTTAAGGGAAGGACACAGGGTATATCAATATAAAGAACCAGTCCTAACATCTGAAAAAGACATTGCCATTATAACTACAAGTAGAAAAACCCCTTTGGTGAGAGAGTATGTATCTGGACTTTTGCTATTGGGTCTTTCTAATTTCTTTAAGGCTTAGAATAATTCATAAGACTCCACAGAGAGAAGCATAGATATGTCTTCTGGCTCTTCAACTTCTCTGCTGCTGTAGTATGAGAATTCAAGACAAAAAGGTTTCTGAAATGCTTTGCAAGGAGACTTTGAAGTCTTCTTCCATGATTTACAGTTTGATAGTTTGAAAGTAAGGGGTCTAAGAATTAGAAAACTGTTTGACATCCCTCCAGACTAGGATAAGAAAATACTTTTTGAGACTATCATGCACTTGCAATAACCCCCAAAACTTTCCTTTTAAAAAATTTCTTGATGTCTCTAAAACTCAAATGGATTAACTTGTAGCAGGTTGTCTGTGTTTTAGGCATAAATCTTCTTGACTTTTTTTTTCTATGTAAAAGGGGATTGACCAAGCTCAGTCCAGAGCACGAACACTTTACTTCAGCAATGCAGTCCTAATATAGTATTCAGAGACTGTCCATTTCTTGTTTCAGACTTCGTTACTTATGAAGATAACTCTTTTGATTGATTGATTTGGAACTTAGGTGACTACAACATTATTAGGTAATTAGGTAATGTGAGAACTCTTTTCTGTATAGCTGGTTTGGGTGAGAAAGACATGTGGTAAGCATCTAGGTAGGGAGAAACTAGCTGGGATAAAAATCCCCAACCTATAAAGGTTATATCTGGAGATTTTCAGAGTTCATGTTTTGATATTAGGGGCTGCTTCTAGACAATATCTAGCATTTCTTTGCCTGTGACATCAGAGAGGAAGCCAATTTAATATCCTTGAATGAAAACCTATTCCTTCCTTATTAAGCCTGTGGCCTTTGGCTTTCTTGCCCAGCTACCACTTTGTAGAGGTGAAGGAAACTGTCAATTCCATATATTGGATCGAAGGGGTGAAGGACTGGTGAAGCTAGATGTGCCAAGTCTGAAGACAATATCACCAGTAGACTTTCACCAACCTACCTGGTTCTTCTTGCTTTGATTGCTCTACATCTCTGGGGGGATGCAGGAGTAAGATGGTGGCACCCAGAGCATTTAGCTACCTGCCCTGTGCTGCTCCTTCCTCAATTAGAAAAGGAAGTGATATGAGGAGAGACCTGACCCCTGGCTTCAGACAAAGTGTCCAGTAGTTATTCACCCTGTTTTATCCTCTTATCAATGGCCCCATCCTCAGATTGTCATGTATGGCCTGTGTCTGACTAATTACAAGAAAAATCCAGTAGCTGCTGATTTCTTGTCTGGTGTGATTAATGCTAGGTCAGGTAGAGATTTGGGAAGATATTTTGATCCTTTAAAAGAAATGTGAGATACACATATGCTTCATTTTAGGATGAGCATTGGGGAGAGGATCAGACATAATTCCATATGGATATCCCACAAGGGAGTAGGTAAGTGAAGCATGCTAATATCATTTTCTGATCAAGCACAATCAATCAATCAATCAACAAGAATGCATTAAGCACTGGCTATGTTTCTAAGTATGGAAGAGTCTCTAAACAGAGACAATTTTTCTATATTAAGCTCCACAAACTTGAGCTGAGCCCTTATAGGACTAACAACCCCATTTGTATTCCATGGAATTGAGGCTGCTCCCTCTTATTCTTCTTTACATGTAAATAGTGTCTCTGTGATCCTAGTCCAGTGGTAACCCCAAATTTTTTGGCCTACTGCCTCTTTTCTAGAAAAAAATATTACTTAGCACCCCCTTGAAATTATGAAACTATTTACTGAACTCAGAATAGAATGTAATACAAAAAAAAGTGTGGCCATCACCGCTCTCCTGGATCACTGCAGCACCCACCAGGGGGCGGTAGCACCCACTTTGGGAATCACTGTCCTAGTCTCTTTATAATTTAATCAATTTTACTTGTTAGCTTCAGGTTAATATTCCTGAAATAATACTTTTTTGTGTTGTTCCTTTGTTCAAGTACCTATTAAGGCTCTCCATTGCTTATTGGATCAAATCAAAACTATTCAGAACTCACCTGCTACTCAGACCCACTTCATCCTATTTCCAAAACTCTCTTTGCTTTCCCTTTGTAACCCAGACTCTTCTTTTGCTGACCTCTGCCCCTTTGTTTATTCTGATCCAACTCCTTGCTTTCCAAAAAGTTTGCAAATCTACTAGTTTCCTTCTCTCCTCCATCTACTCAAACATTTCCATGCTCAGTTTCAATATCCATCATCTCCAGGAAACCATTCCTGATAATTTCAGCTAGTACTGAATTTTTTCCTTCCAGACTGCCTCCAACACTTGTTTTCATTTCATTTAGGGCTGACATAAGGAAAAGCTTTGTGTCATTTAAAATTATTGTAAGCCCTGGGCTTACAATACCTATATGTCTCCCAGTACTCCCTGCTACAACTTCCCCCGACACCTCCCACTTCCTTTGTGGGAGGTTTTGGAGAAAGGATAAAAGAGAAAGTTTGGTACCTTTTTGCTCTCTGCTATCTCGAGCCTGGAGGTTGGCTGATGCTATCTACCCTGATCTCTCTCTCTCTCTTGGTGACTTTTCCCCTTTCTGTTTACCTGCTAGTTTTTCCTAGACTTTCCCCTTTCTAATTTAAATAAAACCTAGCTATTCTAAACCCTAAAGTTGCTCTCTGATCTTTTATTTGAGTCCCAAAGGGCTCTGGTTAATTTCCCTCTGCTGGGGCTACCTTCCTTTCCCTTCCTCTACTTTCTTCTCTCCTTTCTCATCCATCCTCCTTCTACCTTCCTCACTTACACCACACATTTATTTGGTGACCCATATGGGACCTGAATCTATTGAATCTATCTGCCTGAGTGCCTGCTGACTATTCTGCCTGCCTTACTGTCTCTTCTCTTCTCTTCTCTTCTCTTCTCTTCTCTTCTCTTCTCTTCTCTTCTCTTCTCTTCTCTCCTCCTTTTTCTTCTTTTCTAAATCCTTACCTTCTGTCTTGATTTCAAGGCAGAAGAGTGGTAAGGGCCAGGCAATCTTGCCCCAGAGTAACATAGCTGAAAGTGTATGAGGTCAGTTTTGAACTCAGGACATCCCATCTCTTGGCCCGGCTCTCATTCCACTGAGCCTCCTAGTTGCACCCCATAAAATAGCCTAAAAATTGTTTTTTTAAAAAGATAAACTATTACCTTCTATCTTAGAATTAGTACTAAATATCCTTCTATCTTAGAATCAGTACTAAGTATTGGTTCCAAGGCAGAAAAGTGGCAAAGACTGGGCAATTGGGGTTACATGACTTTTCCAGGGTCACAAAGCTGGGAAGTATCTGAGTCAAGATCTGAATCCAGGACCTCCTATCTCTAGGCATCATTCTCTATCCACTGAGCTACTTAGTTTCCCTAGGTGACTTTTCAGTAGTTCTAACTCCTCTTTATGTATTCCAATCCTCCCTCCTCTAGGGTAAAGAGGGTAGGTATATAAATTAAGTCCCAAGGTCAGCTCTGGGTAGCTTATGGTTTCCCAATGTAGATATGCAAAATAAACTCTAAGAATGGCTGTGAACTCCATTGGGATTATCTACCTCGTGCATGGCCCATGCCCTTCTCTTGTCCTTGGCCTTCTCCCTCTTCTTGCAGTCAGTCTTATGGCTATTTCATAGTTCATTAGCACTTCCACCAGAGGGTGACCAGGCAAGGGAAAGGAGAAGAAACTCAAATCAGTCAATTTGGCCACATTGCACAAGTTTTGACAGTGAGGGTGGTCGGTGAAATGAAGCTGTGGGAGTTTTTTTGGGTGAGTTTTATTTTCTAATATATTTCTGTCACCCATAATCAGAGCTGGTACCCAGAAGAAATTGGGAAGCAGGCAAATTCATCACACTTTACCCCATCCTTGGTTCTCATTGCACTTATATGTTGACCTGTGAGGCTCCTTTCAGATATAACATTCTTGGATTCTGAATACAACTTCAGTCCAACTGGCCTACTGTGCTCCTGACCTCCTGCTCTCCACTTAAAATTCATTAGTTTTTGCCCCACTCCCTTAAGGCTCTGGAGATTTGTTCATTACTCAAATAAAGTAATCTTTGCTAATATATTCCTTCTTCTGAATAAACCTATAAGGGATTATAGCTGATTGGAGGAATTTTGTAGAGAGAGACATTTCTGAGGACATTCAGCAAGTAAGCAAGGACGAATTATTTGTTCCAGCATTTACTATGTACCAGGCATTGTGATAAGTGTTGGGGATACAAATGTAAGCAAAAATAAAGACAGTTCCTACTTTCAAGGAGTTTTTATTCTAAAGTGGGTGGGTGGGGGGAAGAGTCAGCACAAACAAAGGGAGATAGGAAGACCCAGGAGAAGAAAGGAGGAAGAATGGTATTCCTGAAGGGACTTGGCATTGAAGTCAGAAACAGAGGAAGGAGGGGAAAGAAAGGTGTCTGGCTCTGGACCCTCCTCCAATAGAGGCTCTAGGAAGAACTTACCAATGGTAGAAGGGGGCCAGCATGATGGGGACCAAAAAGAACATTCCAAGGTAAGATTCCAAGGTAAGATTCTGAAGAGACTGTTGATGGTTTCAGGGTGAAGAGGTCCTAGGAACTGAGGGAAGTGCTAGAGCATGATGGTAACTATGGCATGGAATCAAAGTCCTGAAGGTCATAAACAGTCAGGTACCCTTCCTCAAATAGGATCACATAGACAACTACTTGCTTGGTACATACATATATAAGGTCAATCAATGATCCTTAATAAGAAAATAGTGTACAAAAGTCTATATAGGATTTCTATATCTCATTAGTATAGAAATAATTACAGAGAATTTTAGGCACAGAAGTGCCTCAAGTATGTGTGTAGATATGACATCTCTAATTTACAACTTGGTTTCTGATAAATTGGTTGCTGTAACATCTCTTGTTGGTCTGATATTGAGAGAAACTCAGTCAGTCCTCCAGTGAAAGAAGTTTACTACTGCTGGAGGAATCTAAATATATCTTCCTTTACTCTCCTCTCTACCTTTCACTGTTTCAAAACAAGAAGGTGACCTCAGATGGTGGGGTGAGGATGCAAAGTGTTTGTTGCTGCTCTGTAACAGTTAGATCAAGTTCTCACACTGGATTCCTTTTACTTTAGCTGAAAACCTCCCTCAGCATCCTTGGAAGTCACAAGGTGATGGATGGGATATAACTTTCCCCAGGTACTAGAAATCTACAAATGAGCAATGGCCCCAGTGTCTCAAAGTTATTCTGCCTCTAGTTAACTATTATTATACAGGTATGGTGCTTCTGTAGGATGGGCCAGATGAAGGTGGTCCAAGATCCTAGATGGTACATGGATCTAAGCTGAGTGAGGAGAGGGAGGTCTGAATGGCCACCAAAGTATGCTGGTAAGCACTTGACCCCACAAACAGTGCCCAAGCCAAAGTGAATAGGTGAGAAGCTGTATATTGATTCACACAGCTCCTCTGGTTACTTGGCTTGGGGTTGGATTGATGGATGAGGTTTATGATAAGGATAAAAATTGATAAGGTTGGATCAATGCGGTTGACTGTGACTTTCACAACTATTTCCTTCCCCCTTAGAGGTATCTATTAGGTTGTCCTTTAGAATGACACCAGTCTTCATTTAAATAGGTTTAAGGCTTTAATACTACTAAACTCAAAGGGGTAAGATTCAAGATAAGGAAAATGGTCTTGGGGATGGCTTTGCTAATCTAATGGGAGCTGGAGTAAGCTAATCAGTCATTAGCAAGTTGGCAGCTGGCTGGAGAGGTTCCTCTCCCTTACAGACCCTGGTCAGGCCTGACCATGACCTAGACCAGGTAAAAGGAGGGCTTATGATCTTCTTCTTCTTATTAGACGTTTGATGTGTATCTCTCAGCCCTAATCAGCAACAGGTGAATTGATTACTTGAGGCAATAAGGTACAGATGCTGGAGTGCTGGTCTCTAGGCCTACCCACCCTCACCACCTGGGGCCCTTCTCAAAATGAGATCTTTCTCAAGATTGAGACCCTGAAGGGTTCTGCCCCTGGGTTTTTATAGCGGTGGTAGCAACTGTCTTTTGCCCTTGGCTCATGCCATCTGGGTAGATTCTAAACTCTATAACTGACAATCTGTCACTCAAGTTGGTCTCCATCTTCTTCCCAGAAGTTGCCTATTACACTATTCTCATGCCCCCATAATCCAGTAGGTCCCTTTTTACTCAGATTGGCTAAATGACATTGTATATGTGTAGATACGGTTTCAGAATCTCTTTGATATAAGTTACTGGTGAATTATTGCCTGATGTAGATAACCTTTGTTCAGTCATGTCCAATTTTTCATGACCACTGTCCATGGAGTTTTCTTGGTATTGGCTACTAGAGTAGTTTGACATTTCCTTTGCCAGTGAATTAAGGCAAATAGGGGTTAAGTAACTTGACACTTGTAAGTGTCTGAGGCCAGTTTTGAACTCAAGTTTTCCTGAATTTCGACCCAGTGCAGTATGTACTGAGCCATTGCCTCTGACCCATCTAGCTGCACTGAGATAATCTTTTACCTTCTCTTAAATCAAGTTCAGATTTAATAGCATATTACTTGTGTTTTTTTTGGACATGAGACAAAATAGAGCTCCTTTTGAGTTTTTCTGGGATTCTTTGGGGTCTCTAAGGAATGATGATAGCCCCTTTGATTACTTTGATTTTTTTCACAGAAATATCTTCTTTAAAGGTGGTCAGGGCCCACTAGATGGCAAAAGTAACAAAAGAAAAAAATCAATGCCGGTGATATGGTAGGGAAGTAGATATCTGATACATTTTTGGTGGGATGGTAGACTGGTGCAAGCTGGTTAGAAAATTGATCATATCTTTTGACCCAATGAATCTACTACCAGGATTTAGTCAGTCATTAAACATTTATTAAACATATACTATGTGCCAGGCACTCTGCTAAGTACTAGGGAAACAAATATAAAAAAGGATAATTTCTTTCCTTGAGGAATTTGCAGTTTTGTAGGAAAGAAATATGCTGAAAAGCTGTAAAGTGGGAGGTAGGGCCAGGGGAAGTCAAGAGATATAATGGTGGCCAGTCCAAAGGAATGAAGCTGGGTGGGAAATGAAGAGATGGCTGATCTGAGACCCTTCTTTAAAGGGAGACTTTGGGAGTAGTTCCTTACTCTACTCACCCGTCTGCTAATCAGAGGGACACAGGGTTCTGAGGGGACCCATGAATTGTTAATACCAACACTGATATAATCTTGAAAGATGATGAGTTTTCTGATGATGTAGTTCTGGAAGCATGATGCAGTCCTGTCCAAAGGAATGAATATGGGTGGAAAATGACTTTACCCTAAAATATCACCTATAGCTGCTCTATAACAACAAAAATTAGATTCAACCTATACAATAATGATAATGATAATAATAGTTAAAATTTATATAGTGCTTACTATATACTAGACTAAGCTAAGTGCTTTGCAATTATTATTTTATTTGGTCCTCATAACAACCTTTTAAGGCAGGTGCTATTATTAACCACATTTAACAGATGAGGAAACTGAGACAAACAGAAGGTAAATAACTTGCCCAGAGTCACACAACTAGGAAGTGTCTGAGGCTGGATTGAATCTAGCTCTTCCTTACTCCAGGCCTGGAGCTCTATTTAATGCGCCATCTAGCTGCCCCTATATTTTCAATAGTTGGGAAATAACTGCACACTATGGAATATTAATGTAATGGAATATCATTAGATCATAAGATGAATACAAATGAAGCATATAAGAAAATATAAATGAAGTGATTCAAAATGAGAGCAGTAGAACCAGAATTGCATAAACATTGACTACAACTAAATTTTTTAAAACAAAGAAAGCAAAGCTAAACGTAGCAGATTTTTTTATATAGACTTTGGAACATAGATAGAAAGCAATGCTTTGTTTGTTGATTCTTTTGGTTCTATCTTGGTAAATATTAAGATTTTTTTGTAAGATTTTATTCCCTTATTTTGGTCATGTGATTGCTTTATTAATGATTAAGCTCACTTTTTTGAAGGTGAGATTTAAATTAAAAAAAATTTTAATTTTCAATTCAGAATTCTTTCCTCACTTCTTACCACTCCTCCACCCACTGAGAAGGCAAAAATATGACACCCATCATACACTTGAATTATGTAAAATATATTAATATCTAAGTTCATATTAAAATATAATAAAAGTTGGACAATTCAGGAAGACTTCTTTGGCTTTGCTGTTTGAAGACATCTGGATTCAGTATAATAAGCTTCAAAAGATAAAAGCAAGTTCAGAACTTTAAAGGTTAGTCCAATTACTGGGCCCACAGTCAGCAGAAGTGCCAATGAAAAAACCAAAGTCATAGCTGGTGAACATCCACCGTTAGTACCTTATTTCCTCTAACTGCTCTGGAAATATCAGCTTAAGAGCAAAGAACAGACTGGTCTGGACATATGCAGTAGGGATAAATGATGGAGAGACCTAATAAAAGCCAAAATCCTGGGGTATTTAAAAAGAGATGATAACAAGATGAATAATTAGAAAAATCACCAAAAGAATGCTGAAGTCCTGGATCTGCTCTCGGAATAGCTATTCTTCAGAGATTCCCTGAAAACAAGATGAGAACATTTGGGCATAATGTTCAAGCTAAAGGGTATGGAACTGTCAAGGAGGAACGTAAATCAGGTCAATCAATCAATAATGAATACTTGCTGAGCTCAGAGCACATTTCTAGCCTTTGCTTAATGCAAGGGTGGGCGAAAATACAATCTGTGAACGTAAGGATCTCCCATCTAGTAAAGGAGGCAAGAGGAGAACCTGTGAAGCAATTAAGCTCATAGATGCTGTAGGAATTCTGAGGAGAGAAAGTTTGTTTGGTTTCAAGAGTAGTCACAGAAAGCTTTGCCAAATTAATGAACTCCATTCCATTCTAATTTTGATACAGTTCTTGTATGAAACTTGTGTGTCTCTGGCTACTGACTGTAAAGCTGCAATTTGGTCAGGAGTTGTTCTCTGTTTCCCTACAATGTTGGGCTGGGGTTGGGGGATTTGAAGCTGACTTATTCCAGAACAGCCACTCTTTTCAGGTGATCAGTAGGGCATCCCTCATCTTTGCTGTGCCCTTTGTACTGAGAGATGTGCCTGAGACTGTAAATCCCAGCAGGATGCAGGTTATGAGTCTAAATCTCACCCATGGAGCAGAGGATAGGTTTAGAGATGGGGTGGTGGGATATGAGATAGGGAAGGAAAAATACCTTTTTTTATTGTAACATGAATATGCATACCTCCAAGTCTTTGTTCTACCATTCCCTCCTGTGCAATCCCACAATCATATGAAGTACTTTCTCTTCTATTCAAATCTGACCCATCATTTATGGTCCAGCTCAAGTGTCCCTCCATTATAATAAGCAAGTATAGTCAAGCATAATGGAATCAGTAGATCAGCCATGTCTTACAGTATTTGTAGTTCATTCTGGATCTAGAGGTTTCCACCTCTCTACTATATGACTCAGTTCACTGTCTGCCCTCAGAATGGACAATGAGTTCCTACATGATTGCTATTTTGAAATCTTTCAATGTGGTTTTCCTTTACAATTCTGTGGTTGTTGTATAACTTGTTCATACAGTTCTGCTTCATTTTTTAAAAATAATCATGAATCAGGAGAAACTGGGTAGTTCCATGGATTGACTGCCAAGCTTATAGAAAGGAAGTCCTGGGTTCATATCTGACCTCAGATACTTTCTAGCTGTGTGACCCCAGGCAAATCGTTTAACTCCCATTGTCTAGCCCTTACCACTCTTCTGCCTGGGAGCCAATACACAGTATTGATTCTAAAACAGAAAATAAGTGTTTTCAAAAAAAATTATGAACTTAACAAATAGCAACATTTTTTAATAACAGAAAAGAATATTGCATATGGAACTATAAACTTCTATTAGATAGTTTTTTTTAAAAGTATATATCAAATTTAATACAATAGTATTAAAACTGCCCTGCTGGTCTGTTTCTCCTTATGAATTTCTTTTTATTCTCTTTGCTATATTAAAAAATGTTTTATTGATCTTTTAAAAAATCACTATGCACACCTTAGTCTCCCTTTACTGCCCATGTATCTCCAGTAAAGTCTTCTTTTGTAATAAAAAGTATAATCAAGCAAGACAAATTCACTCATTTTGCATGTCTGAAATATATGTCTCATTCTGTATCTCAAGGCCTTCACCTCTCTATCACGAGGCAAAAAGCAAGCATCATCTTTAGTATTTTGGAATTCCAGTGGTCATTGAATTAATTGGAGTTCTAAAGTCTGTGGAAGTTGTTTTCCTATTTGTTAACTATAAATTGTCATTGTTCTACCCATTTCACTTAACATCAGTTCATATGAGACTTCCCAGCTTTCTCTGAAACAGTTTTCATCACTTTTTATGTTGTAATAGTACTGCATTACATGTACATACAACAATTTGTTCAGCTATTCTCTATTTGATGGGGCACCTCCTTAATTTCCAGTCCTTTGTTAAAACAAACAAAAAAGTTACCACAAATATTTCCATATAAATGGGTATATTCTGTCTTTTAATTCTTTGAGATATATAAATAGCTGGAAGCTAGGTGGTACATTGGATAAAGTGCTGAATCTGGAAAAATTGAGTTTAAGGGATTAGGTAGGAAGTTCAGTGGACTGAGAGCCAATCCCAGAGACAGTAGGTCCTGAGTTCAAATGGCCTAGTCCTTACTGCTTTTCTGCCTTAGAATTGATATATATCAATTTTAAGGCAAAAAGGTGAGGATTAAAAAAAAAAGAATGGAGCTTAAATTCAGCCTCAGACCCTTACTGGATGTGTGATCCTGGGCAAGTCACTTAATGTTTGTTTGCCCTAGTTGCCTTAGTTGTAAAGTAGGAATAATAATAATACCTATCTCTCAGAGTTGATATAAGAATCAAATGAGATAATATTTGTAAAAATGCTTAGCATATAGTAGCACTATATAAATAATCCCCCCCTTTCACATGGTATGCAAGTTTTGGCTCTGCTTATTTTTCTTAGATATTTTTATCTATTTATTTTTAAACATAGTGTTTGTTTATTGGGAAAATCACATCATGTAGCTATTTGAATGTGTTATAATATACTTTCAAATGAACATGTAATATGAATCTGTGTCCTTTATCAAGAGAAAAGGTAAAGTAGAATAATTCTTTTTCAGCTGACAACTCACTCTGGAACCTTTCTTCTATTACTCTCTTAATACATTTCTTAGGAAAGTAGAATTCATTTTTTGTTATAAATATGTAATAAATTATAAGAAATATGCTTATCTGAGAGAAACAAATTTTCACATTAGCTAGGTTCAAAAATCTATGCTTCATTCTTTTTTCTCCCTTTCACCTTTCCCCAAAAAGGGAGGTGATATTATATTGGTTATATGCAAATTGTCATATAATACATATTCCCTTGTTCATCTTAGTTATATTCAACTTGAAGACTTTTCAGCCTGGCAACATCTGCCAACAATTGCATAGACTTTCATGGACTCTCATTGCTTCTAGTCCATGAAGAGGCATGTGAGTCGGAGTGTGGGGAGATGTTTTAGCACCTAGGTCTTAAATTCTCTGATGAGAGATTGGATTAAACATTTTCTACCCTTAGTTCTCTTTTAAAAATGTCAACGATTGGAAAGAGAATTACATAAAATCTCTAAAACCTAACCTTAGGCTTAGGGCAATAGGAGAATCCTGGGGGCCAGGCCTAGGCAGAGGGAGCTGAAGATTGAAGGAAAGGACACAGAAAAGGAGATACTAGGAACAATATTGCAAACCTAGGAAACTTCAATTTTGTTCAAGGTTGGTACAAAAACTGTCAAATTCACAAAATCTAGAGCAAAAAGTGATCATAGGACCAAGAAGATGCTCAGAGTTCCTAAGGTCTCTCTTCCAGTTACCAAGCAGGCCTGTCTGCACAGAAATCAGATCTCAAAAATGAGGAAAGTTGTCCTCTTCTTCTTTTCCAACATATCCAAGAAGGAATTTCTTCCAGTTTTCTTGACAGCCTGCTCATCTCACAGATCAACAGCCCTGACAGTCAGGAAGTTTGGCCTCTGAGCCAACTCACCTCCCACCTGCCACAGTCAAAACTTATCTCCTTAGTGGACAATTAACTATTAAACTTGACTTTGAACCTTTCTCCTTAATATTAAAACAGACTGCTCTTTGGGACTTAATAAAAACCCTTTTGTTTCAGACAGGTAAAACCTTTCTAGTTTTGCAAAGCTTTTCTCCTCATCTAGCATCCAACATAACTTGTATTATTTTCAAATAAACGGAGATTTGCTGATGATGGGCTCTTTCACTGTTCTCCAGATAGGAGTGTTTTTGCCAAGTCCAGAATAAAAACAGCTGGAAAGTGAGCTCCTTCTGCATTCAGAGTCTTGCAAAGCAAGGTTGATGAATGAGCTTGGGGAAGAATGATTTACAGTCCTCTTGCCTTCAAGCATATGCAGGTCCTAGTATACAAATTAAAATCTGCTTTAAAATGTCTAGATTTTTTCAGGGTAGCTTTACCAAGCCTTTCTCGTGGTGCCATTTTGTTACAAATCACTGTTTTCCAAGCTTAGCAATATAACAACAGCAACAACAATAACAAAAACAACAATAAAACACCTTACATATGTATAATGTTTCATAGTTTGTAAAGAACTTTTACATGCATTTTCTCATTTGATTCTCACAATAGCCAGGGGTAGCTGCTACTTTGGAATAATATTGAATAGACCAACCATCTAGGCTTTCCTCAGGGATGGATATGTAACAGTACAAATCTGACCTTGAAGCCTTCCTACCATGAGAGTTGTTTGCTATTGTTTGTCCTTCATTTTTGAAGAAGACCAAAAACATTATGAGTGATGTCTTGACTTGTGATTGAATTGTATTTAAGTGAAGCAGAGTTGCACAAAGCCATCAGTCTCACTCTCTTTTCCAGAGTCATCAAAGTCCAGTGACAAGACAAAAGTTGGAATGCCTGGTGGTAGCCCAGGATACAGTGGATGACCTTGGAGACTTTGGTGTCTGTCCAAGATCTAAGTGCTCTACAATGCTTGCTTTAGCTGCTTTCTTGGCCATTGAAACAAATTGTTCTCATTTGCCCATTCCACTAGGAGATCTTCACATGTTTGGGATAGGGAGACATTCCTCTAGACCAATGATGGGCAGACTTTTTAAAGAGGGGGCCAAAAGAAAGGAAATGCTCATATGTCAGTCTGTTTTTAAGGCAACTCTTTAGAAGTTTCATTGTATTGTATCCTACTCATTGTATTCGTCAGATTAGGAATAATGTTGCATAGCCAGATAGAACATTTCAGGGGGCCATGTCTGGCCCTCAGGCTGTAGTTTGCCCATCACTGCTCTAGATCATCAACAGCTTTAAAGGTTGTTGGCAACCTTCAACCTGGGTTAGTCCATTTGCCAAGATAGTTTTATTGGGGTAAGTTGGCTATTCATGCTCTAGCTTCTTGAAGCCACAGGTAAGAGCTGGGTGATAGGTAGTGTAAGGATGGGGGGTGGGACAAAAAAGATCCAGAAGAAGAAGAGCTGTTGGTGACAGTTACTGACAGTTGGGATCAGAGAGGGGATTCTGGGAGATTGCTCCAGAGGAAGGAGGAGGAGGAAGGCTTCTGGTGGGAGGAAGAGGAAGGAGGAGAGGTTCCGAAGAGGATATCCCAGCTCGGATCCAGTCCTGAGGGTTTCCTGAGGATCTTTCTTTGGACACTGAAACCCTGATTCCCTGGTCAAAGGCATCCCATTGCTTCTTACCCAGCAAGACTTCAACCATAGAGTGAGATAAGTGTTTGAACTCCATTTGAGAGCGATTTCTTAGGCTCCATCCCCCATTATCCAACCTTGCTGAGATTTTTTTTCCAGTCTAACTTGCAATTATAGAGAAGGATAGAAATAGAAATAGAAATAGAAACAGAAGGAGAAGGGACAAGTGAGGAGACGCTTAGGAGTGGGAACCCCAAAGGTTCCCACCCGAGTGACGGATCCCATAGAAATAGAGAAGAGGGCACCCCAAAATCCCTCTGCCCTTTACCCCCTTCCCTAATCTCTATAATGATATTAATAAAAGACAATCATTAGTCATATAGTGTTCCAGAGTGCCTGAGACAACGAGGGGGAGGGAAATCACAGCTTGATCTGGCTGCCTCCATCTTGGAGCCAGACCACCCACTGTGAAGTTGATTGACCTCGGGGGAAGCTTGTGTGAACCCCACCCTTATTCAGAATAGGATTGGGGTCCCAATATTTCATCTTATAGAGAAGCCTCATCCCAAACTTCTGTGGGGCAGCATGACCATCCAGGTCACCCAGTTTCAGGGTGACACCCCCAGAAGTCTCTGAATGTATATTAGGTGCAAGGGGAGAGCTAAAAGAGAGTCTCACTTCATAGACTTTCTCTCTCCCCTCTATCATAACATTAATTACTGGCTCCCATTATTATTCTTACAGTAGACACCAAAGGTAGATGAGCAGCCCTGAAAAGGGCTCAGCAAGCAAGCCCTCACACCAAGATGCTAGTCTTCCCTAGGTGACACGATAGTGCACAGAACTCTGGCCCTCATACCAGAAGTGCTAGTCTTCCCTGAACACTCATACGCTCTGCCAGGAGAGGAATGCTACAGAGAAATGTCAGATTCTATAAGGTGAGAACAGACTATCTCAGATTATACTAGTTTGGTGACATCTTTTTGACTTTGTATGCTTCTGGGAAAGAGAAATGTAGAAAAATTCATCCTTCTTCATATGAACCAAATAGAAGGAAGAAAAGTAAGTGGGCTGGTTTGGGCTGTGAGTACAATCTCTGAATGCTGTTTCTCTGGTCCTTTCCTCCTGGATGCAGGCCAACTGAAGCTACAGGATGATGCTCTTAACTGACATTGCTTCTCAAATACAGCAGTGTGATAAATGAATAAATGAAAAAGGATTCACTTATTAAGCACTTACTATGTGCAACACACAGTGCTAAGTTCCAAGGGTACAATGGAAATAAGATAGTTCTGGTCCCCAAGGAGTTCACATTCTAAAGGAGGGATAATGTATATAGATTTCAGCTGCAAGTCAGTTGGAAAAGTCTCATGCACCTTAGGGTGTGGAGTCAAAGCATATAGTAATACTTTTTCTTTAATGCCATTTGCACAGATAAAATTATAGTACTTTCTGATGCTGAACCATTTGAAAGTGGCCAGAACTAAGATAACCAGAATTTTCTTTTCTGATATAGTTGTGGATGTAGCACTTTTGTGAATAGCTTTATATAGAGGCTATAGTTCCTCTACAAGGATTGCTTTACAGAATGATGATTACTGGCACTGGGTTGGAAGCATTGCTCTTTTTTGCCCGTTTATTTAATTTAATTTATTTTTTATTTTCCAGTAACCTTTTATCATATTTTTTTTCTTCAAGGGAGCATTGTTCTTACTGAGGCTCAGGACTCAGGATTCAGAGATTTTTCCACTTCTAGGAAGATCATGATTAGGGTGGTAGTTAGACTTGCCTGTGGACCTGCTATTTCTTGTCTCAGGGAGCCTTTCCACTTCAGTTAGTTACTTGTCCTGCTGGTAGCAGTTAGTTGATAGTTAGTTGACAGTTGGTGGAGATGGCTGGTGCCTTCTTCACAGGAATTGTTTCCCAGGATTACAGGTGGGCTGGAAGCAAGATTGAGTATAAAGGGACTACCACTCTCAGGGCTCTTGTATTTATCTGACTAATGATGGATAGAGCATGTGAATGGGGTGCTCCAAATGTAAGATATAGGTAGAGCTTAACCTAGAATAGATAATGTTCCCATGGGATAGAGAAATGTGATTAGAGAAGTAGTCTAGTATTCATTTCTCAGGGATGGATGAGCACCTCACTTCTACAAGAATGGTCCCTTGGAACATCAGCACCTCATGAGAGTCTAGTCCTTCCTGAGCTTGTATCAAGTTGTTTTCAAAGGCTTATTTCGGTTAGGTCTAGTGTTATATGGGGCTGCACATGCATAACAAGCATCCTTTCTACCTTTTCTTTCAGAACATTGGCAGACATTATTTATTTCCTCTTGACTTAAAAATAATCCTTTTAATTGACTTGAGAAGGGAACAGGAGGAGGAGGAAGGAGTCAGCATCCTCTCTAGAATTGCATCTTGTCATTGCCCACTTTCTGTTCTCCCATTTGGCATGCTTAATAGAGGAAGAATTCTTTTCTCTGGATTTTCCCAGAAGCCTCCAAATCCTAAGTAAAAAGTATATCACTAAATCTTTAACTCTTGGAAAGATTACCCTCCAGTTCTGAAGTCTGACATCCAGGTCCTTACTACTCTTTTATTCTACAACCTGTTAAAATCTGGCTTTGGTCACAACCACTTCATTGAAACTTGGTTATCAATGACCTACTAATAGACAAATCTAAATAGTCTTTTTTCAGTCCTTATCCTTTTGACCTTCCTATATACTATTGAGTATCTTTCATTAACTCCTTCTTGACGTCCACTATGTTGCTCCATCTCCCAAGGCTCTCATCTCCTCCTTCTTTTCTTCTTCTCATCTTTTGTGACCTTATTCAGGCTCCTAACTTCATCTAATACCTTTATTCATATGGCTTCCAGATTCCCAGCTAGAGCTCCCTAAACTTCAGTTTCACATTTCCAAATTTCTACTGGACATGTCCATCTGAATTTCCTACTGGCACTTAAAATAACATATCCAAAAATACTTCATTACCTTCCCTCTGCAAATGCCTCTCTTACCTATTTCTGTGGATGGTTGCAACATCTCAGTCACCTAGGCATGAAATTTCAGTCTCTTTTGGATTTTTCCTCCATTATCTTTGACAGCCAATCAATTGCTAAGTCCTGTGGATTCTAATTTTATAATATTTCTCAAGTCTGTCTTCTCCTTTCCACTCCTACTGCCGTCACTCTCGTTCAGAACTTCATTACTTCTCCTCTAGACGATTGTAATTATTTTCCTCACCCATCTTCCTGCCCCAAGTCTTGTTCTTTTCTAATCTATCTTTCCCACTGCTGCCAAAGAAATCTTTCTAATGCCCAAGACTGATCATATTAGTCCTCTGTTTTAAAACCTTCAGTGATTCCTCTTGCATACCAAATGAAATATAAATTCTTTCTCTGGGCATTGAAGACTCTCAACAATAAGGCTTTAAATTACTTTTCTAGTCTTATTTCACAGTATTCCCTTTAACAAACTGAGTTCTGGGTAAACTCATGACTCAATAGGCCCGGAACTCATTTTTTCACCATCTGCTTAAATATGAATATCTAGCCCTTCTCTGAATAGAATCCATCTAGGTCCTCCCATTTCTCCCCATTGAAATGCTTTACTTTCTTAAAAGCCTGGTACCTCTTCCATTAGACTTTCTTCTCTCTGGTTCCTCAGATCTATTATCTCACTTTATTTGATCTTTCTTGAACATTTCATTGTATTCCTTGTATTCCAACTCGTATTTTAATCATTTGTATATTACTTAATGGTATGCTGGTAAATGTTTAAAACTGACATGCCAAAAAAATGCCCCTAGACACATTTATAAATTTAATCTATTGTTATTAACATTTCCTTCATCACTCTATCCTCTCTATTACTTAAGTTTAGACAATCAAAAAATAATAAATTAACCCCCCATTTGCTTTTGTAGATTTCCGAGGTATGAATCCTCACATTGAAAGTTGACTGTTATTAAACCAGTTCAATCTAATTCTACCACCCCCAAGTAATAGACTAGAGGGGCTAAATACAAAGCTTGCTGGTCTCATTGCAGCCAGCAATACTCCAGGTGAGAGCTAACCCAGATTAAGATGCAATTGGAAATTATTTAACAAAATAAATAAGAATACAATAAAAAAGAATATAATAAAACAATAATACAAAAATTAATGTGTGGTGATCCTTACATATAGTTTAATGACTTCCAGTTTCTATTTGAGTTTTATACCCCTGAACTAGACTATAAAATCCTTGAAAGCAGAGACTGCTTTTATTTGGTTTCAGATGAAGACCCATTCACTAAAGCATATAGAAATTGGACCTATTTGTTTTGCATAAGGGAATTTTCTTTAATGAGGAGGGGTGTGGACCCACTGGTTAAGGAGATTTTATTGTTAAATTAATTCTTTTACTTGGTAGTTTGGAAAGGGTTCTTCGAGTTTATTTAGGCTGAAATACAGCCTTTTGAGAGATGTGCATGAAACATAAGTGTTTCCTGCCTCCCACCCCCATGTCTCCCCAGTTCAATTCAATAAAGATTGCCCTTTGAGGCCTTTCTTAAGGAGATTCCTTTATATATCAAATGCTCATAATGTGTTATGCTAAAGTTGATGCTGAATACATTATAGATATTTAGTTGAGAAAACTTGTAAGAATGCTTAGAGAAACAGGATGTATCTGTTTTTTAGAAGGGACTAGTGTTAATAAAGAAAATATGCAGAGTTATTCTACTTATCTCCTGGGCAACTTCTTTCTGAAGTTATTTTGGAATGGCACATGTGGGCAAGAAAAAAGGGGCAAAATTTCAATAACTGTTATGAGTTGGTAGTTTTGAGGTATTGGAAAAGGATGGAGAGAGAGGTATATTCAGAAGGTTTGAATCATGACAGGAAGGATAGAAGGATCATAAATAATATTTAATAGAAGTCTTTTCAGGGAAATAGGTTGCATAGTACTATGCAGACTACTTCCTTTTTGTTGGACTGATGTCAATAACAAAGCTTCTTGAGATGCACAATTAGAGGTCTCATTCTATATTAATGGACAGGAGATTACTTTTTATAGATGTTGAGATCATTCCTCAGTGTTTTCTTTTTTAAATTTCATGTTATATATATATGTATATGTATATATATGTATATATTTTTCTCATTTTTATTGTTACAATTTTGTATTCATTTTGATATTTCAAAGTTGATAGACAGAAACAAAAGCGGATATGTGACAGCCATGGGCTGCTATGGTTTAGAATATAAATTTGTTTGTATAATTGCATGGAAAAAAGCAAGGTGTAAAATTATCAGCAGAATATTTTCATGATACAACAAGAAATAGTAGAGGGAAGAAAAAGTTTACAGAAAATTTGACAAAATATCTAATTCACTGAGGTCATCCTGAGGGCATTTAAGAATGGAACCGAAATGCATAAAGCAAATAGATAAAGACTAGAAAGGATCTATATTTTTATAATAATCTTTTTTCAATTTCAAAAACAGCAGAAGCATTATATTTGGACTGTAATCACATGGTTCCAGAAGTGTTTATAGAGAAGATATAAATGGTATTGGAGAGAACAAAGAATAGAAAAATCAGGTAGAGAAGACCCAGTATACTTAAAACGATGATCTATCACACACTTTTTAAAGAATTAAGAGATTGAGTCTTAAGGTACCTAAAATGGAGGAATAAAAAAGGAGTAGAAAAATTTCAGATTTTATTATTACTGAAAGATGACTGAGAAAATGGTAATAGCTAGCTACCATTATGCTTACTGTCCCATATATACATCTATGCATGTGAAAATAATTTATAAATGCATTGAGGACTTCCTCAATGAAGATGTGAAAAGAGAACAGTCAATAGTCTTCAGCAGATCACAGTTTTATAGTTCCATGTTTGAATGAAAAATATAGGGTAGGGAAGAACCCAAGCATCTATTAATTGTCTTTTTTTAAAGCATTTGATTCAGTAGAAATGTCCTTAAGGGTCTTTCTCAAACAGGTTCTGTACCTTGTCTGTGTCAAAATCATATATGATTCCTTAAAATATGTAACAACCTTATGATTATTAATAATAAAATGTAAAACAGTGATGTATGCTTACCCAAGGTATTTGTCACTGTTATGGATGATGCCAGTGGACAGTATACATAGAAAAGGGATTTACTATGTATAAGAAGGTCTTGAGAGTCTGTTTGTGGATGACATTTGTTATAAGGAAATAAGGAAATGAGCAGAAGCAGGAGCTGCTAGAAAGGCAGAGAAGCAGGAAGATTCTAGAATTCTAGGGAAGTGACAGTGTGAGATTTCTTCTGGGAGGAGTTGAAATCTGGAGAGGTTGAGAGAGTGTCTGAACTGCTTGGGTGGACCATGTGAGTTTGACCATTTCTCCCTTTCTTGTGGCTGTCCTGATACAACTGTGTTCCTGTGTTCCTGTGTATTTCTTCTGATTGATAGATATTCCTACAGAGCTGCTAGAGACATCTAAAGCCAACTGTCAGTGAGATCCTTTCCCTTTGAGCCCTTGTTCCTGCTTACCCTCCAACTTTTCCAATTCTATTCACCATCTAAGGGGGGAATTTGGTCAGTGAGGTGTATGTATTGAAGGAACTGAGACTTTTAAGGTAGAGGGGTTATTGATAGAGCAAATATCAACTTTAAGAACATAACAATTGGATTTGGTGGGAGGTTTATTTATAGTCTTTATTTAGATCATCCCTTCCCTTCCTTCCCTTACATTAAATAAACCCTGTTTAATATCATTTGGGTTTCCTATTAGATTTATCCTGTTGGCCTTCCCAAACCCTGAGATACTTCTGATTACTGGTCCTAACAATCATTCCTTGACTATCTGAATTCCCCTATATACCACCAAGTATTTTTTAGATACATTTTTCACATTGTAGTGACTGTATCAAGCCTCAGAACATTTAAGAGATTCTTAAATGAGACCCATAATCATTCAAAAGAGTATATTCTATTGATGAAAGAATAACCAGTTGGATAAAGTAAATCTATGAGATGATAATATGCCCCTGAGTGGTCAGCTCATAGAGTTTTCCCATATATCATGGATAAACACCATTAATGAACTATGAATTGGGCTCAGAATAGAACGACTGGAGGAAAGTAGGTTAAATAGCCTTTCAGAAATTATATAGTTCTTTTAATGATCTCAAGTTTCTTTCTGAAACAGAGGTCCATCTTTTAAAAATAAGTATTCTTCCAAAGATGTTAAATGACTATAAGAAGGAATGTGCTGGAGCCAGCCCTATGCTGGAAGGTTGTTAAAATTTTTTGAAAAATAATTATCTAACATACATTGTTAAATTTTTTTGAATTACAAATTATCTCCTTTCCTCCATTCCACAACCAGAATTTTGAGAAGGTAAGCAATATAGTTCAATTATACATTTGAAATAATGCAAAACATATTTCCATACAAGCCATTTTATAAAAAAGCAAGAAAGATAAAGTGAAAAATTTATACTTCAGTTTACTCTCAGAGTTCATCAGTTTTCTTTCTGGAAGTGGGTAGTATTTTTCATCATAAATCTTTTGGAAGTGTATTGGATTACTTGCATTGATAAGAGTAGCTAAGTCTGTTACATTTGAACATTGTTACAATATTGCTATTATGGTGTACCATATTCTCCTAGTTCTGTTCACTTCACTGTACATCAGTTCATATAAGTCTTCCCAAGTTTTTCTAAAAACATCTTACTCATCATTTCTTATAGCACAATAGTATTCTATTACCATCATCTACCAACACATTGTTTAGCCATTCCCCAGTTGACGCATATATCAACTTGCAAATTTTTTGCCACTACAAAAAGAGCTGCTATACATCTTTTTTTTTTTTACATATAGGTTCTTTCCCTCTTTTTTTCTTTTTTTAAATCTAATCTAATTTCTAAAAAATCAAAAATTAAAAACAAATTTAAAATGTCTTTGGGACACAGACCTAGTTTTAGTGCTACAGTACAGTTTAGTTTTATAGTACAGTTGTATAGTCTTTTGAGTATAGTTCCAAATTGTTCTCCAGACTGTTTCACAACTCCACCAATAGTGTATTAGTGCTCCTATTTTTCTACATCCTTTCCAGCATTAGTCATTTTCCTTTTCTGTCATGTTAGCCAATATGATAGATGTAAGGTAGTACCTCAGAGTTACTTTAATTTGCATTTCTCTAATCAGTAGTGAGTTAAATCATTTTTTCATCTGACTATAGATAAAAGTATGAATTTATTTTGCACAAGTATCTTTTTTTCCAATCAGGAAGTTATCCTGGCAACCCATCTGTATCTTTCTCTCAATAATGTAGAATCTACATTGTGAACTCTTTAAAGGAACTCTAAAATCTTGATAATGTACTCAGAAAAAAAAAACAATTTTCATTTAATCCTGCCTTTCGCATATTAAGAAGGTGAGTGAAGTATGGTTAGTTCAATCTTTCTTGCTTTTCTTTGGTAATTTGTAGAAAACACAAGGATAATTTCTTGCTTTGGATATAGTTTCAGGAAATGGGGATATGACTCCCAAGTGGACTTGCCAACAGAGAGGCCTAAATTCTAGAGAAACATTTGGAAGCCTGAAGTAGGGAGATGGCAAACATGAAGAGATTTTGCTTGTCTGTTTAATAACTGCATCTGGATAGTTAAAACTCAGAATGAGATGAGTGAGACCTGTGAAAAATGAGAACCTAGATTAAAAAAAGAGCTGTTCAGAATAAGAAGAAAAGCACAGAAATGATAATCTCTCTGCTCAGAGAAGATGATATGAAATTAACAGATGTCAAAAATATGTTTTTTCCTGTCTATTAAGGAGAAGGATCTTCAAATTGTAAAGGATAGAATAAGTGTGGATATGAGGGAATGAAATCTCAACTAGATGATGAGACAGTCAGATAGCAACCAGCCATTTTAAATGAATTCACACCTGCAACTCCAGGAGAATTAGATCCTAAATATGAAATCATTTATAGATATGATCATGGAACTACTGTGCATAATCTCTGAGGAATAATTGAACATGGTCTACTGGAAAGGGGCTGTGTTTTTATACATGTTTTTAAACAGTTTGCCTATCAAGGCAGTGGAAGATTCTAAATGTTTGATAAATATTTGTTAATGTTGATGATGAAAATGGCTAGTATACATCATCTGTTTCCTTCATTTGGTACCTAATTATGCATTGCCTTTTGTCTTATGCAGAACAGTGTAATAGCAAAGTCTGATAACAAAATGGAGATCAAGATGAGTGACAATCAACAGTTATGGAACTTGGAATCTTACCTAGATGCCATGAGCCAAGGGTAAAAGACAGTTGCTGCCAGCACTATAAAAGGGTAGGAGCTGATCCAGTCTTGCTCTCATTTGTGAGAAGGGGACCCCAAGGTCACAGTTGGGTAGGGCAATAACCTGCTCAAAGTTACCTGTATCCTGTTGCATTGATTACCAACTGTTATGGTCATACTGGTGCTTCTGGATTAGGACCTGATAGAGAGATGGGCCAAGTTCCTCAGAAGATATAAGGGCCTAAACTGAGTAAGGATGGGATGCCTGAATGGCCACCAAGGCGTGTTAGTGACCACCAGGTATCACAAATATTTGTAGCTCAGCTGAGCACCAAATCCCACCTACAGTGCCCAAGCCAAAGTGATTGAATGAGGAGCTGTGATCTAAATCACGCATCCTCTCTGGTTACTTGACTTGGGGTTGAGTTAATGTAAAGATGTTAAAGATAAGGATAAGTATTGATAGTATATGTATAACGCTGTTGACTGCGATTTAGCTGAAAGTATTCCCTTTCCCCCCTTTATATGCCAGACTCTTAGACTGATCTTTAAGGTAATAACAGCCTTCACCTGGATGAGGTTTAAGAATTTAATTGTAATGAACTCAGGGGAAGGGTTAAAGTTGAGGAAGAAGGTATTGGGAATCTATGCTAGCCTAAGGATGGTAAGGTTGGATGATCAATTAATATTCAAGTGTTGCCAGTTGGCTGGAGAGGTTCCTTCACCTCTGGACCTGGTCAGGCCAGGTACCTTGGCCCTGACCAGGTGTAGTGAAGTTTGATGTTATTCTTCTTGGTAATCAGGTAGTTGGTATATATCTCACAGCTCTATTCAAAGTTGAAGGATTGGTAATCAATGCAACAGTATACAGGTAACTTTGAGCAAATTACTGCCCATCCCTACCCACCAACCTGGGGTCCCTTTCTCACAAATGAGAGCAAGATTGGATCAGCTCCTGCCCTTTTATAGTGCCAGCAGCAACTGTCTTTTACCCTTGGCTCATGGCATCTGGGTAAGATTCCAAGTTCCATAACTGTTGGTTGTCACTCAACTTGATCTCCATCTTGTTATTAGGCTTTCTATTATAACAGTTACTTATCAAATGCTACCTAAGTTTTTACTTGTTTATCTTTTTTCTCCAATGAGGCTACAAGTTTCTTGAGGGTAGGGACCAAAATCTCATTAGAATGCCCATACAACATCTTCAATGTAAGAGCTGCTAAATATCCAGCTGTTGATTTGAGTCTTTGAGTTTTAGCCAAACTGAGCTTCAGTTCTTTTTTTCTTTTTTCTTTGTTTTAATCATTTATTAATATTTATTTTTTAGAAAAGTTACATAATTCATGCTCTTACTTTCCCCTTCACCCACCGAGCTTCCCCCAACCCCATGGCTGATGCGTGTTTCCACTGGTTTTAACATGTGTCATTGATCAAGACCTATTTCCAAATTGTTGGTAGTTGCATTGGTGTGGTAGTTTTGAGTCTACATCCCCAATCATGTCCGCCTCAACCCATGTGTTCAAGCAGTTGTTTTTCTTCTGTTTCCATGCCTGTAGTTCTTCCTCTGAATGTGGGTAATGCTCTTTTCCATAAGTCCCTCAGAATTGTCCTGGGTCATTGCATTGCTGCTAGTACAGAAGTTCATTACATTCTATTTTACCACAGTGTATTGGTCTCTGTTTACAATGTTCTTCTGGCTCTGCTCCTTTCGCTCTGCATCAATTCCTGGAGGTCTTTCCAGTTCAAATGGAATTCCTCCAGTTTATTATTCCTTTTAGCGCAATAATATTCCATCACCAGCATATACCACAGTTTGTTCAGCCATTCCTCAATTGAAAGGCATATCCTCATTTTCCAGTTTTTTGCCACCACAAAAAGCACGGCTATAAATATTTTTCATACAAGTCTGTTTATCTATGATCTCTTTGGGGGTACAAACCCAACAATGGTATGGCTGGACCAAAGGGCATAGCCCTTTGAACATAGTTCCAAATTGCCAGCCAGAATGGTTGGATCAGTTCACAACTCCATCAGCAATACATTAATGTCCCAGTTTTGCCACATCCCCTCCAGCATTCATTACTCTCCCCTTCTTTCATTTTAGCCAATCTGCTAGGTGTGAGGTGATACCTCAGAGTTGTTTTGATTTGCATTTCTCTAATTATTAGAGATTTAGAATACTTTCTCATGTGCTTATTGATAGTTTTGATTTCTTTATCTGAAAATTGCCTATTTCTGTCTCTTGCCCATTTATCAACTGGGCAATGGCTTGATTTTTTATACAATTGGTTTAACTCCTTGTATATTTGAGTAATTAGACCCCGTCAGAGTTTTTTGTCATAAAGATTTTTTCCCAATTTGTTGTTTCCCTTCTGATTTTGGCTACATTGTTTTTGTTTGTACAGAAGCTTTTTAGTTTGATATAATCAAAATAATTTATTTTACATTTTGTAATTTTCTCTAACTCTTGCTTGGTTTTAAAATCTTTCCTTTCCCAGAGATCTGACAAGTAAACTCTTCTATGTTCACTTAACTATTTATAGTTTCCCTCTTTATATTCAAGTCATTCACCCATTCTGAATTTATCTTGGTGTAGAGTGTGAGATGTTGATCTAAACCTAATCTCTCCCATATTCTTTTCCAAATTTCCCAACAGTTTTTGTCAAATAGTAGATTCATGTCCCAAAAGTTGGGCTCTTTGGGTTTATCATACACTGTCTTGCTGATGTCACTTACCCTAAGTCTATTCCACTGATCCTCCCTTCTGTCTCTTAGCCAGTACCATACCGTTTAGATGACCGCTACTTTATAGTACAGTTTAATATCTGGTACTGCTAGGCCCCCTTCTTTCACATTTTTTTCATTATTTCCCTTGATATTCTTGAACTTTTGTTATTCCAGATGAACTTTGTTATAGTTTTTCCTAATTCAGTAAAAAAGTTTTTTGGTAGTTTGATAGGTATGGCACTAAATAGGCGCCATTTGGTTAGAATTGTCATTTTTATTATATTAGCTCGTCCTACCCATCAGCAATCAATGTTTTTCCAATTGTTTAGATCTAGTTTTAATTGTTTGGAAAGTGTTTTGTAGTCGTTTTCGTATAATTCCTGTGTTTGTTTTGGTAGATAGATTCCTAAGTATTTTATATTGTCTAGGGTGATTTTAAATGGTGTTTCTCTTTCTATCTCTTGCTGCTGTGATGTGTTGGAAATATATAGAAATGCTGATGGTTTGTGTGCATTTATTTTGTATCCTGCAAATTTGCTAAAGTTGTTGATTATTTCTACAAGCTTCTTAGTTGATTCTCTAGGATTTTTTAAGTAGACCATCATATCATCTGCAAAGAGTGATAGCTTAGTCTCCTCATTGCCTATTTTGGTACCTTCAATTTCTTTTTCTTCTCTAATTGCTACTGCTAGTGTTTCTAGTACAATGTGAAATAATAGAGGCGATAGTGGGCATCCTTGTTTCACTCCTGATCTTATTGGAAAGGCTTCTAATTTATCCCCATTGCATATGATGCTTGTTGATGGTTTTAGGTATATACTGTTTATTATTTTTAGGAAAAGTACTTCTATTCCTATACTTTCCAGGGTTTTCAATAGGATTGGGTGCCGTATTTTGTCAAAGGCTTTTTCTGAGCTTCAGTTCTGAAGGAACTCCCATCCTCTTCACCTTCCTCTATAAAAGCAAACCTTAGTAGACCCTCAGAACTACAGTTGTTATCATGTATAAATACATAACTATATGCATAGTGTAATTTAAAGGGTATTAGATAGACCATCCTTTCCCAAAATGTTTTCTTCACTGTTCAAAATTCTTCATTTAGAAATTCTTTAGTGTTAAATTTTTTTCTTTCATCTTGGTGCTAGGCATGGTGGTACATAACTATAATCCCTGTTACTGGAGAGGCTGACGCTGGTGGTTCTCTTGATTGGGAGCTCTGAACTACAGTGGGGCTAAAGATGATAGAGTATTCACTAGGGCTGCTAGGAATGAGGTCACCACCTGACTGCCTAATAAGGGCATATTTAAATAACATTTGATAAGTGACTATTTTGTATAAGACAAAAGGCAATGTATAATTAACTCCCAAATGAATGAAATTGGCCTATTTTGGAAACAGAGGAGCAATAAACTTCTTACTTGATCTATAGTGGAATTGGGCTTATGAGTAATCACTGAGTTTCTATCTTGGATGAGATAAGAAGACTTAGTCTAAAAACAAAGTTATAGAGGGGAGCTAGGTGGTTTAGTGGCCTGAGAGTCAGGAGGTCTTGTGCCCAAATCTGGCCTCAGACACTTCCTAGCTGTATGACCCTGAACATTAACCCACACTGTCTAGCCTTACCACTCTTCTGCCTTGGAAACAATACATAATATTGATTCTGAGATGAAAGGTAAGAGTTTTTTAAAAGGAAAAAAGAAAAGAAAATTGTATCCTTATAACATATAGAAACATGTATGTGTGACTAACACATTAAATAATTATTAGTCATTAATTCCTTAGTCTGAATTAGATTGAATTAAAAATAACAAGTTATGAGAAAAGCAAAGAGAAAAATATAGGAACAGAGCACAGAATACTCCCCATAAAGAAAGCATGCTACGGTGGTAACTCTGAACATCTAAGTGTCAGCAGAAGGGTATTGGGAATATGGAGAGAAAAGATGGTGGTGGGGGGAATAGGAGGAGGCCAAAGATAAGCTTCATCTGCTTAACAGTTTTGCCAAGGGCTGCCCCTGCTCGGGCACCTTGATGAGGAATATGTTCTCACCTTCAACAAGCAGCATTGCGGAAAATCAGTCTAACAATCCATTGTTATGAATTTCATACTTACTCTGGGGACTGAAATGCAATCCTCATTGTGGGAGAATGCTGTAATGGAATCTTGGGTGAGAACATTACAGGGCAATGTCTTAGGTGTATTTAGGCAGAGGCAGAATCCAAATAAAAGGCAGCAAGCATTTAAAACCTCCTCCTGCCTCTAATGTTCTCACTAATGATCCCAATGAAAATGAAATTGTTTGGTATTGATATGCATGTCATACGCATGCTCGACAGAAGCCCCTGTAATTTGGCATTAGTTAAATGTACCATTAAAATGAAGTGTTCGCTAAAGAGCGGCATTGTCGTTTACCAACCTTGAAAGCACTTGCTGAAACTATATTAAGCTTCTCAAACTGTATTAAGCCACCCCCACTCTAGGTTTCTTGGTGTTCTGTGTCATGCTGATTGAAATCCTTTGAGGGGAGAAGGTAGAGCCTAAAGGACACTGGACTTCTGTTTACTTTTTAACCTTGGGGATTCAGTTGGTTTTTCTTGAGGAGGATGAAAAAAATGAGGCTCAACAATAAAGCGGGTATGCCCATGTGAAGGGCCTGACCCTGGGCAAAAACATTGTGTCTGGAAAGTTTATATTCCTGATGCTACAACTTTCTTTCTTTTGCTGAGCATCCAGGGCCATAGGGCTGCCTCAAATTCTCTTCTGTCAAGGAGGAAAGGAATCTAAGAAATTAAAAGATGAGATGTCATCAAACTGTTTTTACATCCTCCCACTTCTCACTTTTTCTTCATAGTTCTTTTCATTTTTGGGCATTACCATCTGTCCCTACCTTCTGCCCCATAAGTATGTGGTATCATCTTATTACTCCCTTGACCACCCAGGACAGCAATTGCAGTGACCCACTGAGGTTTGTACTCCTCACGTTTTGCTGTGGCTAGCACTAGGGCTTGATGGTGAGTGGTTGGGGGTGTACTTGGGATCTGGAGAATAAGTAGATATCCTGGGGCAAGGTTAATAATTTGGGACAGACTCAGAAGAGAGAAGTTGAAGGAAATTTGGGCTTGTAGCCTGAGTACCAAGGGAGCCACAGCATCAGGTAACTGACAGGATACAGGGTGGACAGAAAGGAATATTGTGGTGGGTCAGAGGGAGATGTGAACTAGGATAATTGGATTGCAGGTCTTAGGTAGCAATGACATCCCAAGAGGCAGGGTGGTTAGAATTTCAGTCCTCACGAGGACTATTGAGAGCTAAATATGGTCCTAGTTTCCTAGGAACTGAGGTATGAAGTGGCAGGTTAATAAGAGAGGGACTTGATGCAGGGGAATAAGTGAGAGTTTGGCACCAAGTCTAGGATACAAGTTATAAAATCTGTCATATTGGATACTTAAAGTTCATTTGCTAAAATCAAGGTATAAGATTAGTCAGAAAGGGACTAACAAAAAAAAGTGATCTGATAGCAATCTCTCTGAGTGATAGACCCCAAAGTTCCATTTTCCCTTCCTAAGCATCAGTTGGTCTTAGAACTGGTGGAGGACTGAGACTATAGGCAGGAATTAACAGGCCCTACCTGGAGGGCTTCAGAGTTAGGAAGCCAGGTCTGTCATTACAATTGTGAGTTCGGGACTTCTGACCCCACATTTTCTACTCAAAATATACTTGGTTTGCATTCCATTCTTTAAAAAGGAAGTCAATTTTTCCCAGATTACATCTATACAATTTTTAATAATTGTTTTCTTACATTTTGCTTTTTTGACTTTTTAAATTTTTTTGACATTTTTCCATTTTTCTGACATTCTTTCCTCCATACCCTCCTTCCCTCTCTCCAAGATGGCAGGTAATATGATACAGGTCATATATGTATTACCATACAATATATATTTCCATGTCTGTCATGTTGTGAAAGAAGACACATATTGCATACACTGGAGAAAAATTCATGGAGTAAATAAAGTGAAAAATGGTATGCTTCAATCTGCATTCAGATTCTGTCAGTTCCTTCTTGGGTATCTTTTTTTCATCATGTATCCCATTCTTGTAGGACCATGCTTTCAGTGACTTATCTCCCAGAAAATCAAAGAGCAAGGTCTCTGAGGTAGTAGAATATGAGAGTAAGCTTTTTTGGGAGAGGTATGTATTAAGTGAAACAAAAAATCAAGATACTGTCTGGAGGTAATGTTTGTGTATGTATGCATGTGCATTCATGTGCATGTGTGTGTAGGTGGCAGTAAGGAGCAGAAGAGCATCATCAGGATATGGGTATTTGAAATAGTGCTAAAGTCACTTCTCTTTTCCTTGTCTTATAAACACTAGAATAGACAGAATAAAAGGTTAGAATTCTGAGATAAACACAGAACTGGAAAGGACCCCATTGATCATCTTCCTCTGTTCCTCCGTTCCTCCGTTCCTTCGTTCCTTCGTTCCTTCCTTCGTTCCTTCGTTCCTTCCTTCGTTCCTTCGTTCCTTCCTTCGTTCGTTCCTTCCTTCCTTCCTTCCTTCCTTCCTTCCTCTCTCTCCTATATGTCTTGATATGTAACGTTTTAAAGATTTGAGATGAGATACTCTCTTCCTGACTGAAATCGAGCAATTCTGTTTTCCCATTTCATGAATTTCTGGGATGCCAGAGCAAAGGTAATTCACTTGCTGCTGTCTGTGCCCTTTACAAGATTGGCATCATTAGACTGACTGAACTCTTTAGGATATCTGGAGAAATTGAGACTAGGGTTATACATTAAACATCCCTTTGTCCTTGGAATCTTCCCAAACCTTACTAACCTAGGTTCTTTCTATCTAGCCTCCTTTATTCACTTGTCTTTTATTTTTTTGATAGTGATGAAGAGACGGAGCCTACAACCCTTTTGTTTCCTATCAACTCTGGGACCTCCTTTTCCTCTTTCCCATTCAGTGTTGTGTCCTCTCTCTTTCATCTGGGTGATCTTCCACAAATCTCTCTGAACGATTTCCACACCTTTCCCCCAGTGTGTGATGTAATGGCATTTATCAAGTAGTCAGTCTCATGCACTAAAAAGCCTCTCTTCAATGGACATAGGATGAACCTGGGAAAGAACTTGATATAAAAGAATGAATTTGCAGTGAGCCAAAGGCAGGGAAAATTGACTTGATAAAAGAAGAGAGTTGTCAAATACTTAGATTTTCCTTTGATCCTGAACCCTTTGAAACCTATTTCATACAACAGAGTCAACTTAAATAAATATCTGTTAAAGGAAAAGAGTGTCACTAAAAGGCTAAAATGTCACTGCAACAAGGTTATCCATCTAACGGGTTTCAGAGGTGGAAGATGTATATTATGGTGCTTCTGAAGCATTTAATCTTGGGCAATGGAGGCCCAGTTATTTGTAACTTGATAACAGAATGAAATTGTACAAAGAAGTTACATTTCAAAGGACCAGTTGTTAGATAGGAGATTGAATTCGCAGAGGAGGAAAAAGAGTCCCAGCCACTGTGACGTGATTATCTAGAAAATATAGGATTATAGACAGTATATTTATTCAGATGCAAAAAGGATTGTGCCCCTTGAGAATGGCTGTTGTAATCACTGGGGAGGCTTTTTTATCCAATTTTTTAGTAATCTACGTTTGAGTTGATATTCTGAGTGAATGTTTTGCTGAAAAGGTGTCTGTGTGCACGTGCGTGTGTGCATGTACCCAGCAGTGTCAGAATATCTAAAACTCCTTGAGATACATGAGTCAGGTTGGAATTTTCTCCTCTCAAGTCCTTTTTCAATTCAATTTCACATGTCAAAGCTTTCTTTTCCTTCTTTTCTAAGTTAATTTATAAAATGACACAGGTTTAGAGAATCTAGGGGCATGTTTAATGGTCATAAAAACCACAGCTATAACTGGTGGTGTTTTAAAAATATACTTAGGCTGAACATGGTGGCATATATCTGTAAATCCTGCTACGGGGAAAGCTGAGACTGATGGATCTCTTGAGCTCAGTTCTGAGCTGTTGTCAGGCTAAAACCAGTCAGGTGTCTGAACTCTCTGGCTCCAATACAGAGAGACCCTAGGATAGGAGTCAGGTGGGGTCATCTGACTATCTAAGGAGGGATTGAACAGACGTGGACTCCTTAGGCAGTCTGCTAATCCCCTGCTTTTGGGAGCTTTCCACATTTCTACAAAACTGTGTGATCCACTTGGCTTTAGCCTCCTGCAGTTTAGAATTTCTGTGTTCAAGTGATCTACCAACTTCAGCCTCTTCCATAGTAGGGATTACAGGCATGCACCATCACACCCAGCATTTGAAAGCATAATTCATGGAACCATGTCATTTGTTCAGTAATTGATCTTTATTTCTTAATGTTGTAAATATAGTGGCTTTTTGGAGACAGGCAAAGCAAGACTCCAGAACCTCAGTATAGGACCCCCTGGGAAATATAGTGCATTGTCTAAAAGAGATAGTTCAATCTTTTTTTCTTGGGAAGCGATTGAACCTTCTATATAGATCGGATGGAACTGATCAGGATCTTGAAAATTCTGTAAGTTTTAAAACTAGCCTAAGAAGAGGATGGAGAGGAGTGGACCCAGCACTAGCTGTAGAAGGTGAAAAGACTGTGCATGAGAAGATTCTATAAGCACTGAGGATCCAGAATTTTTCCATTTGCTCCTCTGCTTATGGGAAGAATCCATCTGGGAAATGATAGAACTGTGCTTACACTGAGACACTACTGGGACATGGTAAATGGCTTCTTCAATATTTTTTTTCTTCTGCTTTATCATTACCAGACTAGCATAATTTACTTCTAAATGCTTTCTGTCTTATAAAATTGCCTATCTGCAATCTCAATACCATTTAAAGATTTTCATGCTTTACATAAAAATTACACCTGATCTCGATTGTTTTCTGAATGTGCATCTTTGCAAATAAGAAGTATGAATGTGGAGAAGCTGGTGGCTATTTGAATATACGGAATTTCAGGTCTTGGAGCCATGTCTCTGACCTGGTGTTCAGATTACTCTGATTTGGAGGCTTGGACTGTTAAATTAATAAGTGGTATTTTTTATAGATCTACTCCTTTTACTTTTTTAAAAATTTACTTGTAGAAACAATTTTCAATAATTTTTTCTGACATTTTGTAATCCATAGTCTCCCCTACCCTCCCTCTTCTCTCCCCTCCTTAATGATAAATAATCTGGAATAGTTTATACCAGGCTGTCACACAATACATATTTCCATACTCCCTGTCATGAAAGAAGACATATATTGCACCTACAAAAAAAAACTCTTGAAGGAAATAAAGTGAAAAATGGTATGCTTCCATCAGTATTCAGACTCCAACAGCTTCTTCTAAGGCCATGGATAGCATTTTTCTTCTTGAATCCCTTAGGGCTATCTTCGATCCTTGCATTGCTGTTAATGGTTAATTCTTCACAACTGATCATTATGCAATATTTCTGTTACTATATACAGTGTTCTTCTGGATCTGCTCATTTTCAGTCTGCATCAGTTTATATGTCTTTCTAGATTTTTCTGAAATTATCTTCTTTGCCATTTTTTATGGCACAATAGTATTCCATTACAACCATATACCATAATTTGTTCAGCCATTCCCTAATTGATGAATATCCTCTTGGTTTCCCATTCTTTGCCTTTACAAAAAGAGCTGCTATAGATATTTCTGTACATATACATCCTTTTCCTTTTTCTTTGATTTCATTGGGAAACAGACCTAGTTGTGGTATTGCTGGGTCATGAGTTATGCATAGTTTTATGGTCTTTTGGGCATGGTTCTAAATTGCTCTTTAAAATGTTTGTTTTAAGGGGTAGCTGGGTAGCTCAGTGGATTGAGAGCCAGGCCTAAAGATGGGAGCTCCTAGGTTCAAATCTGGCCTCAGACACTTCCCAGCTATGTGACCCTAGGCAAGTCACTTGACCCCCATTGCCTGCCCTTACCACTCATCTGTATTGGAGCCAATACATAGTATTAACTCCAAGACAGAAGGTAAGGATTTAAAAAAAAAATAAAATGCTTGTATTAGTTCACAGCTCTTCCAACAGTGTATTAGTGTCCCAATTTTCCTACATCCTTCCAATGTTATCATTTTCCTTTTTGGTCATATTTGGCAATCTGATAGGTGTGAGGTAGTATCTTGGAGTTGTTTTAATTAGCGTTTATCTAATCAATAGCAATTTGGAGGATTTTTTATGACTATAGATGGTTTCAATTTCTTTATCTGAGAATTGCCTATTCATGTCTGTTGACCATTTATCAATTGGGGAATGACTTGTATTCTTAAAAAATTGAGTCAGTTCTCTATATATTTGAGAAACAAGGCCTTTGTCAAAGCTACTTGCTATAAAAAAATCCCCCCCTCCAGTTTGTTGTTCTGCTTCAAATCTTGGTTGCATTGGTTTTGTTTGTAAGAACCCTTTTAACTTTAATATAATCAACATGGTTCATTTTACTTCTTGAAATGTTTTCTTTGTCCTGTTTGGTGATAAATTTTTCCTTTTTCCATATGTCTGATAGGGAAATTATTCTGTGTTCTCCTAATTAGTTTATAATATCACCTTTTATATTTTTTTATTATTATAAAAAAACCCCAAACCTCTTAACTTCTATCTTAGGATTAATACTGTGTATGGGTTCCAAGGCAGAAGAGCAGTAAGGGCTAGGCAATGGGGGAATGGGGGAAGTGAATTGCCAAGGGTGACACAACTAGGAAGTGTTTGAAGCTGTATTTGAACTCAGGACCTTCCATCTCAAGGTATGGTTCTCAATCCACTGAGTTCTCTAGCTGCTCACTTACTCTTTATTTCTAAATCATGAATCCATTTTGACTTTAGTTGATGTGAGATGTGAGTCTATGTTTATTATGATTATGCCATATTGTTTTCCAGTTTTCCCCAGCAGTTTTTGTCAGATAGTGAGTAATTCTCCCCAAAGCTTGGATCTTCGATTTGTTGAATACTAGGTTATTATGGTCACTTAATGCTATGTGTTTACCTACTGTGAACCCCCAATTATTACATTAATTAACTATTTTATTTCTTAGCTAGCACCAGATTGTTTTGATGGTTGCCACTTATAATGCTGTATGAGATCTGGTATTTCAAGGCCTCTTTCTTTCATATTTTTTTCATTAATTCTCTTGATATTCTTGATCTTTTGTTTTTGCTATTATTTTTTCTAGCTCTATGAAATATTTTTTGGTAGTTTGATTAGTATGGCATTGAATAGGTAAAATAATTAAGGCAGAATTGTTATTTTTTTGTACTGACTTGGCCTATCCATGACTCATTAATGTTCTTCCAACTGTATAGGTCTGACTTGTATAAAAAGTATTTTATAAGTGTTTATATAGTTTCTGGATTTGTTTTGGTAGGTAGACCCCAAGGTATTTTATATTGCCTACAGTTATTTTAAAGGGAATTTCTCTTTCTCTCTTTTACTATTGGACTTTGTTGGTGGTAAGTTAAAATGCAGATGATTTATGTGGGTTTATTTTATATCCTGCAACTTTGCTAAAATTGTTTATTGCGTATGATCCTCATGATATATTGCTATAATATCCTTGCTTTTATTTAATTAAAATTTTTTTGCATCAATAAAACCCACCTGGTTATTGTGACGTATTCATTAGGGAGATTGTTCTAGTTTTCTTTCTCTCTTTTTGCTCTTTCTGATTTAGGTATCAATATCATATTTGTGTCATAAAAGGAGTTTGATAGAATTCCTTTTTCATCTATTTTTTCCAAATTGTTTACATAATATTCAAGTTAATTGTTCTTTGGATGTTTGATAGGATTCACTTATGAATCTTTCTGGCTGTGGGATTTTTTTCATGAGGGTGTAAAGCCGGTGTCTCTAATCAAAGGACTTTTAATCCCATTGAAAAATAATTTACTGAGCTCTTGCCACATGCCAACACTGAGCCAAGTGCTTAAAATACAAGAACAAAAATGAGTAACTTCCTTCAAATAGTTTTCATTCTATTGAGTAAAAATGATATGAACATAGGTAAGTATTTATAAAATTGTGGAAACAGACAAAGCTTTGCTGCCCCCTTCCCCCTTTAGAATATTAAGAAAGCATTTAATAGTGACTACTTTGAAGTCTTTGGTCTAATTTGAAAGAGAAAACTTATGAGTCTTTTTTGAAGTTCAAAACCAGCATCCTGGTAGTTTCCTCTCTCTCTGATCAGCCAGGAAAATCTGTTGCACTGAATTAGGGGAGCAACTGGACAAGGTCAAGGGGCCCTTAACTGATATCAAGGGGCCCTTAACTGATATACTTAAGAGTTGGAATTCCTCTCCCAATACTCTGAAGAAATTATTACAATGATCCAACTAAGAGAATGAAGACATCTCTTGGATATAGGAGACACTTTGATGGAAGTGGTCATTTAAAGAATGCTATCATCATTCTACTTTTGCTCACTTAGTTCTCTATCAGTTCATAGGTTTTCCCAGTTTTCTTTGAAATTATCTATTCTATCATTTCTTATAGCATAGTAATATTCCATTACACTCATAAAATACAATTTATTTAGCCATCCTCAAAAAGAAATATACCCTTTTAGTTTCAAATGTTAGGTTATTTTTAATATTTTTTGTCCATATAGTATAATAATGAAAGCAAAATATTAAATGTAACATTAATTAAAAAGAAAATTTGTTGTGGTCACCATTTAAAAATTAACTCTTAAGTCGCGAGTCTATTCGTAGCTCTTAATAAAGTTTTAATCAAAATGGAGATAAAGCAAAAAGAGGGAAATATAGGAAGGAGATAGAAAATATTACCTAGCTAAAATACCCTAAGCTGCCAAGCTGCTTAAGCCTCCATAGCCAGCACCAGCCCTGATGCTCCAGACTATCTTCTACTGCAGCACCAAACCCTAGAGGGCTAGGTACATTTGCAAAATGGGATTCAGGGTAGGACAAACTTAGGGAATGGATTTCTATCTACATAATAGATAATTTTCTTCATGTTCTGATTTCTTTGGGAGAGTATAGGTTAAGTGGTGGCATACCTGAACCCAAACTTTTTTGGCAAAATTCCAAATTGTTTTCCAGAAAGGCTGGACTAGTGCATAGCTCTGCCAACAATGCAGTAATGTGCCTGTTATGTAAAAATTAAGCCAGTAACCAATGTTTGATAGAAGGGAGATAGAGAAAGTCTGTATGGTTAGTCTCTCTTCCAGCTCTTCCCTGAGGCCAAATATACACTGGGAGACTTTAAGGGGGTGTTACCCTGGAACTGGGTAACCTGGATGGTTGTGCTGCCCCAAAGGAGTTGGGGGTGAGGCTTCCCTATAAGACAAGGTATGTGGTACCCCAATTCGATTCTGAATAAGGACAGGGTTCACACAAACCTCCCCCCATCAGTTAATTTCACAGTGGGGGGTGGTGGTATGACTTCAAGATGGAGGCAGCCAGACCAAGCTGTGGTTCCCTTCTCCCTCATTGTCTCTCAGGCACTCTGGAATGCTATCTGACTGATGAATTGCTTTTATTATTCGCAATTCAGGGATTGGGGAAAGGGGTGAAGGGCAGAGGGATTTGGGGTGCCCTCTTCTCTATTTCTATGGGGTCTGTCACTTAGGAGGGAACCTTTGGGGATCCCACTCCTAAGCTTCTTCCTCTGTTCCTTCTCCTTCTGTTTTTGTTTCTAGTTTTCTGTTTCTATCCTTTTCAATAATTGTAAGTTTGACTAAAAGGGGGTCTCTTAGCAAGGTTGGATAATGGGAGAAGGAGACTAAGAGATTTCTCCCAAAATGGAATCCAAACTTAGCTGTCTTGATGGTTGAAGTCTTGATGGGTGAGATGTGATGGAATGGCTTTGATCAGGGAATCAGGGTTTCAGTTTCCAAGACAAATCCTCAGGAAACCCTCAGGACTGGATCTGAGCTGGGATGTCTTCATCCTCTCTCTTCCCAGTCCTCTGCCCAAAGACTTCTCCTTCCCTTCCTCCTCAGAGGAATTCCCAGAATCCTTTCTGATCTCAACTGTCAGCAACTGTTAGCAACTGACTTCTCTGGCTCCTTTTGTTCTATCCCCCTTGCACAAATCCTATCCTTACAGTTATCCTCCAGCTCCAACATTTCTTATTTTCTTCTTTTGTTGTCATTGACAGTCTGATTGGTGTGGAAACTCATAATTGCTTTAATTCTTATTTTCTTAATTATTAGGATACAATATTCTGCAAAAATATAGTCCAAATTAAGGGAAACTGATGAAAGCACAATAAAATCATGTAATCAATACTATTTACATTTAAAATAACACATGTAATATATATACATATATATATATACTTATTATATATATATAAATAAGAAAGTTGCCAAAGTTTGGGTTCAACTATGCTACTGCTTAGCCTATCGTCTATACTTTACATTATGCTATACCTATACTATAATATTTTGTATATACACATGTATATTATATATTAGACTACATAGCATAAAATATCTTGTTTTCTTTTTTTGGTCTAATTGGCAATGTTTTCTTCCAACATTTGGGACTTTTCATTGATAGAATAGGAATCTTAAAAACTAGAATCATAAGAGATGTAGATGTAAAATACAGAGTGGATTTCAGTTTCTGGGAGACTCTGGTGCAGCTAAAATGGTGACGTGAGGTACAGACTCATAGAGGGTTATGCTGAAGCATGAAAGAGTGTGTGGCTCTGAAGATGAAATTTGGAAGAATTTCTTGCTGTCATTTGGAGGTCGTCTCAAAGAACTCATACATATACTAGCTGTTTAAGGAAAATGTCTATAAATAAATATATTATGAGAGAAGGCCCAAATCCTGTAACTTATTTTATTGGGTAAACTAACCAAATGTGAGAACAGTTAAGCTCCAACCTTATTCACTTTCTCAACCTTAACCTTACTTTCTAGGGTTGACTTTTATATAAATCCTGTTTTGAATTGGACTAGGTTTTTTCTCTGGCCCTTGCTCATACCACGGTCATTTCTGTTTGCATGTCTGCTCAGTTCTATTCAACAAATATTTATTAAGCACATATTCAGCAATGCATAAGGGTCTGAGGGATTAAAAAAATAGGCCCTGTTCCAAGGCACTTAATATTTTTGAAAGATATTATTTCCCTTAGTGGAGTACTCTCTCTTCCTCTTGTCTACCTATGCAAATACTATCCTAACTCTGTGTCTTGCCTCCTCCAATAAACTTCCCTTCACTGCCTTAACCCTTACCCAATTCTACCTGTCTTATACTCTCACTGTATTTCTGCTCTGTACCACATATTTCCTATATATATCCATATTTTCCTATATATATTCCTTAACTCTCCAACTAAATTGTAAATACCCATGAGGTCAGAGAATGCATCTTATATTGGATATCCTCTATAGCAGTGAAGTCAAATGAAAATGGGGCAACTAAATTGTACATAAAGATCCTCGGACTGCATATTGACTCAGAAAATCACATATGGACATTATTTATGTTCTACTGTATTTCTATTTATTTTGGCAAATATTTCCCAACTATATTTTAATCTGGTTCTGTCCTACTTGGTCCCACCAAAATGTAGCCAGCTGGCCCAGTTTGACACCTCTGGGTTACAGCACCCACCCAGCTCAGGGCTTTACACAAAGAAGCTTAATAGTTGTGGAATTAAATTGAAAACATCTCTGACTTGGATTCTGCATTACCTGGCACCATTTTTTAGATTACATAGCTCTTGAGACCCTGATAGAAAGCAGGGAAGGGAAGTGTTATTCAAAATGTTAGAAACATATTAGAGTTAAGAACCTAAAAAAAGCAAATTTGCTGAACAAGAAAATGTTGAGGGATTGTAATGACAGGGCTCTGTGTTGGGAACATTGGTTTTGTGCACTAATTGTATTTTAAAGTATTTAACAAAAGCAATTTAAAATGTTGAAAAGGATAAATTGCCCGCCCTATCCCAGAGTCTCCAAATGTATGTTCCTTATTCTCAAATTTAAGATTCTACAGGGAATGCTGACAGAGCTAATTAGTAAAGGGCCAGATTTCTCAGTGGCTAAAAGTTTTGCTTGAGCAGACATTTCTGAATGGGCCCTAAGCAGAGGATTTGGGGAAAGTTAGTTGAGCAGAGTTTAAATTAGTTTGAGAATATACCTACACCTGCATCTCAGAAAGAAGAAAATTCAGTGAATAGGAGAATCTGGGGGAACCCCAAATAAGACTATTTGGGGGACAGAGAAAAATATGGGGCTTGACTTTAAAAAGACTGGGAAGTTAAAGAAATTTCTCATAGATATCATCAGTCTCCCCATTTTTGTGCCCTTTCCTACCCTTTCTTACTGAGGTAGCCTAAGCTAGTGCAAAGGCACTGAACTTGGAAGATGAAGACATAGATTTAAGTCCCACCTTAGAGACTTCTTAGTTGTATGATGCTGAGCAAATCACTTAATTCCCACACTTAATTCCCATCTGTAAGATGGGGAGGCTGAATTTGATGGCCTCTAAGGTAATTTTTTTTAGCTCTAAATTGATTCTTTTATGATTCTTCTTAATAGTTTGTCTTCCCCAATACCCAGAATCTTTATGACCTCTCTAGGCTTTCTGGAAGCACTAACTGTGGAGCCTGACCAGGCCTTTCCTTATAGGAATTATCTGATTTGGTATTTTGGGCATGTGGGTATTATCAAACTCTGCATCTCTTGCTTTCCCCAATTTCCACACCCCTCAATTCTTGTGCTTTCTCTCTGTTGATTATGACCAATTTATCTTGTATATAGCTTGTTTGTCCATTGCTTTTTGCATGTGCTTTCCAATTAGACTGTGAGTTTCATGAAAGCAGGGACTGTCTTTTTCCTTTCTTTATATTTCCAGAATTTAGCATGATACCTGGAACATAGTAGGTGCTTAAAAATGTTTGTTGACTGACTGGGTCTTCCCATTGTGTATTTTGTTCTACAGGGAGCTCCTTATTCAATTCTGTCAAATATATATTTATTGGGGGCATCTGGGTGGCTCAGTGGATTGAGAGCCAGGCCTAGAGAAAGGAGGTCCTAGATTCAAATCTGGCTTCAGACACTTCCCAGCTGTGTGACCCTGGGCAAGTCATTTAACCCTGATTGACTAGCCCTTTCTATTCTTCTGCCTTAGAACCAATGCATAGTACTGATTTTAAGGTGGAAGGTAAGGTTTTAAAAATATGTATATATATTTATTAAGTGTATGAGTGGTACTAGAACTGAGTACTTGAGACACAAATACAAACACGGAAGATAGTTTCTGCTCTCAAGAAACTTATATTCTAAAGAGAGAAGACAGCATATAAAGTGGAGTAAGAAATTGGGGAACTTGAAATGTTGGGGTGCAAGTGGAATGGATCAAGATGGCTTGTGAGAAGAAAAGTCTGGAGTACTGAGAAAAGTAAAGCCACACTGGGACCCCTTCTGAGAGAATGGTTTGGGTCAGAGTCCCCAATCAGGAGAGCAGGACTTCAGAGTAGAGCATGTTGGGGAGGGGGGAGGCAGTGGTCAGAAGAAGGAGGAAAATAAGGAAGAAGAGAAGGAGAAAGAGGAAGAGGAAGAGAAAGAGAAATCTAGAGGACTGATTGGGAGAAAAATAAACTGGATTGCATTGTGCTATAGGCTAGCAAACAAACTCTGAACTGTAGGAACTTACAAGATCATGGAAGAAAAGATGGTGCAGTGGACAGGGCATTGGATTTGGAGTCAGGAATGCCTGAGCATGTGACCCTGAGCAAGTCACTTAACTTCTGTTACCCTCAGTTTCCTCAACTGTCAAATGGGGATAATATCACTGACTTCCCAGGATTGTTGTGAGGATCAAATGAGATAATATTTATAAAGCACTTAGCACAAAGCCTGGCATAGAGCAAGTGCTAAATAAGTGCTAACTGTTATTAATATACAAAGGAGAGTGTGATAAAGGGCAAAATGCTGTGAGAAATATGAGGAAGGAAAGATCACTTTTATTTGGGGTAAGGTGTTGAGTAAGACTTCATGGAAGAGTGGTGTCTGAGCTGGGCTATGTGGGAAGATAATGGGAAAGAGATAATGGTATAATATGCCTAGAAGACAGAGTGTGTGAAGAGAAGTGATGGGAGATAAGGTTGAAAAGGTAGAATAAAGAAGGTCTTGAATGTCAGGATTTTCTACACCAACATGCTGAGGTATCAGATTCTTGGATTTCAGGATGTCTTCAGCTGTTCGTCTTCATAGGGGTTTGTACATTTCAACAGGACCCTTTAATTCATTAAATTGAAGGCATTAATCACCAAAGGCAGAATATAGGCATTCATTCATTCATTCAAAAACTTTTATAGAGCACTCCTGGTTACAAAGGTCTGGTCCAGGCACTCTGGGAATTATAAAAGATAAAAATAAAACAAAGTATTGGAGCAGCTAGGTGGCTCATTGGATAGAGTGCCAAATCTAAAGATGGGAGTTCCTGGGTTCAAATCTGTTCTCAGACACTTTCTAAATATGCAACCCTGGGCAAGTTACTTAATCTCCATTGCCTAGCCCTTAGTTCTCTTCTGCCTTAGAACCAATACATTCTAAGACAGAAGGTAAGGATTTAAAAAAATAATAATACAAAGTATGGTATGTTAAGTGCCTGAACAGGACAACAAAAGTGCTAGAGGAGTTCAGAGGAGGAGGGAGAGGAGTTAACATTTGAGCTTGGCCTTTACAGTTGGTAAGGAAGATTTGGACAAATAGAACCAAAAATAGAGAAGTGAGGGAAGGAGAGAACTATAGGCATAGGATATCTTTGAGAAATGCATCAGCGGTCTACTTTGGGTAGAATGTCAGTGTATGACAATTGGAATAGTAGGGTGGAAAGGCAGGCTGGAGATATTCAAGGGAATAGAATCCTCCCAGGGTTCTCTCTAATTGAACATTCCTCCACCTTTGCCTTAGACTAGACTCAGTTCTATGCTTTGTCCAAGGAACCACAGTGCATTAGTGGTAAGGCTAGGACAGAAACCAATTCTTGAGTCCCAGTTTGGGAGTTTGGGTTACAAAATGCTGGGTTACGAGGCCTTGTCTTGGAGACACAAATAGGAAATCCTTCTGGGGTCCTTCTCAGTGTGGTTCCTTCTCAGCTACTCTTGGGTATCTAATCTCTTTTGTAGTCATAGAATCATAGATTATATTTGTAGAGCTAGAGGGGATGTCAGATGCCATCTGGTCTAACCTCTTCATATTAGAGATGAGGAAACTGAGGCCCAAGGAGATTGACCCAAGGTCATCCATGTGGCAAACATTGGAAGCATCACAGATGGGCAGTTATTTATTTAAGCCCTCTGTTTTGAAGCCTCATCAATGCTTCTTTAATAAACCAAAGCCAAGTCACTCCAAATTCAAGGCAAAGACATTTTGCATTCAAAGCAGAATAACAATGGAATTAAATCAGGTATTAAAGCTCCCAGCACCCATTCCCAAATGGCTGCCATATATCCTCTCAACATGATGTCTCTTGGGGAGCACTAGCCACATTTCCAATTAAACCCTTGGCCTTCATAACACAGCTGTAGAGGAATACAACAGTTACTTCTGGCAGATGTTAGGGAACCTCCCTACAGGCTAGCAAGTGCTGTCAGTTGCCGAATTCTGTCTGTTCCCAGCAGCTGGCTTCTCGTTGCTGGCTCCCCACGGCTGCTTCCTGTGGTTGGTCTCATCATTTCTCTCCCTAGCCTCCATTTGAATCTCCTACGGCTCTAAATTTCATGCATGTTTCAGCATGGCAGAGACCAAAGTTCACTAGATTTAGAATCAGAGGACCTGGGTTCAACTTCTACCTTTGGGGAGTCCTTTATTCCCGGTGTGTCGCTGACCAAATCACCTCACTACTCTGAGCCACAGCTTTGACCTATATAAACTTAGCGGAATTAGATAGCCTCCAATGTCCCTTCCAATTCTAAAGCTTTGATCCTGCAGCAAAGATCTGTCCTCACTCTCTTCACCACCACTCATCCTGGCAAGTCAGAGTCCTAGAGCTTGTCCTCTACTTGTCCCCTCAGGGATCTTGGGAAAACCCTGAGTTTTGGTGGGTTATTTTCTAATACTATAGCTCATGAGCCCCTACCAGTATGCATCCTGCCATGATTGTCAGTTAATAATCAATTAGGCAATAAGACTTATTTAGCTTTTAGAAATAGATATTTACTAAAGTGTTTAAGAACAAATGGTATAAAAATTTCCCTGAATAATCTATGACAAACTCTCTTACAAGTACATACAAAGTCCAGAGGGAAAATGTATTAAAGTCTAGGGAGTACATGTGGCAAAAAAGTGGCAACTCAAAGCTCCTGGACATCCTTTGTCTGGAGTCCTAGAGAGAGTCACCTTAGTTATGGAGTATCATTTTTGTTGGGCTCTGTGTAGAGCCTAGGATCTGTTTTCAATATGTCCTTGGCACCTAATGCAGACATTGACATCAGTTGCTCCAAAAATGATTCTCGTAGGATGTTGATAAGAAGATGGGGAGCCTAAAAGTGTCCCAATCCTTTGAAGCTTAAAGGGTCATCTTTCAGTCAAAGAAAGATGATGGAGATATAGGCTGAGGCTAGGATACTAGCCTTCTCCCTTCCAAGTGGTTCCTTTTCAGAGGCAACTCTCTCTCCTAACTCAATGCTCCTTCACATCCCTTGGTTTTTTTCTTCACATCCCCAGTTTTTTCTGTGGGGCCTTTTACTCAAGACTTACTGGGCACTAACAAATTTTTCACTAAATCAAAAGAGATTTCTTGTTGTCCTTGGGGAAGTATCCAGGACAGGATCACATCTAGATATATTCTGACCTGATAACTGTATCACTTCAGCATCTCACCACTTTAAGTGGGGCGAGACAACTTGGTTGATTTATCCAATCAATCCTCAACCTTGTAATCCTATGATCTGATGACTTTCTTGCCAGCCCCCTCCTCCCCTACCTATCCTCAGAGAATGAGAGCTCACTTTTTTCTTTTTTCTTTCTACCTTGTGTATGGATTCTAAGGCAGAAGAGTAGTAGAGGGTAGGCAGTGAAGCTTAAGTGACTTGCCCAGGGTCATACAGGTAGGAAGTGTTTGAGGGCAGATTTGAACCCAGGACTTTCCCCATCTCTAGGCCTGGCTGTCAGTCCACTGAACCACCTAGTTGCCCCCTCTAGTGTCTTTTAAAACTTCTTAGCTTTAGGAGTCTACACCATCCAGTCCTTAGGTGATATTTCCACATTTTGGGATCCCTGAATTGACTTCTGAAGGATATATTTGAGATTTATCTTGAACAAGGATCTCAGATGCAGCTTCCACAACTGATAGAAACACATAATGTTAGACACCTTGCAGTCCAATCAAACCCTCATTCTGTCTCCTCCCAACAGTTACAGATGAAAAACTGGAACTTAGAGAAATGCCACGACTTGCCCAAAGTCATTCAACTAATAAGGGTCATTAGTCCTCCTGAGCCAACAAAATCCATCTTCTTCCCAGGAAACCTCAGAGGCTTAAAGGCTGCCTGCCTGCCCTCTGATGGCTTTGAGATCGTCCAGCTTAGCATTGCTGTGACAACCTTGCTAGGAGTTAATCCACTAATGATTCTCTGCATGAAGAAGTACTTAATGACATCTGTTCAGAATCTGTTGTTCCTTAATTTGCACTTGGGCTCCTCAGCCCATCATCATCTGCCACATATTATATGTAGCAAATTAAGAATTTATATACTCCAGGTACATCCCCTTGTCTGGGAGCTCACGGTGGGGGCGGAGAGAACTGCTTCTAAAATTGAATCCCTCCTCCCTACCCGCCCCTTTTCATTTAGAGATTTAGCCACATATTGAACTTTAATTTGGGAAGGACAAATGACTCCAAGGTAATAAGTTCTGTGGTTTGGAGATCGGCAGCACGAGAATAGTGTCATGTCCCAGCCTAGAGCCAAGAAACTTGTGTAGACTAGCAAAGCCTAGAGCAGTGTTAGGGTCCCTGCCAGCTTCTATGGGACCCCAGCAGGCAAGCAAAATCATTTGAATTAAAGCAGTGCCCTAGGTACCTGCCTTCAAATTGAGGGCAATGCAGTGGCACTGTGCATTTATAACTATGGATTTTCTACCCTGCAGGTGCCAATGTTTTCCCTCCATAGGGCTCCGAGCACTTTATGAACACGATCCCATTAATTTTCACCACTCCCAAGTGGCTAGGCCTAGATGACAATTATCATTATTAATTAGCAGCAATATTTACTTAATGTTATGTATAGAACAACTTGCAAGAGGGGCTGCTGCCTCAGAGCTTCCTCTAGTCCATCCCTCTTGTCCTACACAGGAAGAAACAGTCCCAAAGCGGGAAAGCGAGTTACCTAAAATCTCATAAGTGAATATTTTCCTCAAGGTCAAAAACATTTGATAGGTTCATAGGTCTAAATCTGGGAGAGATCTCAAAGGCTACTGAGTCTAATTTCCTAATTTTGCAGAGAAAGAAACCAAGGCCTAGAGAAATGATATGATTTCCCCAGGTCACACAGATATTAAGTAGCATAAGTGGGATTGGAATCCAGGTTCTCTGCCTCCATTATTAGTTCTCTTTTCCTTTGCCTTACTATCTCCCTACTGTACTATATCGCCTCCCTTTATATTGGTGATTTGTTTCAGACATATTTTGTTGGCATTCTCTATTGAGCCCCTTTCTAGGCTCATTCTCCCAATTCCCATTTATATTAGTGGGCCAGCTTATATTAAAAAGGACAGTTAACAACTCTGGAGGTATTTGGGGTAACCCTAGAGTTAAGGATCATTTCTTTAATACTGTTGCTTAGGAGCCCAACTAGTATGTTTTTCTTTGATTACCTACTAGCCAACTATAGCTAACTAAATTTTAGAGGCAGGTATTTGCCTAGGTAGAATAGTAAGAACAATGGATATTCCTTTACCCCTAATCAAGGGCACATTCTTCCACTAGTATACCAAGAGTCTAGGAAAAGATGGGCTCCTGCTCACAAAGTACATTTGGCAAAGGGACAATTCACAGCTCCTGAAGGGATAAAAGACTTTCTTTTTTCATAGAGTCCTCATGAATCTCTCCCTCCCTTCAGGGCTCTGAGATTCAGAATTCTTGTAGAATCTGAATGTGCCTCTCCTCAGCTGAATAAGAAGTTCAGTTGCCTGAAAGTTCCTTTCCTAAGGATGTGTCTTGTTTGAGTTCTCTCATCTTCCCTGGATACTTTGCTACTGGTCAGGTCTCTCTGATGACATTGCCAATGTTGGGTTTGGGAGGGGAGAGAGACTATTGACACTTACTGTGGGCTCACTACCTCTCCCATCCCTTGTTGCCCTCTGGTACATTCGCAAGAGATCCGTTTCTCATGGCTCTCCAGAAGTCAGGATCATGAAACAGTTGCTAGAAATGCTGGAATCTTTTCTTGCATATCTGGGTCTAGAGAGGCCCAGAGAAAAAGTCATTGATCATGGAGTCTTTGGCATTGTTAAATGGTTCAAAACTAGAAATGTAGGATTAAAAAAAACAAACACCTAACATTCTGTCTTAGAACCATTACTGTGTACTGGTTCCAAGGAGGTAGAGTGGGAAGGGCTAAGCAGGGTCACACACAGCTGGGAAGTGTCTGAGGCCAGATTTGAACCAAGGACCTCCTGTCTCTAGGCCTGACTCTCAATCTACTGAGTCACTCAGCTGCCCCCTATAAAAAGTATGATTAAAAGTAGTTTTATTGATGCATATTTACATGATCATAATTTCACTCAGTATTCTTCCCTATCATAACCATCTAGTATAGCAAAAAATGTTTTTGTAAGACAAAGAAGAAAAAGATCAGCATAACAGATCAGTACATTAAAAAAAGTATACAATGCATAACACTTGTAAACCTAACACCTCTGCAAATGGATTGGCTGGGAGTGTCTTCTCATATTTCTTCTTTTGAGCTTTGCTTGTTCTTTGTAATTTTGCAACATTCACTTTTGATTTTTTTTATTTTTTATGTGTGGTTCTTTCCTTTTACATTGTTGTAGTTTTTATGTATGTTGTTTTTGGCTCTGCTTACTTCATTCTGCATCAGTTCCTAGAGTTATTCCCATGCTTCTTTGTATTTATCACATTTATCTTTTGTCTTTTTACAGCACAGAAATATTTCATTTTGTTAATGTATTATGATTTATTTAGCCCTTTCCCAATAGATGGCATATATTTTGTTTTGAATTCTTTCCTATCGCAAAAATGATGGCTATAAATATTTTGGCATATATAGGGACTTTCTTCTTGTGAGAGACTTTTTTTTGCTATAAGTTTAGTAATGGAACTTCTGGAGCAAGGGTATTTTAGTCACTTTTGAGGATATAATTCTAAACTGTTTTCCAAATTGGCTGTGCTCCACCAACAACGCATCAATGTGCTTATTTCCTCAATACCACTCCAAGATCGATTATTTCTACATTTTATCAATCTGTAAATTTTCTATGTGTTAGGTGGATCTTCTGTATTATTTTGACTTTTAATTTATTATTAGTAGCCATTTGGAGCATTCTTTCACATGTTAAGAGTTTGCAATTCTTTTGAAAACTGCTTATTCATATCTTTTGACCATATACTATTAACAATTATACCTCTATTTCTTGTTTGGTTAAGCATATCTCTCCTAGTTATAGTTTTGAAAGGAACAGAAACATATGATTTATCAATGGAAATAATATTATTAAAGAATCTACAATGCCATTAGCTTTTCTGCTGCATCTTAAGAATCATGAAACCTCTTCATCTAAGTTGATGAAACTTCTTACATGTGTTGTCATCCTGGATTCCTCACTATCTCTCAGCCCCTATATCCAAACTATTTCCCAGACCTACTATTTTTATCCTTTACAATGTCTATTGAACCTGCCCCCTTCTCTCTTTAGTCACTGGTATAGGCCCTCAACAGGCCCCCGAACCTGACTATCACAACAGTCTGCTGATGTTTGTTTGCTTCAGTCTTTCCATTCAATAAACTTCAGTGGATCCCTATTGCCTCTGGGATCAAAGACAAAATACTCTGGCATTCAAAGCCCCTCATAATCTAGACCCCTCCTACGTTTCCCATCTTTTTACACCATACTCTTTTGGTCTCCTGTCTTTTCCACGAACAAGACACTCCATCTCTGGCATTTTCTCTTACTGCCCCCCCCCACCCCAGCTGGAATGCTCTCCTTCCTCTGTTCTGATTATTGACCTTCCTGTCTTCCTTTAAGCCCTGACTAAAATTCCATCTTTTACTGGAAGCCTTCTCCAACCCCTCTTTTTTTTCCTTTTGAAACACAGATTTTATTATTGTCTTTCATTTTTACATAGATTTCTCCTTTTCTCCCAATGTGCCCTCCCTCCTTCTCCAAGAGCCATTCTTTTTATGTATATAATATATGTAACATAACTATAATATAATACATAAATCTTCTTAATTCTAGTGCTTCCATCTTCTGGCTAGCTGGGTGTGATATCTATTCTACATCTGTTGTTTTTAATTTAGATTTCATTTACCTACTACAAAACCCTGTAGGCCTGCAGAAATGTTAAACTCCTTATGCATTTTATTTAAAGCTTACAAATAGGGAGAGATTAAAGGATAGAGTTTCTTAGTTTAAGAAGACAAAAGTTTTGGTCAATAGGAGCTAAGCTGGAGGACAAGCGGTATTTATTAAATATATACAAGCCTGAATTCCTTGAAACATAAATCATGATTTGGTGAGAGTGGAAGGCTGCTAGGGAGCAGCAATATTTGAGCAAATTTATTTTCATTTTTGAACCCAAAGCCGTCATTCTTGACTGACTGAGCTCACAAGAAAAGTCAAAACCCCCTTTTTGCCCCCTCCCCCAGGACCCAGAGGAGAAAACTGAAAGAATGTCATACCTATTCAAAGGAACCCTTTCCTTGTACACTAATTAAGCTAGCTTTGCTTACTAGTGCCACCTGCTGCTTTTATTTATAATAAATACAAAGCAATTTTCTTACAGGAACCTTAACAATTGGGGGAACCAGAAAAGGTCTTTGAGCTTGAGGAAGTCAGGGTTTCCAAGAGACAGATTAGGAGGGAGAGCATTCCAGGCATGGGAGATAGCTCATGTATCTCTGCAGCTTTTGCACTGTCAATCATCCTTTTCTGGATATTCTCTCTTCTCTAGGTTTTCATGACACTACTCTTTCTCCTGGTTTTCCTCCAACTTGTCTGACTACTCATTCTCAGTCTTCTTTGCTGCATTTTCATTCAGATCATTCTCACTAACTTATGTTTCTCTCTCTCTTCTTTTGCCTCTATATTATTTATCTTGGCTAATGGGTAATTCATATTTTAATAATGGTAATTAATGAAAACCACCTTCCAAATTAAAGGGGCCTGACTTCCCTCAGTGGAAGGACTATGTCAAAGCACTTGCTTCAAGTAAAGGATATCCCAAAAGTCTTAGTGAAGACTTAAACTTTAATAGCTTAATATGCCCTATATCAGTAATGGTGAACCTTTTAGAGACTGAGTGCCCAAACTGCACCCTCATGCTGTATATGAGTTGCTCCAACCCTAACCCCCTTACCTCAGGCAGGGGAGGTAGGAAGTGCTTCCATTGGGCTGCTGGGCAGAGGGGTGGGTGATGTGAAAAATGTCCTCAGGCACAATAGAGAGGGGGAAGGGAGCAGCCCCTTCTGACACATGTGCCATAGGTTCACCAACACAATACACTATAACATAATCATTATTTTCAGTGATTCCCTTCCTCCCTTCCTTTGTTCCTTTGTTCATTCGTTCATTTGTTTTTTCTTTCCTTCCTTCCAGAAAAGAAAAACACATGTTAAGACTAAGAATCTTGAGGGAAAACAGAACATTTTGGGGAATATGAAGCAGTCATGTAGCAGTTTACAATAATTTAATAATACTTCTAGATTATCAGGAAATAACAAGATGGCTTTTAATACTGTCTCTGTGGGGTAAAGAAGGTTTCATTCAAATGAAAAAAAGGTGGGTAAGATCTCATTAGATAGTGGGATTTCATCTTCTTTACTTCTGATTTACTTGCTTCTGTCTGCTGAATACATCAAACCTTCCTTCCTGTTTGTTCCCTACCTTTCAGATATTTCTCTTTGCTCCCCTACTTGCTAAGTTCTCTGAAGCATCCCAGACCATTGCCATGAAAGTTTGTTTAAGAGGATAGTGTTTGATGAATTTAAATCAGTCAATTATTACTCCAAATATGCAGCACATCTTTCTTTTAGCTTTGTGAAGCCTACTCAAAGCTGCATCCCATACTCTTTCCCAGTGGAGACAACAACCAACATTATGTTTCTCTTCTTCTGGAAGTAGAAATAAGAGACCTTCAATTTACTTGTGCCTGTGACAATTTATAGTTTTTGAATATGGGATAATGTCTTCATTAGCATTTCTAGTAACACAATCTATGGGAAGAACCTTACTACTATTGGCTAGCTCAGGTGGTATCATTTGCCAACCTCTTTCTCTGCTATGTGACAGACTTCCACCTGTCCATTTCTTGACATTGATTTCTCTTTGTCCCTTCAAGGAAGTTTTTTTTTTTAATTTTTGACTTCTTACCTTAAAACATTTTGTCCTTTCTAATAAACTGGTGTTAGACTCCAGGGATACCTGCATTGAAAAGTAAACAGCTGTTCAGGGAAGGTGTCAGGAAGCTGACTACAGCTATTATTTATGTTTATAGTTTTTGGAGCTTATTTAAGAAATGTCAAAATATACCTTGGTCGCTGGTGATTGTGTTTGGTGTGGTGATAGGCAACTGACCCTTGGGTGTAAAACATGGGGAGTGTGAAAGTAAGGAAAAAGGATCCAGAAGGATTGAGTGTTGCAGATAATAGGAGAATGTAGGAGAGGGAGAGAGAAGCTACTGGAGTGTGACTGAATCAGTGTTAATGAATGTTTGGACATTGCAACTCTGAGGCTTTGTATACCTGGGAGCTGGGGGAACTTTGGAGGGCTGTACCTACTACTAGTGTGGGAGACTTAAGCTATGATTTTTGGGTAGGCATGTGAAGTGAAAAGGTGCTAAGGTTAAGGAAAGGCTAGCTCTAAGACCTGTGTGTGAGCTTTGGGTTCTAGTGCCCTCTACACAGAGTAGTATTTAGTGAGCAGTAATGAAAGAGCCTTATTGGTATGTTTTTTAGCCCCTAATAGTCTTTATCTGTGAAAAGAGAACCTCCAGATTGCAGAGAGTGTGAAAGAAGACTTGAAGAATAGGATGATTAAAATTAACATGACCGGATCTGTAACAGCTGGAGGATAGAAAGGCATCTTTCAGATGATTTCACCCTCTCTGGTAAGGAGGCCAACTCTTATTTGCAGTAGATATAATTGGTGATCATATTGGATAGGAAGACAAGCATTGTAAATACTATATAAGTCATAACAGTTTCCTTGGCGTGTGTATTTATTAGCAACTAATAATCCTTAGTTAGCTTTAGAAATTTTCTATGAAAACTGCTATGGAAACTGCTGTTTTCTGCAAATGTGTCACAGGTGCTCCTGGGAAGTTCGTGTCAACTTAACTTATCTCTTTTCTTCCTTTAGTGGTTACCTTGTAAACTTGTGCCTGTTAGCAATTATGAAATTTTCAAACTCCCCCTTTAATGAGATTAGTACATACAGACCCAATCTAGCCAAGTCTATCCATCCTACTTCTAAAGCTCTTAGTCTGCACAGGAATGAATAGCAAGGGCAATTTCCCACAATATTACACTATTCTCCTATTTTCAAATGTTGCTAAATCTGTTGGTGCTGAACCAGGATCACAGATGCTTGTGGGACTTTTCTGTATTTTTCTTTTCTCTTTTCTTCAAGAACACAGAGTTTCAGGTCTAGGGAGGTCATGGTTTCAAATGTGACCTCAAACACTTCCTAACTGTGGGACTTTGGAGAAGTCACTTAACCTCTATTACCTAGCCCTTATTGCTTTTCTGCCTTGCAACCAATACACAGTGTTGATTCTAAGACAGAAGGTAAAGGCTAAAAAAAGAGTTTACTTTAAGACTTGGCTTAATTGCCACCTTCTTACTTGGATATATCCCCCCTCCCCTAATGATAATTCTATCCCCTCTAAGGTTGCATTTCATGTATTTTCAACTTATATAATTTGTTTTCCTCATTAAAATTCCTATTTGGAATGCAAGTATGTTTTTTTTTCTTTCATCCTTGTGCCTTCATTGCTTAGTGTAGTGACTCACACATAGTAAGCACTCCACAAATGTTTGTTAATTAATTATTTGATCAAAGAAAACTGAGAAACAATTTATTTCAAAATTCCTTTCCCTGAGGATCTCTAAGGGATCCCTTTTTGTTGGTGGGGTTGTAATACTTTTCTCTTCTTTAAACTCTATGAGAAACATAGAAGTACTAGAATCCATGTGAAATGTTTAAGATGAAGGTTGGTCTTCTGTATAACCTTTGAGTGTCTATATCAAGTATTTTGAAGACCCTCATTAACTCCTCTATATGCTAATTGTTGCCTTAAATTAAAAGTTGACAAAATCTTTTATCTTCCATTTGAAATAATGATAGTTGAAATGAAAATACCTGTAGGAGAGGTAATGAATTGACAAATTCATTCTGATTATATGACTGAAGCATGGCAGAAATGATTGATATCAGATTCTTTTCTAAAAATATGTTTTGACAGGATGATAGGGGAATAAGGAGAGGTAGGTACCTGAAGGAGAAACACCTGCTCTGGATGAGGTCTAGAAAGGGTAAATAAAGATTGACTTTGTTTTTTCTATAGTTTTGCCTTGGATGGACTTGCTTAAAGAGCCTCTTCATTACATAAAATGGCATGTAATTCATTACTTATATATTTCGACGAGGTTTCTATTTGGTATTTAAAAGTTATTGTTATGTTTAAATACATTTTATTCTGGATTTTTCAGAATAATCCTAATTTCAAAGTTGTTGACTATGATATGAATGGATAACAATAGTTTTTTAACTTGAAGAGTATGATCACTATATTCATTATAACACTGGCACCAGGGGACATCATTTAGTTGACCAACCTTGTTGGACCAGATATTTCTTGGAAGAAGATGCTATGTTTATAGGACACATTTTACACATGGGATATCTAAATCCACATAGAAATGAGACATGTTAAAAGTGTTGTCACAGTTGTGCACAGATGATGCAAAAAATATGTTAGATAATTTCACTGAAAAAAAGTTTTTTTGATTTGATCAGAATCCTGAGAAATTTCATTCTCAAAGGTCAGTTAAGAAATCTTGACAACCAATAAGTACTTATAAGAGGAATACGATTTGATAAGAACAGGTTCCATCTCCCAGGCCATGGACAGGATAATGAACAAACTACTGTGAGGTTTTTAAGGTAGGATTAGGCAATCACCTGAGCAGGATCTTTTAGGATTGATAGCAATTTTCTGTTGCATTTCTTTGGGGTCAGGTAGTTTCTCATTTTCTCAGTAACTTTTCATTTTGGGATGACAGGTGTATGAGAAGACAGAAGGAATACAGGAGGGCAGTGTTGTAAGTTCTTTTATCAAAATGTACTCCAAAATTGTGGTCAGAAATATTTATATTTGTTATATTTTTACTTTTAGTGTCCCTTTTTCCCTCGTGATATTATAATGCCATATTTTCCCAGTAGTACTTATTTTCTGCTATTTTTGACCATATCTGTTAAGGTGTTAGCTAATTGTTATCTACCTTAATTATACTAATTGTAATGTGTATATTCACAAACCTTCAAGATCAGAAGAAAGTTTTTATAATGGTGTTGTGATAGGCAGTAACATGAAGGAAGAAAGAGTAGAAGACTTTATCTAATGCCTTTTCAAATTTTGCTTTTTAATTGAATGTCTAATCTGTCTCTTAAGAATTATTCTATAACCACCCAACTGGAGATGTTAGAGATGAATGTGATGTCTGAAGGGCAAGGTGTAGGAGGCTCATATGTCCTAGGAGGAAAGAGGGAAGGTTATTGCTATTTTCGGTGTTCTAGAAAGCTAAGTCATTAAACAGTCAGAAGAAATGTGGCCAGTATATGTCAGATTATGGTTAAAAAGAATTCAGAGAGGGTCACGTATCACCTTTAGCAACTTTTTTTGCTTTCTGTATCATCTTAAGATTAGTACACATAGCTCTTTTCTCTTGGCATTTGACCTTATCTTGTATCTAGTTCTTTACCTTGTTTCATCTGCTTTCTTTGTTTTTCAGCATTGTCCCCTTCTTAACTCAGTTTTTGCCACCCTTTAACAGTTACTCTCTTGTCATTGCGTTTCTGGAATTATTTTGATACTGGCATTCTTGATATGACTTAAGGCAATGTCCTGTGCACTAGAGATCATTGTATAAGGTTATTCCACCATTCTGACTCCTTCTTGACCTCTCTGCACCATTAACTAATAGAAAGACCATTGGACTAAAATTAGGAGAATTGCATTTAATGACCTTAACACTATTGACCAACCCTGTGACATTGGACAAATCACTTAATATCTTTGACCTTTGACTGCTTTACTTCTCAAAAGGAGATAATGATTACATCATCAATTTCAGGTGAGAGTATTTAGCAATAAACACATTGAATCTTAAAGCATTGTTCAAATAAGTTTAATATTGTTGTTATTGTAGTAAATGCTACAGAGAAGGAGCAGTTATCCTACTTCTCGGAGTGGCAGTGTGAGGTAGTATGGATGCAGTGATGGAATTAGGAAGAACAAGGATCATATCTTGCCTCAGAGACTATGAGATTTGAAGACTCAGATCCCAGGCATGCCATCCCATCTCACCAGACTTTAGATTTCATCTGGAAAAAATGCAGGTTGAACTTGGTGTCCTCTGAAAACTCAATTCCAAATTTCTGCTCCTATTAGCCCAAGATTTTGCCTGACCTTTGGGTCTTACCCATTAACTCTTTTTAAAAAGGTTATCTGTAAAAAATAATTTATTTAAATAATTAATTTAAAATATTTTCTCACGGTTACATGATTTATATTCTTTCCCTCCCCTCCTTCCACCCCCTTCTTGTAACCAATTTAACTGATCAAAACCTATTTCCATATTATTAATATTTGCCTTAGAGTGATCATTTAGAGTCTGCATCCCCAATCATATCCCCATTGAACCATGTGATCAAACAGTTGTTTCATATCACGGTTCTTCCTCTGATGTGGATAGTGTTCTTTCTCATAAGTCCCTCAGAACTGTCCTGAATCATTGCATTGCTGCTAGTAGAGAAGTCCATTATATTTGATTGTATCACAGTGTATCTGTCTGTATGTATAAGGTTCTCCTGGTTCTGCTCCTTTCTCTTTGTATCAATTCCTAGAGGTCATTCCAGTTCATATGGAATTCCTCCAGTTCATTATTCCTTTGAGCACAATAGTATTCCATCACCAACAGATACTACAATTTGTTCAGCCATTCCCCAATCAAATCCCTCATTTTCCAATTTTTTTGCCCCCACAAAGAGCATGGCTATAAATATTTTCGTATATGTACTTTTCCCTTATTATCTCCTTTCTACCCATTAACTCTTGATGTGACAGGTAGTATTGTTGAATTGGTGAAGTTCTTGATGGCATATAACTTATATGTCTGATAAGTCTGATAAGGTACACTTTTCTAAGAGCTTGCTAAGATATTGTTGTGTATGTGTCCTTTAGATATTGTTGAGTATGAAATGGCTTTCAAAATTTTTTTTAAATCTCAATTTTATATAGAAACATTTTTGACAATTTTTGTTTTCTGATATTTTATGATCCAGATTTTCTCTGTCTCTCCTTCCCCTCTTCTCTCCCTGAGATGGTAAATAATCTGATATAGGTTATACCAGTGCTAACATACAATATTTATGAGTATGAAAAATCTTGTTTAGTTTGTTTCCTATATTACAAAAAAGCCAAACTCTCTTCATGATGATTCTAACTATAGGACAGAGATATACTTCATTATAGTAATTCTTTAATCATCTTTAATTATTTTTTACCCTTATAATTCTTTGGGGAAGCTAGGAATGCAGTGGAAAGAGAATCTGACAGATGACAATGGATAGAGGCCTGAAAAGTCAGGAAGATTTATCTTCTTGAGTTTGAATCTGGTTTCATATACTTACAAATTGCGTGACCCTGGGCAAGTCATTTAACCCTTTTGGCCTTGGTTTTTTCATCTATAAAATGAGCTAGAGAAGACATGGCAAATCAGCCCAATATCTTTGTCAAGATAGAGTTTCACCTGAGATCCTAATTCCTATTTCTTTAATAAGTTAACTGCTCTTCTCTAGACCTTCTTTAATTTCTACATAAACTTTAAAGATCATCCTGGGAAAGCACAGAGAGAATCTATCCGACTATAAAGAATATAACCATAGAGGTTAGCTTTCAGATTTGCAGCATGGCATTGATAATTCACCATCAACTCCTAGTCCATTGTAACCACCAGGTTTTTATTTGTTGTTTCTAGTCTTTTGATTGTATTAATACCTCAAGTCATGAAATCATTGTTTATATTTTGAAGTCTATCAGATGTCTTTGTTAAAATAATTAAAATTTATATTGCAGTCACTTAGGAAATCTTAGTCATCTCAGACATTAATGGACGCTTTTCTAGGTATATCAAATGGGATAATATTTAAATACACACTGAAAACAAGGATGCACCTGAAGCCTCCAAAAACATATGGGAAACAAATGATTTTTTTCAATAAATATATTATGATTAGCAACCTATAAACATTCTCACCATTGAGAGCAGATGGTGATATTCTGCATAATTTATTTTGCTTTTGCTTTCTCACTCTCTTCCCTTTCAGATTTGAGGACATAAATATGCATATATGGGACATCCTAAAATGCCATTTGGATATGTCAACAATTTTAACAATGAAAGCATCAGATTCTGAATCTACTTAATTCTTCAACAGAAGGAGGGGGTAGAATCATTTCAAATTTTTCAGTGAGGGGTAAATTGGAGAGAATATAAACTTCTCTTAGGTGACATACAAACCAGTAGCTGACAGGGCTGCCTGGAATTCAGGAAGTTTGCCATGGACCTTAGCCATCTTGTGAAAAGGCCATTCTGATTGTATTCATATCTAGCCTCTCTTCTTAATAGTAGAAATAATAATGATAGCAATAGTCTAGATCAGTGATGGACAAACTTTTTAAAAAGGGGCCAAAGGAAAGGAAATGCTCATCTGTCATACTGTTTCCAAGGCAACTCTTTGAAGTTTCATTGTATTGCATCCTACTCATTGTATTCATCAGATTAGGAATAATGTTGTCAGGCTAGATAGAACATTTCAGGGGGCCCGCATCTGGCCCACAGGCCATAGTTTGCCCATCAGTGGGCTAGATAATTTGAAGCTTGCAAAAGTTGACATTTATTATCTCCTAACATATTCTGTGATACATTAAAAATATTTTTATTCTGATTTTATAGATGAGTAAACAGTCTCAGGAACCAAATTGACTATGTATTGCACAGAGTCAGAATTTGAACTCATCTTTTGACTTGAAGCCAATATTTCTTCCACTATACTGCATTTATTTACCCCACTATAACTCATTTATTAGTGTTCTCATCTGGGTGACATGTAGAGGTTAAATGAGGCAAGAGGCCACTCCACTTTTTTTTCAGTAGGGACTAGAACTAACTCATAGATTTTGTCTTCTTTCTTAAGGCACATAATCATTGAATCATAGAGGTTGTAATAAAGAAGTAGGCAATCTGGTAGTGAGTAGGGATAAGGTGATAGGATGGAGGAATGAATGAGAATAGCTGAGTGTAAGGGATGAACGGGTAGTATATAGGAAGGTAAGGGAATCGAGGGGAGTATACAGGAGGGCTGCTCAAACAGGCTAGTCACTGAGGCTAGAGACAGAGGGTACTGGGAGGAAATAGACTAAATCCTTCAGGCAAGGAAGGTATCTCTAAGATACAAGAGGAATTGGGTAAGCCAGAAATGTTTAGATCTGGCTAGAGGGTTTTCTCTTGTTAATTTCTAAGAACCTTTGAGGGAGGAGTCAAAGGCTCCTCCCTGCCAGTGAAATTGATGTCTGCAGGAAGTCTTGGCTGGGTACTTCCTGCCCAAGATGGATGCCTAGGTTTCCCCCCAGAAATAAAGGAAAGTAACTTCCTCCCTCTTCAGCCTTTGCTTTAATATTCAATACAATGATTCACCAGAGGCTTTGTGTAGGTAACAAAAGGGATTTATTAATGTTAGAGGTAAGCCAATGGAAAGAGGGTTTCAGGGTTTGTAACTGCTGCTAGGGAGAAAGCTGGTGTTGGGGGAAGGGTCACAGGAGATAGGTGTCAGACTGAGAGAGACCGGCTCTCCCAGTCAGGAAGGCTTCACTGCCCTGAAGTAAAGTATTTATCAGATCACTAAATAAGGGGTGGCCTGATTTAGGATGTCCTACTTGCCTACAGAAACTAATCCCACAATGTCCAACCACCAAAACCACCCTTCCTCCCAGGGCCCAAAGGAAAATTCAGGGGAAATAGCAGGGATGTATATGGAGAGATCAGGGAGAGGTCCAGAGAAATCAGACTAGGTCCAAATTCCCCAAAAGACAAAAGCACAGGCCAAAGCAAAGCCAAAATCCAAAGCTGACAGGCAAAAGCCCCTCAGTTGGAGCTTCAGGACTATTTATAGCCTCAGGCTCCAACTGTTTTTTGTCAACATTCTAAAACTTCTAACTGCCAGGGCTGTTATGGTTGAATTTGGAAAAGCAAAAACCTTCTGCTGCAATCCTGCATTATGAAGTGGATCTCCAGAATTATCTAATTTAGCCTTTACAGAAAAGCATGAGTCATATCTTTAGCACCCTATATCCCTGACAAATAATTAAACACCTCAAAACCTCTAGTGACAGGGAACTCACTACCTCTCTGAGGTAGCACATTCCAGTTTCAAGCAACCTTCATTGGGAGGAAATTTTTCTTTATTTTGAGTTGAACTTATTCTTCTTGGATTCTCTATTCACTGCTCCTATCTTCTTTATCCATTGGTTCTCCATGGTCAAACAGAAAAAGCCCAATTTACCTTTTACCTGATAGCTTTTCAAATTTTGAAGTTAGATATCTCAGCCTCTCTGAATATTGTCTTTGATTTGTTTCTTTATCTTCCTTAACACTTCCTTATTTCTGTTAATAGCAACATTATCCTAATTACTCAGGTTCTTAGGTTGTATGGGCATTATGATATAGTAAGTAGAATACCAGATTTGGAATCAGGAAGATTTGGTTTTAAATCCTACTTCAGATAGTTACTAGCTATGTGACTGGGCATCATTTAATCTTTTTGAACCCATGTATTCTTAACTATAAAACAGGCATAATAACAGCACCTACCTCATGGATTGTTGTGATGATTAACTAACATAAGTGCTTTGCAAATCTTAAAGCATTATATGTATGAGTTATTCTTGTTCACAACTTTAGTCATTCTTTATTCTTCACTTTCCCTTATCTCTCCATATCTGATGATTTGCCTTCTTGTCAGTTTTAATTCTATAACACCGCTTGCATCTTTTCTCTTATACTCCTTGAGATATTCATTACTTCTTGGTTGGTACAATAGCAGTAGCATCCTAATTGCTCTTCTATTTTCCAGTGTCTCCATTTTCAATTCTGTCTCCTTTAGAGCTAACAAAATAATCTTCCCAAAGTAGAAATCTGACCACATAACTACCCTCTTTAAGAATATTTTGTGGTTCCATGTTGCTTCTAGGATAAAAAAAAGCTCCTCCACTTGGCATTTAAGTCCTTGCATAGTGTGATTACAATCAACCTTTCCAGACTAATTTTGTTGTACAACCCCCTGGTGCCTAGCATCTAATAGGTGCTAAGCAAATGCCTTTTGATTGGTTGGTTGATTGATTCCTGTACTCTACATTTTGGTCAAATTGATCAACTTGCTCTTCCCAGAAATTGTTATTCCATCTCCTTCCTCCTTGGCTTTATGCTGGGCAGCAGTTTCCCAGCATAAAGGCAAGGATAAAATGCCTACAATATTCCATATGTTCTCCAATATAAAGGCAAAGATTGGAATGCATTCCCTCATTATCTCTGTTTCTTAGAATCCTGAGCTTCTTTTAAGGACTATTTCAGGTTCTCCAATGGGATCCTCCTGGTCAATAGTGCTTTTATCTTCCTCAAATAATCTTGTAGTAATATAGATGTTTTGTTTACATGTTGTAGCCACAGCAGAAATATAAGTTTCTTGAGAACAGAGACTATTATTCTTATCTTTGTTACCTCCAGGTTGTTATTCATTTGTTTTAGTTGTATTTGTCTCCATTTGGGGTTTTCTTGGCAAACATGCTGAAGTGATTTTCCTTTTCCTTCAGCTCATTTTGCAGATGTAGAAAAGGAGACAAAAAGGCATAAATGACTTGTTCAAGGTCCCACAGCAAGCAAGTGTCTGACGCCTGATTTAAAATCAGGAAGATGAGTCTTTTGTATTGCAGGCACAGAACTCTATCCACTGCACCATCTAGCTGCCCTGTATCTTTAGTGCCTAGCTTGGTATACAGTAGATGCCAAATAAATATTACTTGAATGAAATGAATGGAAATAATGTATGAACCAACCATTGTCATATTTCTTCAGTTGAAATAAGATGTAAATATAATTCTTTCATCAAAGCTCATTTTTATAAGACTCTATCATTAGTGGAGAATGATTACTTAATGTTTCATTCCAGAAGAGAGATCCTGATCTTTTGACTTCTAGAGAAAGCTGGATGAAGCTGACATGAAAAGGAGTCAACACTTTGATATTTTGGCTTCTTCCAAGTTTTTCATTCCCTTCAAAATTTTCTCTCCACAGGGAATTTAGTACTGGGTGTTTTCTCTTTTGAGTCTGTGAGCTAGAGGCCAGGTTCTCTCTTCTCTCAAATCTTGCCAACTCTAACCCTCATACAGGTATGGAGCATTGAGTAATCAGTCTCTACCAATGAGGAGAGTCTTTTGCAGATGGGCTTTAAGACTCAAGTTACATTCATGGTAATTATGTGCTGAGTACTTCTATGTGTCTAGTATAGTACTAAGAACTTCATCATTCCCTCTCTAAGCAGTCCCAGGAACCCTCCAGCTAATGATTCTATCTCTGATGAAGGACAGTTTGGAAGAAAACTGTATATCATTTCCTTAGTATTACCCTGTTACCCTCACAAGTTTGGATATTCCTAGAACACTATTATTATTCTCTTAAAAACCAGTTTTTGGAATAAGCATTTACTGTTTGGTAAAAATTGTTGGGAAAACAGAAAAGCAATTTGGCAAAAGCTAGATATAGAGCAATGTCTTATACATTTACCAAGACAAGATAAAAATACATACATGTCTTAGGTATAAAGGGAGATGTTATAAACAAATTAGAAGAGCAGTGAACATATTACCTATCAGGTTTATGCATAGGAGAAGAATTTGTGAATAAACAAGAGATAGAAAGCATTGTGAAATGTAAAAAAGATAATTTTCAATACATTAAATTGGAAGATTTTTGTACAACTAAAACCAATGTAGCCAAGAACAGAAGGAAAGCAATAAGTTGGGAAAAATTTTTGTCATTTCTCAGAGTCCTCATATCAAAATTTATAGAGAACTTTGTAAATAATGTAAGAATATGAACCATTCCTCAATTAATAAGTGATCACAAGATATGAATAGACAGTCTTTGAATGAAGAAACCAATCTTCACTTTATTTCCTCCATGAATTTTTCTCTAGTGAAAGCACTATGTATCTTGTTTTAAAACATGATGGACAGGAAATATGTATTATATGATAATATATGTACAACCTATATTATATTACCTGCTTTCTCAAGGAGGGGAGAGAGATGAGAGGAAGGATAAAAATTTTTAAAAAGTTTTTAAAAAGGAGGGTTTTGAAAAGAAGTAGTGTTAATGATAATCATATCAAAAAAGTAAAAAGAAAAGAACATTGATAAATCATTTAAAAATACAAATCAAAGAGCAAAATAAATTGCAGAATGGGACCCAGACAAACAAAGCAGTATTGAAACTACCATGTTAAATTTGAAATATATATATTTAAAAAACTTATGTAATAGAGACACAATTTCATGTGTTGTCCTCTTTTTGCTGTTCTTTGAATATGGAAATGTTCATGTTTGTTAATGCTTATTGTAGTGCAGAGGTGCAATCAACCCTGCAAAAGGCTAACTGCAGAATTTATGACAGTTAAGAAGGGTTTAGAACCCTGACTAGCAGCAGTTGATCCCAGAGGCTTGGACAGAGCGGAAGGGCCAACTGAGCTTGGTCTTTGGGCTGAAACCTGGCCTTGAATCTGTGCCTTTTCTCTTGAGATTTTGTAGCTTAGCTAATTCCTCTGCATCTCCCTGACCTTCCCTATTCCATTCCCCATTTCCTTTCCTAATTTCCTGTGGGTTTTGGGAGAAGGGTGAATTTTGGGTGATAGCCATCAAACTTTGAAGACTTAGGTTTTCCCCATAGACAAGTAGGGCTTACCCTTGAAAGAAATTATCTCCTCATTCATTGTGTATAACTTCCCTAACCTTAAAGGCAACAAAGCCTCCTGGGGCTGAGTGAGGGCAGGCTCTTGCTCAGTCCACCCCATTTCTGTGTCCCTCCCACTTCCCCCCGGAGCTTCTCCCTAGGTGGTTGTTAGAGAAACCTTGTATCCCTCTGTCCTTTATAATCAACCCTGAAACTTAATAAACCCTGTTGTCATTTAATCAAACCTTTTGCTAAATCATTGGTTGATTGATAAAAGAGGGATAAGGAGAGAAAGGAATAGTTTCTCCCTGGGTCCTGAGAGGAGTTGGAGGCGTCCATCTTGGAGGAAGTGGTGATCTCTATACTTCCTCTGAGAAGCCCGTCTATTTCACAGACAGGGAAGAGCCTTGGGACTCTGTGTGAACCTGAGAAATTGACTAGAAAGCCCTCTAGTTAGTTTCAAACCATTTCTGGCTGGCCCTTACCTTTGTCTGTAGAAGTGCCCTTCCTACCTGAAGGGCTCAGTCTGTTTCCCTTCAGTGTCCTCTGTCTCAAGCCTGTGTACCCAGTCTGTGTCTCCCTGTTGCAGCTGCCTGCCCAACTACCTCATCCTTTCCCCTTGCTGCTCATTATACTTCAACATCTTATGTTTCCCTAAACTCGGCTTTTCTCTTACATCTCTCCTACCACCTCGATCTATTACCTCCACTATTGTACCCTTCTTTCCCACCTACTGACTTAGGGACCCACAAACCCCATCCATGTGCTTTATTCCCTTATTACATTATCAAATTCATAGTAATAAAAGAGAAAAAAATTTTAAAAAACCTGTTCAATTCTGTCATCCATGATTATCACCAATTTCTAGTAATCATTACCTCTTGTGCACAGAGTTCCTATGTGAAAAAGAATGACTTCTCATGGGTCCCAACATTATTTCTTTCATATGTCTAGAAGTATCTCTCAGTCTAGTATTCTGAGATTTGGTGGAAAAAGTCTATTTTTCTTCTTTTTATTCCCCCAACAGTTATATAGATTGATTATCTCTTTTCAGCCTTCATTTTTCCAGAGCTAAGTTGTTTCATTCAACCAATCCTTATATTGATGCCTTTAGCCCTCTCCTTTATCCTCTGGATCAGTGTGTTCAAATTTCTCTGTCTTTTTTTCCAGCTTCTTTATATCTATCCAGGTATAATGATCAGTCCTGTTAAACTTTTTGGAAGGAAAAGTATTTTCTATTTTTCTTCCCAATGTAGCCCAAAATTCTAACAGCTTTCTTGACCTCAGTGTTACATAGCATCAGTATCTTCAAAGAAATATCTAAAATGGTGCTGTCAAACTCAAATAGAAATAAGTGTCACAAAACATACAAACGTTCAAAGGAATCATCTAAAAATATGAAGGAAAGTGATTTCAAACTATATGATAAAGCAGTAATCATGAAAATAATCTGGTACTCCATAAGAAATACAATTGTGGATCAGTGGAATAGATTAGGTACACAGTAGTAAATAATCACAGTAACCCAATGTTTGATAAACTCAAAGATCTAAGCTGTAGGGACAAGAACTCACTATTTGAAAAAAAATTGCTGGGACAAATGGAAATCAGATAGTCAGAAACTAGATAGACATAGATCAATACTTCATGCTGTACACCAAAAGAAGGTCAAGATAGATAAGTGATTTAGACATAAAGAGTGATATGATGAGTAAACTAGAGGAGCATGGAAAAAATAAATGTCAGATCTATGGATAAGGGAATATTTTACACCCCAAAAAGATAGAGAAGATTACTGGAAATAAAATGAATAATTCTGATTACAGGAAATTAAAAAGTTTTTTGCACAAAATTAATATAACCAAAATTAGAAGGAAAGTGGAAACTGTGGAAAAATTTTCCAGCAATTTGTCTGATAAAGACCTCGTTTCTCAAATATATAGAGAACAGTCAAACTTATAAAAATAAGAGCCTTTCTCCATTTGATCAGTGGTTAAAGATATGAATAGGCAGTTTTCAGAATAAGAAATCAAAGCTTTCTATAGTCACATAAAATGCTCTAAATCAGTATTGATTAAAGAAATGTGTTAAATAACTCTGAGATAACCACACCTATGGAACTGACTAACATGACAGAAAGGAAAATGACAAATGCTAGAGAGGATGTGGAAAAATAGGGACATTTATGCACTGTTAGTAGAGTTGTGAACTGATCCAACCATTCTGGAGATTAATTTGGAATTATTTCTAAAGGACTATAAAACTGTGCATACCCTTTGGCCCATAAATACTATTATTAGGTCTATATCCCAAAAAGATCAAAGAAAAGGGTAAAAGGTCTATTTTGTACAAAAATATTTATAATAACTTTTTCTATGGTGGCAAAAAATTGGAAATTGAGGGGATGCTCATTGATGTGGAATAGCTGAACAAGTGGTACATGACTGAGAAGGAATATTATCATGCTATAAGAAATGATGAGCAGTATGGTTTCAGAAAAACTTGGGAAGTCTTATATGAACTGATGCAACATTGTATCAAGAGAACATTGTATAGAGTAATGACAATATTGTAATGATAATCAACTGTGAGACTTAGCTAATTTGATCAAGACAGTGATTCAAGACAACTCCAAAGGACTCATTATCCACTTCCAGAGAGAGAGAGAAAGAGAGAGAGAGAGAGAGAGAGAGAGAGAGAGAGAGAGAGAGAGAGAGAGAAGACTACTTATGAACTGAGTGCAGATTGAAGCAAACTTTATTAATTTTATTTATTTGTTCAATAAGGCAAATATGGAAATTTGCTGGTATGATTTCACATATATATCTGGTATTATAGTGCTTGCCTTCTCAAGGCATGGGGAAGAGGTGGGAGGGAAGGAGATAATTTGTAATTCAAAAATTTCAAAAATAAATAAAAAATAGCTGGGAAATAGTGAAATAAATAAAAATATATTTAAGCTATAGAAACGGATACATTCGTCCTGAATGTTGACTCAGAAAATCACATATTAATGTTACCAATGCTGAATTGTATTTTTATTTTTTTTGTTAAATATTTTTCAATTACATTTTAAATGGGTTCTATAGCACTTGAGAGAAGGGTAGGCTGCATCACATGTTTAAAACCTTTGATCTACAACAACTCCCAAACCCCTTTCTTGCATCATACCTAAAAGCTTACACAGACAATTGCTACGGCTAGTGCTTTCCTCTCATTTTACTTTTACTACTTGTGGATAGACCAGTGCTGAGGGTTGTTTCAGAAAGACTTCAGTGAGCCAACTCTTATTCTGAACCACCTACCTGCCAGTGGTCCTGATAACTTAAGACCAATCCCTGAGGACCTCTAATTTCCACTCACAGAGATGACCAAGGCAAATGAGATCATATGTGCAGAGCATACAGAGGACACATTGGCCTATTTATGAATCAATAACCACAACCTCTGTTTTAGAATAAGATCATCTCACTCCTTTGGGGAGGGAGAGTTAAATTACTCAGAGAAATAGAGGCAGATCCTATATATGACAGAGTCCTATAAATTTCACTCTGCTACACATTCATAGTTGTGATGGTTTGAAGATCCTTGGCATGTTGCGGCTAGTAATGGATGGGACTCATCTGCTGGCTCTCCTGGGCATTTAATCTCCCCGATCCTATTTCTCCATCTGTAAAATGATGGAGGTAAGGTTACAGAGCGCTAAGGTCCCTGCCAACTCTAAGTCCTATGATCCTAAGATCTGTTGGTGATTCATACAGGCTGTCTTATTAGTAGCCCAGCCCAAGAGGCATTTATATATATATATATATATATATATATATATATATATATATATATATACACACACACACACAAACACATACATATTATGTAATCTATATATGACTGTGTATACATATGTATATGTACATATAGAAACTAAAGCAAAAATAGAATTAATTAAAACTGCTATTTTTTTTTTTAAAAACCCTTACCTTCCGTCTTGGAGTCAATACTGTGTATTGGCTCCACGGCAGAAGAGTGGTAAGGGTAGGCAATGAGGGTCAAGTGACTTGCCCAAGGTCACACAGCTGAGAAGTGTCTGAGGCCATATTTGAACCTAGGACCTCCCGTCTCTAGGCCTGACTCTCATTCCACTGAGCTGCCCCCTAAAACTGTTATTTTTATATCTATGAAGAACCATGAACCAAAAATAAACTTNCACACAAACACATATATGTATATAAATTTATATATATTATATTTTAATTATGTATATATATCTATAATGACTATACTTTTGAGGCAATCAGTAGATTCATCAGTGAAAGAGCAGGTATGGTCCTGAGTCAGAATATGTGACCATGCTGAAGCTTTGGATCTCATCATCCCACAAATTTGCATTCTTTTGTTATAGAATGATTCTGATACACTAGCCCATGATGAAGGTACTATTTTTTGGTTCAAGCCACAGTACAAAACCTTTCCATTTCTTTTCTCTTTTTCACTAGTCACTGAATTTGCTTAAAATCCTTATTACAGAAACACAATCTACAAAGGCTTGAATTCTCAACTCAGTCTGACAGAATTTCTTTTTTTCCCAATAAAGGAGAACATGGCAAGTGAAAGGAGGGAGGTTGCTTCTTTCTTTGCGTTTGGTAGCAGGAGGGCAACTTGTTGACATTCTTGAATCATACACCAGCTTCAGCCACAAACTTGTTAGAGCCAACAAAAGGGTCCAGAACTCTTAAAAGCCATGACCTGCTTTTTCATGCAGATCCTTTAATCCTTAAGGAACCATTCTCTGTGCTTGACAGAGAATGATTCCTCAGCAGGGAGTCACAGTTGAAATTAGAACTAAGCTGTAATCACGGCCTGTCTTGGGTGTGTGGTGCAGCCTGAAAAAAAACCAAACCCAACCCAAACATGCTCTTACTGTATAATGCACACCCCAGGGTGTTATTGCTTTCATAAAATGTATTTTCTAATTGTCAATTTACCAAATTATGGCCCCATGCCTGCAGCTGTACTCTTCTTAAAAGTCTAATTTTCATTTAAAAATGCTTTTTTTAATCATTGCCTTCACTGAAGGAAGCCTCTGGAAAGAAGAATCAAACTGTCTGTGAATCAACCAAAGAAAACTCCGAGTAAAAGGTGGATGGGGGATGGTAGGAGCTGCCATCTTGATTGTTCTTTCACAGTGAGTATACACTTTTTTTCCCCAAATCTCTGGAGGGCCCAACGTTTTCTTCTCCTTTGGAAGATGCAAATCAAATTACTTGATCTTTTTCTTTAATTTTTAAAAAAAATTTTATTTAAATATTTTATTTTTCCAAGTTGTGTATAATAACATTTTAAATATACATTTCCCAAAATTATGAGATCCCTCTTCTCATTCTGAGATGATAAACTATTTGATTTGGGTTATGTATGATCACACAAAACATTTCCATATCAGTCATGTTGCGAGAGAATACTCATATAAAATCAAAACTCCCAAATAGAAACACACATATAAATAAAATAAAGTAAAAGATAATATATTTCAATCTGCCTCCAGACTTCACCAGTTCCTTCTCTGGAGGTGGATAGCATTTTTCATCATAAGTCCTTTAGAACTATCTTCAATCATTATATTTCTGAGAATGGCTAAGTTTCTCACAGGTGATCATTGTACAATATGTACTAAGTTCTATGTGCAATGCTTTCCTGTTTTTTCTCACGTCATTCTTTATCAGTTCATGTAGTTCTTCCAGGTTTTTCTGAAATCATTCTGCTCCATCATTTCTTATAGAGCATCAGTATTCCATCATAATCATGTAGTGCAATGGTATTCCATCACAACCCAGAATCACATTTTTTTCAGTCATTTCCCAATTGGTGAATATTCCCTCAATTTCCAATTCTTTGCCACCACAAAAAGAGCTGTTATAAATGTTTTTTGTACAAATGAGTCCCTTACTGCCACCCCTCCCTTTTTTAATCTCTTTGGGATACAGTTCTAGTAATGGTATTACTGGATGAAAGGGGATGTTTAGTTTTATAGCCCTTTGGGCATAGTTCCAAATTGTCCTCCAGAATGGTTGGAACTTGGTAATTTTCTTTTGTAAAATCACCTTCCTCTCTTATGACATCTGATGCTGAGAAGAGTGGCAGATTAGAAGCAGGAGACCTGAAATCCAATCTTCTCTCTACCACTCACTACTTTGTGTGTGACTTTGGTAAAGTCACATTTTCCCTTTCTGGTTGCCTTAAGCTCCTCACTTATCAAAAAAGGGCACTGGAAAAGATGAATTCTAAGGTCCTTTCAAGCTCTAGTTACCTACAATATGAGGGAAAGATTTTTAAATCACTTTTTTTTTACAAGACAAATATTTTTCTTTCCCTCCTACTTTAAATTTGTTTTTCTCTATACAGATATAAATAAATGGAATTTAAAATTAGCTTAAATCTTTGTGTTGCATTGAGTGTGATTTTAGGAATATTCACCACTGTGTATTCCAATATCTTTCTGGACATTAAAATCAGAAAATGGAACAATTATTTCTGCATTAGCAAGTCACACAGGCAAAAATCCCTGTGTACCCTCTTATAGTCACGTCAAAATGAATCATTAGTATCTTATTAAGGTGCCCCAGCTATCCTATAATGGGTTTGTACTGCAAAAGTATCCCAATTATTCATTTACTCATCTCATGAATATTCAGGAAACATTAAAGGCACTAACAAAACGCATGAGAATAGGGAAGGACAAAGCTTGCTATCCAGAGGATTCTCACTTACATGTAGGAGGGCCCCTTGGCACTCATGGATGATTGGTTGGAATGAGAATAGGACTCAAGGGCTAAACACAAAGGCTGCCTGTGTTACTCATTAGACTGGGACATTTGTAGATTCACCTGGTTATTGTCCTGTTGAGCACCTCCTTCAATCTTGGGACCAGGAATCAGGATAGATTTTGAAGGCTGCAATGTGTCCCAAGTTAGGGCACTTTCCTCACTATTTCTCTTACAGACCAAGCTCATTTCACCTTCCTAACTTTACTCATGCTGTACTCATTACTTTAGCTTTGTCTCTCCAGCTTTTCAAACATTACTAACCTTCTCTCTTTTCACTTTCTTACCTCTCATTCACCTTTTAATCCCTAGGAATCTAGCTTCTGATGTCATCACTCAACTGAAACTGCTCTCTCCAAATGTTTGCAATGATCTCTAAATTGCTGAGTCTAATGGCCTTTTCAAAGTACTGATTCTATTTACAAAGCTCAACATAGCTGAATATATGTATATGACTGATAAACTATCTTCTTCTCCTAGGTAATTTCTATTTCCTTGGCTTTTGCAACATAATATTCTGGTTTACCTCCCATTTTAATTATTTTTTTCCTTCTGAATCATTATCTATGCCCTCCCTACCCCAAACTCTGTCCTAGCCTCTCTTCTATTTTAACAATATCCTCTCTTGTAGGTCTTGCTACCTTGCCTGGGTTCAACTGTTATTCCAATGCAGATGATTTGCAAATATATACACATACATATACATACATACAGGTAGAGAGATGGAGAGAGAGAGAGGGTGGGGGAGGTATCCTTTTCACATTGTGATTTTGCTGCAAATGGGAATTTTTGGAGAGTTTTGCAATAACCCCAGATGACATGTAAAGGCTAGTAGATGACACAGAAAAAGTTTAAAACCTCAGAAATTCATAAAACGTATGCATAGTATTATATAATATCAACATATTTTATCTTTTAGTACCCTAAATATATAAAATTTCTTTTACTGAAAACACCTCATAAAAGAAAAAGAAAAAATTCAGATTTATTCTCTGGTACAAAGGGAGAGCCAAAAACTTTTACCTGAATTTTTCCAGATTGAGGGGGTGCTTTCTCCCTAACCCCCATGATGTGGAAGGGATACCTGTATATATCTAGACCTAATATCTCTATTGAACTCTAGCTACTTGTTGGATGCTCCTAAGTAGATATGCTATAGGCATATAATATCAGCATATAATATCAAATGAAATTAAACCTTCCTAATCTTACAGACTTCACTGCCTCTGTTGAGGGCACTATCATTCTTCCAGTCCCATAAATTCATAAACTTAGAACAATTTTTAACATTTTACTCTCCCTGCTCTTTATCCCTGCCACATTCAATCAGTTACTAAGGCTTTTAAATTCTTGCCAACACATGTCTACATTTAATCTCCTTTCCTTCATTCACATAGCTATCACCCTAGATCAGGCCCTCATCACTTTTTTTGTTGTTTGTTTTGTTTAGTAGAAAAAATGGTGCTCCTGGAGTCAGGAAGAACTGGGTTCAAATCCCACCTCTGATAATTAACTAGCTAGGTGATCTCTAGCAAGTCCCTGAACTTCTATGAGTTTCTATTTTCCCATCTGTAAAATGAGGAGGTTGGATTAGATGTCCTTTAAGGTTCCTTTCTGGGGACAATTAGTGTAAGAATGAAGGAGCCATTACCCAATGTTTGATAGAAGGGAGATAGAGAAAGTCTATGTGGTGAGTCTCTCTTCCAGCTCTCCCCTGGAGCCAAATATACACTGGGAGACTTTAAGGGGGTGTCATCCTGAAACTGGGTAACCTGGATGTTTGTGCTGCCCCACAGGAGTAGGGGTTGAGGCTTCCCTATAAGATGAGGTATGTGGTATCCCAATCTAATTCTGAATAAGGACAGGGTTCACACAAACCTCCCCCATCAGTTAATTCACAGTGTGGGGGGGCAGGTATTCTTTTATAGCCCTTTGAGCATAGTTTCAAATTGCCAGTCAGAATGGTTGGATCAGTTCACAACTCCACCAGCAATGCATTAATGTTCCAGTTTTGCCACATCCCCTCCAGCATTCATTACTCTCCTCTTCTTTCATTTTAGCCAATCTGCTAGGTGTGAGGTGATACTTCAGAGTTGTTTTGATTTGCATTTCTCTAATTATTAGAGATTTAGAACAATTTCTCATGTGCTTATTGATAGTTTTGATTTCTTTATCTGAAATTTGCCTATTCATGTCTCTTGCCCATTTATCAGTTGGGGAATGGTTCGATTTTTTTATACAATTGGTTTAACTGCTTGAATATTTGATATTTTTAAATGTATATAGCTGTAAGGAAATTTACCCACCCCACAAGGGTTGCAAATGTGACATCATCCCCTGGTGATTGCCTGCATGTTTCCTGTCTTCTTGACATCAGCCTAAACTTCTGTAATACCAGGAGGGCAGACAGATAGAGGAGACTATATGAATGGTGATCAAGGAAGCAGTCAAGTCTGTTCTTGAGAAGCTAGATTAGGGTAAAGCTTTTCTAAGATCTCTCTCTCTCTCTTTCTCATCTTCATTTCCTTCTCCTGTCTATCAATAAATCACAATAAATATTATTGTCTATGGTCAGACTCATATGGCCTTTGTAGAAGGTGAGTTCCTTGAGGTCTGGGACTATTTGTTGTTTTGTCTTTGTATTTCTAGTCCCTAATCTAGTACTTTTTATGAAATCGATGTTTAATTAATACTTATTGAATGAGTAGGTGAATAAATGAATGAATGTCTGTCTTAAATTGCGTTACCTCCCAGAAGACTTTGGTGATAGCTCAGGGACACATTGATCTCCTCCCTTGTTGACTTCTCATATTATGTTTTTTTTTTTTTTAAACCATTACCTTCTGTCTTAACATCTATGCTAAGGATCAGTTCCAAGGAGAAGAGTGGTATTTGCCTGGCAATTGGGGTTAAGTCATTTGTACAGTTTCACACAGCTAGGAAGTATATGGGTCCAGATTTGAATCCAGGCATAGTTGAAGAGGAAGTGTAGGACAGGGTATCATTGGAGCAAAAGTCTAGAGATGGGAGGTAGAATATTATGTGTGAAGAATGGTAACAAAGCAAGTTTAGTGTCTCCAGGCCTGGATCTCTATCCACTGAGCCATATAGTTGTCCCTTTTCTTTAATTTTTGTGAAATGAGTATATTTCATATATACTCATATATGTAGCTGTGTCTATCTACCTACCTATCTACCTGTCCATCCATATCTCTCTCTCTCACTCTCTCCCTGGGAGGAGCTGAAGAAGAGGCAAGAACCCTTTCCCATTCTCATAGAAATGGCGAACTGCTCACACATGCCTTCCAATATATGTATTGAGCTAGGTGAGCTTGAGACTGGATCACAAAACTCTAAATGCATTTTATGCTTTATGTTTTTTTCCTTAATGTGTCACTGAATAGTAATTCTGACATCAACATTTCTAACCTTTGGGAAGTCGGGAGCTCCTGCTCCTTCAATTGGTGCTGCTTGCTCTATGAGAAGTGCTGCCTAGATCCACCACAAAGCTTCTTAAAGGGAAATATGACAAGTGCCAATGAGTAATGATGATAGTTGACATTTATGAAACAGTTTGATGTCTGCATTATAGCACTATACATCATTTCAGTCTCTCAGCAATGCAGCAGAGTCTCTTAATACAGTTATTATTACACATATTTTACATACAAAGAGATTTAGACTTAGGAAGACGATGTGACTCACCTATAGTCATACAACTAGTAAATGTTGGAGATAGGATTTGAACATAGAAAGATGCTAGATAGCTTAAAGGATAGAATTTTGGAGTTGGAGTCATAAAGACCTAAGAGTATTATCTTGCCACAAATACCTACTAGTTGTATGTATGACTGTGGGCAAGTCACTTAATTTCTATGTGCTTCAGTTTCCTCATCTGTGAAATGAAGGATTTGGATTAGAAGACTTCCTAAATCCCTGCCAGCTCTAAATATATAATCCTCTCATCCTCTGAATTTGGCCCAATATAATACTCACAAATACACTCTGCTTCTCTGAATGATTTGACATCGAGAGCAGTGAGATGAAGTCTGGGCACCAATACTAATGGTAAAATTCGATTCAATGAAAAGAGCCTTGGACTAGGGGTTGAGACCTGTGGTCTAATCCTGACTCCACCACTGCCTCATTGTATGTTCTGGATACTTCATGTCTCTGGGCCTCAGTTTCTTTGTTTGTAAAATAAGGAGGACCAGACTAGATGAGCTCTGTGGTCTCTCGTAGCTCACCTTGTAGTTATGAAAGCAGATTTCTTCATTTCTCTGGGTTTAAACTTTCTTATCTGTCAAATGAGAAAATAATGACTACATTGCCAGCATCATGGGGGAGTTATGAGACTCCAAAGAGATAATATGTGTGAAAATGTTTTGAAAAGTATAAACTGTTCTCAGTGTAGGTTGTTATTATTATTGTTGTTATGAAATCCAGCTGGCTTTGCCCAGCTGTTAAGGACATGAGGCGTGCAGCCTATTTCTCTCCATACAGAGCCCAGAGAGACTGGTATACAGAGTTCCATTGATACAGAAGATCACAGTCTGTTGTGGATGGCTGATAATAGGAATATTGATTGTGGCTTCAAAGCACTGACATTTTGAAACCATACCTCATTCTTAAGGAACAGAATAGTTGTCAAAGCTTAACATGGTTTTTTACTTCAAAGCAATGCTGGTGCTATATAGTATAGTTGTACTTCTGTAAGGGAGCTAGGGGCAGCGAGGTGGTGTATGATATAGAGTCCTGGGCCTGAAGTCAGAAAGACTCATCTTCCTGAGTTCAAATCCAGTCTCAGACACTATTAGGTAACTATTCTCTGAGTGACCCTGGGCAAGTCACTTAATCTTGTTTGCCTCAGTTCCTCAACTGTAAACTGAGCTGGAGAAAGAAATGTCAAATTATTCCAGGATCTTTGCCAAGAACAGTGGGGCCAGAGTCAGACATGACTGAAACAACAGGGGGAGTCTGTGGGAGGTAATGCCATAAAGCAGAAAGCAAACTCATTTTATAGTCAGAGGATCTAGGATCAAATCTTGATGGCTACCCCATGCTCAACTTTGGACATAGTGCTTCGCTTCCATCTCTCACTCTCCTCATATGTAAAATTAAGGGGTTGGATGAGCTAACCTGTAAAGTTTCTTTTAACTCTAAATTTATCTATGATTGTAGGGCACACTTAAGTTTCGCCTCCTTTAGGAAGTCTTCCTTAACATTCTCAACTCATACTGATCTCTTTTCTCCCCCTTCTTAATGTTACTGTTCCCTTCTTTAAGAGTCAGCATTCTATCATAGAACAAGGGCTGAACAAAAAGTGAGGAGAAACTTGGGTTTTAATCCAACCTCTAAAGCTAATTAATCACGAGACCAGATTATTTTCCCCATCTGTAAAATGGGAATTGTCATATTCCCCACGGAAGATTATTGATATATTGATAATCAAATGAAATAGTGTAAAGTGCTTTGGAAGCCTATATAAATTCAAGCTTATATAAATTCAAGCCTATATAAAATCAAGACTCAATGGAGAAACAGGTAGACTTAGGTTTAAATCCTTTCTCTGGCATAACCTGACTGTATGAGTCTGGGTAATTCAGTGAATCTCTCATTGGTTCAGACAGCTGGCTAAGATTGTGAACAGTGGTTGATATTTTTTGGTAAAGGGAATTTTCTTAGTGAGAATTCCATCTTTACAGTATTGGTCAAGGATCTTCTGTAACACTTAAGATTCAGCACTGCCCCATTTAACAATTTATTACTAACTTGTTGACTTGTATTTTTCTTTAATCGTTTCATTTGATGACCAGATGGTAGAGTGGAAAGATGACTGAGCAGGATTCAGAGGACCTCAGGCTAAGTTCTGGTTTCATCACTGACTATCTTTGTGACTTTATGCAAATAGTTCCACCTCTCTTAGCCTTAGTTTTCTGGTCTCTAAAATGGCATAAGACTTGTAGATTGAATGAGATGATGTATGCAAAACAGTTGGTAACTAGGATGCTTTACATCAATGTGTTGTTATTGTTGCTATTTCTAGATATCCTTTGAATCTGACAATCAGTTAGCAACAGACTTATTAAACACAGACTAGGCACTGTGTTAGGTAATGGGAATATAGAAACCAAAACAAAATTGCACCTGTTCTCTAGGAACTTACATTCTATAGGGAAAGACAACATGTATGCATATAAATATATACAAAACAAAGCTCTAGTTTTGGATATGTACATATACACCCACAGAATACCTTAAACCTGGGATATGCATCCCCTGAGGGACACAACCTGTGAATATGAGCAGTGGGTAGTCAAAATTGAGGTGTTGTATAATAATAATCATAATTTAAATTTCCAAAGAGCTGTAAGGTGTACGCATCACTTTACCCTACAATAATCCTCCGATTTAGGTAAATGCAAACCACATTTTGCAGAAGGAAAAAATGAGGCTCTGGGTGGTGGGATTCAATGACTTGTCAGGTTTCACAATATTAGTAATTCTCAGAGAAGGTGTGGGATGTCTGATTGAGGAATTTGAACTTTCTCCTGTAGACAATGAGTCAGAGAGTCATAAGAGGTTACTAATTCAGAAATTTATGAGGTCCTTTCTAGGTAGCTGGTTAAGTATTGCCTTTAAAATTCTGTTTCTCTTAATTTCTTTGTGATATTTATTCACACTAATAAGGAGATGCAAGATCCCTCTGGAGTATATAGTTAGGGGATCAGTGTTGCCAGAGGCATAAGAATCAAGGAAGGCTTCCTAGTAGAGGTGGGTCTTGGACTGGCTCTTGGAGGTTGTATAGTCACTGCCTTTTTGGACATCCTCACAATCCGATTTTATTTTCCCTCTTCTCCTTTTCACTTATATTATGTCACAAATAGGTTGAGTGCAGCCCATTTTTGAAACTAAATCCTTCTAATATGTTGCAATTTATATTGCTCAGTGTGATGTGTAATTCATCTGGAAATAAATCTGGGGCTGGCCTTGGATTCTTCTAGTTTCAAATGTCTGAGGAATAATCAGCAAAAATCAATTATTCTAATTCTTCCCTCTCCCATGCCTCATGATTCTCAACTGAGTGCTTGTAACCTTGACCCCAATAATTATTGGGTAAAGTATTGATTGGGTCAGTAAATATTCTCATGTCATCTGTAAACTAACACCCTCCTGGGGGAGGAAACAAAATGTTTAAGTCTAATAGTTATCTGAAGTATGCTTGTAATTAGAGATTATTGATTGAGGATTTTTGGAAACTAATGGACCCTTGTGATAAAAGGCCTAACTATGGAATTTTGAAGAGTTTAAATAATGTTGAACTTGCTTTACGAAAATCCGTGACTTTAATCTTAACTCTCTCCTGAGGAGAACTTTTAAACCAGCTTCCTGTTTGTTTTAAATAAAGTATATCATTAGTGTAGAGAGGTATTGTGAATAGAATGGAGAGAGGACTCTTCTTAAAGTCAGGAAGATCTGAGTTCAAGCCTTTCTTCTGACACATACAACACTAGCTGTGTGATCATAGGTGACAACCTAACCTCTCAGTTCCCAAAACAATCCACAAGTTGTAAAAGAGATGCTCACTTGCATTGGGGATGGAATTTTCCATACTAGGAATTCCCTATACCAATGAAATTATGAATCTAGAAAGCAACGATAATAGAATGGCCAAACTAGAAGAGAACTTAATAATCATAGGAATCGGAAGTCTAGAGCTTACCAGGAATTTTGAGGTCCTTTAGTCCAACAACTTCAATTTATAGATGAGGAAACAGTAATAGATGTATTGATGTAAACTTTAGTATGACAGTGCCTTTATCCTTTTCTTCTTCATAATTTCCTAGCCCATCGCAAATATGGGGGCAGTTAGGTAGTACAGTGGATAGAATCAGGAAACCATCTTCATGAGTTCAAATCTGGCCTCAGATACTTGGCAAGTCACTTGAACCTGTTTGCCTTAGTTCCTCATCTGTAAAATGAACTAGAGAAGAAAATGGCAAACCACTCCAGTATCTTTGCCAAGACAACACCAAATGGGGTCAAAAGAGGCAGACAGGATGAAAATGACTGAACAACAATCAACAAGAAACAAATAAAGGCTGGAGGTCGAGAGCTACCCAGTGCCCATCCAGAAACAGTAAAATGGTCAAATAAGGCATCCTACTAAGTAGAGTTTTCTTCTACACTGAGAGTTCTTAATTCCACCACTCATATGGTGAAGGACATTATTATCTAAAACAGCTTTCCACCATTATCCAGGAGGAGGATATCTGTGACTCAGAAAGATTAGGAGAAAGACTTCTAGAACTCACAATATGCATTCCTTGTAAATAGCTTCCTACTAAAAATGCTGCAGTGGAAGGAGCACTAGGATGGAAGTCAAGAGACCTGGAAGAAAGAGACAAGCTTTTCTGAGCTCCAGTTTCTTTATATGTCAAATGGAGATAATGATACTCCTATTGCCAAGGTTTTTGTGACATTAAATGAGATAATTGGTGTGGAAGCACTCTGAAAAATTAAAAACACTGTACAAATGCAAAGGACTGTCATTTCTTTATTGTTGTTACTTTAAATGGGATTCAGAACTGGGTTTGGGAGCCAAGCCTGATGAGTAACTGATTCCTTTAGACTGTGTACTAATCATCATTAGCAGCCACAGAAGAGCCAAAGGCTGGTGATCTCATTGCTGCCAGCAATATTCCCTTAATTGCCTAAAACTCAGGTTTGGTCTTCCATTAGCTCCTGAATTATCCTGTGATACTTTCAGCTATTATTGTCTATTTGCAAGAGGGGGCAAACAAAAACAGACACAGACCTATTAGTCCCAAATTCTATACACTCTGTGCAAATAATATTTAAGGTTCTCAGAGGGGAAAAACAAGAGAAAGAAAAGAAAATAGCATTGTTCCTAGTAAGTAAAATCCTTGACAGAATAGTAGCACTAGTACCACCATCACCAAACTTGGAGTTTCAAAGTTTCTGGTTTGGAGGGGGTAGGTTAGAAGAGGAAAAGAGAAAGAGACAGACAGATAAAGACAGAGACAGACAGCAGTCAGAGACAGAGAGAAATAGAGACAGATAGAGAAAGCCAGGAAGAGATAGAGTGAACGATGCAGAGACACTGAGACAAAGATAAAGAAACTGACAGAAAAAGCCAGAAAGACAGAGATAGGGAGAGAGAGAGAGGAATGGGGCAAGGACACAGACAATGGGGCAAGGACAAGACACACACACACACACACACACACACACACACACACACACACAGAGAGAGAGAGAGAGAGAGAGAGAGAGAGAGAGAGAGAGAGAGAGAGAGACTGAGACTGAGACTGACTTGGTTTAGACTGAGATAAGGGTACACACTAGGTTAGTCAATTTAGTTTTCCATCCATTTAAGCCATGTAGACATATGGTACAGAGATAATTTTTTAATAGAATTTAAAGTTGGAAAGGATCTTAGAGATCATCTAGTCCAACCATCCAACTCTATAGGTGAGGAAACTGAGGCTCAGAGAAATTAAATGACTTGCCCAAGATTATACAAGTAGTTTGTGGTAGAACTAGGAGTTTTGAACTTGATTTTTCTTTCTTTAAATCCATTACATTTTTCATTATTAGTATTTGTGTCTGGGGTTGAATACCAGTTTTTACACTTAATAGTTAAGTAAGTTATTTAATATCACTGAAATTCAATTTTATTTCTTATAAAATGGGAATAACAAGTTTGCAGAGTTGTTAAAAACAGTTAAATAAATATGAGCAATCATTATTGTTGTTATTACTGGCTATGCTTGGAGCCAAGGCACAAAAAGAAAAAATTCCAGTGAGGAAGAAAAATCATTTTCTAAAGAGACGAAAGTAGATACTGAAATAATAATAATAATAATATATACATATACATGTATATATACAAATGGTTTTATTTTTTCATTCATTCATTTTGGGAAGGCATAGTGCAGAGAGGGGCTACCAAAAAGGAAAAACAAAGAAAAGTAAGAAAGGAGAGTCATAGAAGTGTTTAAAACATACAGAAGAGAACAGAATGAAAGTCAGTAGGAAACATAAACAAGCAGGACAGTTTTGACAGTAATATGTTGGCGATATTATCTACATAAAAGGAAAGGCAAGCTGTACATAATCCATATTCATAGCCCAATGTAAAATCCCTTTTTTGTTCTACTTTTGTATGTGGAAAAGCTCATCTCATATTGATCATAGATGAATTTAAAATATAGAGAAGAGAGAAGAATGAAGAAGGTCAGGAGGAAACACAGACACATAGGACAGCTTTGACAGCAATGTGTGTGATATCTACATAAAGGAAAGGCAAGCTGTTCATAATACATATTTATAGCTCAAAGTATAGCCTCTTTCCTGTTTTACTTTGCTTATAGATGCTCATCACATCTTGGTGTTACTTAAGTTTAGAATTAAAGGAAAATGAAAGTCATATAAATGATGAGAAAAAAGGTAAGTCATGGTAGAAAATAGTAAAAAATTAACAATAAAATGATTTGATAAGAATGTTACCAGAGTCACTAAACCATCAGAATGAACTGAGACTAGTCATTACTATGCTAAGAATAATAAAGAGGGTGTTGTGTGTGTATGTGTGTGTGTGTGTGTGTGTGTGTGTGTTTGTATTTTAAGTTATATGGGCAAAAGAAAAAATAAGAAGTAATAGATCCACTGGAATAATAGGAAATGATAACAAACAATTTAGAAGGCAGAATTACTCAGTTTTAATTTTACAGTTCTGATTTCTCTACCAAGACTCACCTTCTCTCCTTTTCTCTTCATTGTCTTAGTTCCCAACATTCACTCTCATGACCAAGGCATAGACCCCTGATGGCACTTATTTTTTTTCCCATTTAATAATTTTTATTTTTTAGAAAAGTTAACATGGTTACATGATTCATGCTCTTACTTTCCCCTTCACCCCCCGGGTCCCCCTCCCCCCATAGCCGATGTGCATTTCCACTAGTTTTAACATGTGTCATTGATCAAGACCTATTTCCAAATTGTTGATAGTTGCATTGGTGTGGTAGTTTTGATTCTACATCCCCAATTATGTCCGCCTCAACCCATGTGTTCAAGCAGTTGTTTTTCTTCTGTGTTTCCACTCCTACAGTTCTTCCTCTGAATGTGGGTAGGGTTCTTTTCCATAAATCCCTCAGAATTGTCCTGGGTAATTGTATTGCTGCTAGTACAGAAGTCCATTACATTCTATTTTACCACAGTGTATTGGTCTCTGTGTACAATGTTCTTCTGACTCTGCTCCTTTCACTCTGCATCAACTCCTGGAGGTCTTTTCCAGTTCACATGGAATTCCTCCAGTTTATTATTCCTTTGAGCTCAATAGTATTCCATCACCAGCATATACCACAGTTTGTTCAGCCATTCCCCAAATGAAGGGCATGCCCTCATTTTCCAGTTTTTTGCCACCACAAAAAGCGTGGCTATGAATATTTTTGTACAAGTCTGTTTATCTATGATGTCTTTGGGGTACAAACCCAACAATGGTATGGCTGGATTAAAGGGCAGGTATTCTTTTATAGCCCTTTGAGCATAGTTCCAAATTTCCCTGATGGCACTTATGACTTAACTTCTCTACACAAGGACACTTACAGCATCAGCTATGCAGTTGGATTGGGGAAATTTCTCCATTCCAATGCAGCTTTCAGGCTATCATGTTATCCCTTGCTCTCACTATGTGAGTTGCCTTCCTTCATGCTACTCCAATATTTCAGTAAGCTATTGAGGTAGCTCTGGGTTCTTGAAATTTATACTAGTGGAGTACAAATTTGGGCAGGTTCTACAAGCTGGAAAGACTTTGACTATGGTCCAGATGATGGATTGTGTTTATTGTCTGGGAACCATCTTACCTAAACTGAGAGTTTCACTTTCAGCATGTTGGTTAATACCTACTAAATTCTTTGGCCTTGACCACCCATTAATTAAACTGAATGATATTAATTTCCTTTCCATTACTTCGACCCTTTAGCTTTCTGACTCAACTGTTCATTTCCTTTATTGATATCCACCCCCCTAAATATATTGTTGGCTTCAAATTCCCTTTTTTTCCTTGGGTCCCAACCATTATATTTTCTTCTTTATCTATCTATTTCTCTAAGTATCTTATCTCGATTTCTACTTATTTTCTTTTATTTCTTTCTGCCAGACTCTATTTTAAGAAATAGTCATAGAGCCTCATTTAAGCCTTGGACTTATTTCTTTTTTAAATAACAAAAGTTATTTTTTTTATCCTTCCATCTCATTGGAAAAAAAATCCTTGTCAAATATATGTGTAGTTGAGCAAAACTAATTCTCACTAACTATATTAAAATATATCTATATCCATATCTATATCTATAAGCATGTATATGTATTTATAATGTACACATATGAATATATGCATATGTTGCATATATTCCTTTATTGTGCATCAGCTTATAAAAGTCTTTCCAAGTCTGCATCATTTCTTATATAATAGCATTTCATTATATTCATATATCACAATTTTTCAGACATTCCTCAATTGATGAGTACCCCCTTAATTTACAGTTCTCTGTCATTACAAAAAAAAAAAACTTCTATGAATATTGTTGAGAATATTGGTCTTTTCCCTCTTTCACTGAGTGCCTGACACATAGTAGGTACTAAGTAAATATTTTTTTAATAGAGTCAAATCTCTTTGGTAATATGAACCTAGTGATAATGTTATTGGTATAAAGGGTACGAAGTTTAGAACTTTTCAGGGCATAGTTTCAAATTTCTTTCTAGAATGGCTGAACCAAATCATAGCTCCACCAACATTGTATCAATGTAGCTATTTTTGGATAGCCCCCTAATATTTGTCATTCTTCTCTTTTTGTCATCATTGTAAATCAGATGAATGTGAGATTCAACTTCATAGCTGCTTTAATTTGTATTTTATTAATTATTAATGAACTAGAGCATTTTTCCACAGGGCTATTGATTGTTTGGATTTCTTCCTCTGAAAACTACCTGTGCATATCCTTTGATCACTTACTATTTGGGTAATAGTTGCCTTGATTCTCTTTTCTATGACCTTTCCAGAATCCAAGGAATCTGGTAAAAGGCAGTGTTTCCCAATGTTGCTATACTTCTAATTATAGTCTGTCTTAGACTAGCTAAAGGCTCATTATAATTTAGGGGTTTCTCTCCAAATACTAAGCTACAGGGATAGAATATAGGTATAATTGCTTCCCAAACAGTCTTCGAGGGGTTTGGGAATGAAAGAAATTCAACAAAAGGCCATTAGGTGATCAAAGGATAGTCAGAATCAGAAGATTATAGATGAAGATCTAGAGAAATAATTCCTTATGGTATGGGGACTCTTGGATGCTAGTGCTAGGGAATGTAATTTTGAGGGATTCCTGAGATTTTAGAGGGCCTATGATCATCAGAAAGAGAAAAAGATGAAATTGAGGATGGTGGAGAACCCAGGCTATGCTTATTGATGGTAGAACTTCAGATCAGGATTAAAATAGGTCCTCTAGAGACCTTCCAGATATCTCTCCCATCAATTATGTGAGATTTTGTCTTTCTTTTATCTTTGCTCCAATTCTGAATTTTAAGAAGTTATTTACTATATTTGTAGCTCTTTTACCAAGATGTTAATTCTTTTTCCCCCAAATCCCTAAACTTCAGTCTTAGAATTGATATTTAAGTATCAGTTCCAAGGCATAAGAGCAGGTAAGGGCTAGGCAGTTGCAGTTAAGTGACATGCTGGGGGGGTGGTCCCCACAACTAGGAAGTGCCTGAGGCTAGATTTAAACCTAGGAACTCATGACTCTAGGTCTATTCTCTATCTATTGAGCTACTTAGCTGTCCTTGTTAATTCTCTTTTCATAATTTTCTTTCATAGCTTTCATTTTACCTCTCAATTTATTCTCTAGCACTCATATTTGATTTTTTTTCATTTAATAATTTTTATTTTTTAGAAAAATTAACATGGTTACATGATTCATGCTCTTACTTTCCCCTTCACCTCCCCATTTCCCTCCCCCATAGCTGATGCGCATTTCCACTGGTTTTAACACTTGTCATTGACCAAGACCTATTTCCAAATTGTTGATAGTTGCATTGGAGTGGTAGTTTCCAGTCTACATCCCCAATCATGTCCACCTCAACCCATGTGTTCAAGCAGTTGTTTTTCTTCTGTTTTTCCTCTCCTGCAGTTCTTCCTCTGAATGTGGGTAGCGTTCTTTACCATAAATCCCTCAGAATTGTCCTGGGTCATTGTATTGCTGCTAGTACAGAAGTTTGAAATGCACATAAATCATCAGCATTTCTATATATTTCTAACACATCACAGCAGCAAGAGGTAGAAAGAGAAACACCATTTAAAATCACCCTAGACAATATAAAATACTTGGGAATCTATCTACCAAAACAAACACAGGAATTATACAAAAACAACTACAAAACACTTTCCAAACAATTAAAACTAGATTTAAACAATTGGAAAAACATTGATTGCTCATGGGTAAGATGAGCTAACATAATAAAAATGACAATTCTACCCAAATTAATTTACCTCTTTAGCGCCATACCTATCAAACTACCAAAAAACTTTTTCACTGAATTAGGAAAAACTATAACAAAGTTCATTTGGAATAAAAAAAGATCAAGAATATCAAGGGAAATAATGAAAAAAATGTGAAGGAAGGAGGCCTAGCAGTACCAGATATTAAGCTAGACTATAAGGCAGCAGTCATCAAAACGGTATGGTACTGGCTAAGAGACAGAAGGGAGGATCAGTGGAATAGACTTGGGGTAAGTGACGTCAGCAAGACAGTGTATGATAAACCCAAAGAGCCCAACTTTTGGGACAAAAATCCACTATTTGACAAAAACTGCTGGGAAATTTGGAAAACAATATGGGAGAGATTAGGTTTAGATCAACATCTCACACCATACACCAAGATAAATTCAGAATGGGTAAATGACTTGAATATAAAGAGGGAAACTATAAATAAGTTAAGTGAACACAGAATAATATACCTGTCAGATCTCTGGGAAAGGAAAGATTTTAAAACCAAGCAAGAGTTAGAGAAAATTACAAAATGTAAAATAAATAATTTTGATTATATTAAATTAAAAAGCTTTTGTACAAACAAAAACAATACAACCAAAATCAGAATGGAAACAACAAATTTGGAAAAATCTTTATAACAAAAAACTCTGACAGGAGTATAATTACTCAAATATACAAGGAATTAAATCAATTGTATAAAAGAATCAAGCCATTCCCGAATCAATAAATAGGCAAGGGACATGAATAGGCAATTTTCACATAAAGAAATGAAAACTATCAATAAGCACATGAGAAAGTGCTCTAAATCTCTAATAAATATAGAAATGCAAATCAAAACAACTCTGAGGTATCACCTCACACCTAGCAGATTGGCTAAAATGAAAGAAGGGGAGGGTAATGAAACTGGAGGGGATGTGGTAGAATTGGGACATTAATGCATTGCTGGTGGGGTTGTGAACTGATCCAACCATTCTGGCTGGCAATTTGGAACTATGCTCAAAGGGCTATAAAAGAATTCCTGCCCTTTAATCCAGCCATACCATTGTTGGGTTTGTACCCCAAAGACATCATAGATAAACAGACTTGTACAAAAATATTCATAGCCATGCTTTTTGTGGTGGCAAAAAACTGGAAAATGAGGGTATGCCCTTCAATTGGGGAATGGCTTAACAAATTGTGATATATGCTGGTGATGGAATACTATTGAGCTCAAAGGAATAATAAACTGGAGGAATTCCATGTGAACTGGAAAAGACCTCCAAGAACTGATGCAGAGTGAAAGGAGCAGAGCCAGAAGAACATTATACACAGAGACCAATACACTGTCATATTTGATTTTTAAAATACTTTTTTATTCTTCTAAAAATTCCTAAATAAATTCTTATAGGGCTAATATCCAATCTCCATTTTTATTTGAGATTTTGATTTTAGATGTTGTTTTCTGTGTTTTTGTGTTGAGTTTCTGTAACTCCATAGTAGAATTTTTTGGTCAGGTTCTTTTTTTTTTCTTGTTTGCTCATTTTTTCCAGGCTACTTATTAACTTTGGACTTTATGTTCTTTTGGGCTCTGCTCACCTCTGTTGGGGAGGATGTCTGGACTGAACTTCTGTCTTTTATATTATTTTACTACTTTCAGAACTCAGTCCAGAGGCCTGTAAATTTTGCGTGTTTCCAAAGTGGCGTGATCCAGGGACAGACCTGTTCACATCCCTCTTGTTTTTGAGCTCTTCAAATTCCTGATCTGATTTGAGTCTGTGGATTTGCATATGGTTTAGTTTCCATATATTTCTAATAGACTCAATCACTATTAGCCAGTTTGGAGGTCCTACAGGTTTGGAAGTACTGAATTGTTGGCTCCCCCCTGGTTTTGGTATCCTAATTTTGTTTAGTCCACTATAGGCTTATGTGTAGGAATTAAAAATAGAACTGAGTGTCCACACTGTTCTGGGGCTTTGAGCCACACAGTTCAGATTTTGGAACTTGTTCCTTATTCCTCTGCTCTTCCTTCATATCTGTGTTCACTCCTTTCCACTCTGGAATTGCAACCCCAAACGGGATAATGGGTGACAGAGCTGCAGATGGTCCAGTGCTTATAAAAGGGACTTTTTCTATCTCTTTCTGGGTAGGTGTTCAGTTTCCTTACTATCCCTGGTTGCTACCCTCCCTACCACTTACCCGACATTGTATCTGTCATAGTTCACTACAATTTCCCTATTGTGATGCTGCAATTGAACTAGCCCCCTACCCTAGAATTTCTTTAACTTCTTAAGCTTTCCTGACAATGAAAAGGGTGATTTTTTTCCCCCTTGGCTTTCCCAATTAGAATTTGGTTTAGTATATTTCTTAGGTTGTTGGGGTAAGTATATGTATTGGGAAAACAGCAAAAAAAAAATGCATCCTCACTCTGCCATTTTCACCTCCTATTTATTTTTAATTTTTGTTTTATATCTTTTTTATTCCTTTCCTAGAGCCAGGTAATTTAATGGATAGAGTATTACAATTGGTATAAGGAAGACCTGAGTTCAAATTATGTTTCTAATATTGACTAGTTGTTTTACTCTGGGTAAGTCGCTTAATCTTTCTTAGCCCCAGATTCTTCATCTTTATTGCATTCCCTCCTTTCTTTTTTTATTTTTTACTTTAAGGGACGACTAATTTGGTAATAATAACAATACGATACTTAAAGCTCTGCAAAGCACTTTGCAGATATTATCCCATTTAGTCCCCAGGACAACCTGATAAGGTAGGTGTTATTATTATCCTCATTTTAAAAATCAGGAAACTGAGGCTGACAGAGGTAAAGAGATTTGCCTACCATCACACAGTTAGCAAATGTTAGAGGTAGGGTGTAAATTCCTGACTCCAAGTCCAGCACTCAAATGCAAATACCTAATGGAAAGCATTTTTTTGTCTTTGCATTTCTGGTACCTAGCACAACACCTGGTACTGGAACAAAGTAAGTGTTTAATAAAAGCTTTTTTGAATTGAATTGAGTTAAGCCATTTTCCTGTATCGGGTCTCACTTATACAGTTGCCTCCTATATATAATGATTTGGAGGAGACCAGCAATTCTCATCCTTTTTGCTTTCAAGATTCCTTTATACTCTTAAAAACTAAGGGCTCTATAGGGCTTTTGTTTATATGTGTTATAGTTATCAGTATGTATCATATTAGAAATTAAAGCCAATGTTTAAAAATTATTTGTAAATGAAAATATAATAAGAACCAATTACATGTTATAATAACATTTTAATGAAAATGAACTTTTTTTGAATAAGAAACAAGAAGGCATGTTTTGGATATTTTTGCAAATCTCTTTGTGTCTGGCTTAATAGCAGATAGCTAGATTCTCACATCCTATATATATTTTGGTTAAAGAATATGAAGAAAATCTGGCCTTCCAATAAATATGTAGTTGAAAAACAGTGGAGTGTTTTGATAGGCAAGTAACATTTTAGCACTATTATGAAGCTAATTTTGACTTTTTAAGGACTACCTGAAAGGGTCTTGGTGAATTCCAGAGGTTGGACAAACATACCTTGAGAATTGTTGGACTTGGAAATAACTCAGGTCTTTTATAAGCTCTAAGATGCTCTGATGTTTATTCATGCTGGCATTACACTGGCTTTGGTCTGGACACAAATAGGCTCTCTTGGACTATTTCTCTATCATTTAAATGAAACTTGGGAAGCCCAATTTTCTGACAAACTGTCCTTCAGCTGGCATGGTGGGACTTGAGTAGAGAAGGATGGTGAGGATTTTATTTTTCATAAGTCTCAAGTGGCTTATGACTTTATTCTACTCTACCCCACGCCAATGCAAGAAACAAAGGAACAGAATAGAAAGTTAGTTTTTTGTATCCCTTCAATTTAGAATTGAAATCAACTTTCTAACCTGCCCCACCAAACATCTACAAAACAACAAAAAATAAATTCACTTCCTTCTCCCCAAATGTGAGACCAGAGGGTGTAAAACAGAATATTTTTTTCTCTCTTTTTTTGTAAAGGTGGAAAACATATCAAATACTTCAGAGATTGTGGAGCTGAAAATGAATAGTATTAATTCCCCCCACATCCTATCCCCTTTCTAATGTGATCATTTCAATGCTACCTATGGGTATTTTCATACATACACATTTTTCATTCTGATGTGTTTTACAACTCACTAAGGGCTCAGCTGAACAAAGTAGCAGAGCCTTCCAACTCAGGCATAATTTAAAAGCCCAAAGCCCTTTCCTGTCCTGAATGTGTGTGTGTGTGTGTGTGTGTGTGTGTGTGTGTGTGTGTGTGTGTGTGTGTTAGAATACATTATTGCTGGCCCACCAGATCCCTCACATCCTCTGTCACAAAGAGAAGTTGTCTTTTTTAAGTTATTCACAGTGTTATCTTGCCTAATGGGCAGTGGAAAGAATGTGCCTCAGGGCCATGAAAATATGGTTCTAGTCTTCTTAAAAATTATTTGTTTATGTGATACATTTTAAGTTCTGAGTTGTCTCCCTCCCTCCTTTCCTCCCAACCCTGCATTAGAAAAGGCCAACATTTGAAATGAATAAATATGTGGAATCATACAACACACATTTCCATATATCAGTTTTCTCTGGAGGTGGATATCATTTTCCTTCATATTTGATTTGAATGTTCTTATTACTCAGAATAGCTTAGTACTTCACAGTTATTCTTTGAACAATAGTGCTGTAACTGTATACAGTGCTCTCTTGGTTCTGCTCATTTCATTCTGAGTTATTTCATGTCTTTCCATGTTTTTCTAAATCAACCCACTCAAATTGATCGTCAGTTCTGGGAGGGGGGAGGGAAGAAGAGAGGGAAAGAATATAAATCCTGTACCCATGGAAAAATATTGTAAACAAATTAATTAATTAATAGAAAAATAGAATCAACCCACTCTTTATCTCTTACAGCATAGTAGTATTTCATCACAATAATGCGTCAATATCCAGTCATTTTCTAATAATGGTTATTCCTACAATTTCCAGTTCTTTGCCACCTCAAAAGGAATTGCTATATCTTTTTTTTCGGGTTAAGATGGCAGCAGAGTAAGAAGCAGCTCTTAACCTCTCCTGACCAAAACACACAAAACTCCTCAAGGGGACATAAAAACAAGTCCAGACGAACGGAGGAACCCCACAACAGGGCACAGCGTGGAAGGTACGTGGAATCGAGACATTTCCAGGCTATAAAGGGCTCTCACTAAATCGCGGGCTGAGCAACCGCCCCACCCCCACCCCCTCCACACACAAGATCTAGAGCTCTGAAGCCAGCTAAAAAGAAATAGAGCAAGTTTGGGGCACCCATCGAGTCATTGGCAGCTCTGGGGCCTGTTCCTGAGAGCAGCAAGACTTAGGACCCCATTAAGCCAAATCTGAGCGCCGGAGCAGGACGCAGGGCGCACAGCGCAGGCTGAGCAGAACGCAGGCACTGCGAAGGCGTGGGTGGAGGCAGACACAGCCAGGAACTAAAGCCTAAGTGGGGAACCAGTGTGGACGGGTATACGACTGTGGAAGCAGCGCCCTGAGACTTGTAAAGAAACCTCCAGCAGAGAACAGACACTGAGCGCGAGGATAAATCTGAGAAGCTGCTGGGGTAATGATGGCTACTCAGCCTCAGGAAATTCAGAAGAGAAAGAATAACAACAAGAAAAAGAAGTCTTTAACACTTGACAGCTTTTACACAGAGAAAATCCAGACAACCGAGCAAACAGAGGAGGAGAACAAACAAGCATCTGGACCCTCCTCAAATAAGGAAAACTCCTCACAAGCTATGGAAGAGTTCAAAACTGAGATTTTGAGGAAAATGGAAGAGATCTGGCAAGAAAATAACTGTTTAAAAGGTAGAATCATGCAATTGGAAAGTGAGGCTCAGAAACCAAATGAACTGATAAGCAAATTGAACTCCAGAAATGACCAGATTGAAAAGGAATACCAGAAGATTATGGCCGAAAACCAGAAGATTATGGCCGAAAACCAAAAGATTATAGCCGAAAATCAATCCCTAAAGGCTAGAATTGAGCAAGTAGAAACTAATGATCTCTCAAGACAACAAGAACAAATAAAACAAAGCCAAAAGACTGAAAAAATAGAAGGAAACATGAAATATCTCAATGAGAGAGTGACAGACCAAGAAAACCGGTCTAGAAGAGACAATTTGAGAATAATTGGTCTTCCAGAAAAAATAGAAATTAATAGAAACCTGGACTCCATACTAACAGAAATAATTCAGCAAAATTGCCCCGAAGTCCTACAAGAGGGCAACATAGACATTGAAAGGATCCATAGAACACCCACTACATTCGATCAAGAAAGGAAAACACCAAGAAATATCATTGCAAAATTCAAGAGTTTCCAAGCAAAAGAAAAAATCTTACAAGAAG